>NC_134886.1:17123062-17130562 GCF_041734735.1 Babylonia areolata | reverse complement strand
GGTGGTGTTGATGGTGCTGGTGTTGGTGGTGGTGTTGATGGTGTTGTTGTTGGTGGTGGTGTTGATGGTGTTGTTGTTGGTGGTGGTGGTGTTGTTGATGGTGCTGGTGTTGGTGGTGGTGTTGATGGTGCTGGTGTTGGTGGTGGTGTTGATGGTGCTGGTGTTGGTGGTGGTGTTGATGGTGTTGTTGTTGGTGGTGGTGTTGATGGTGTTGTTGTTGGTGGTGGTGGTGTTGTTGGTGGTGTTGGTGGTGGTGGTGGTGTTGTTGGTGGTGTTGGTGGTGGTGGTGGTGTTGATGATGTTGTTGTTGGTGGTAGTGTTGGTGGTGGTGGTGTTGATGGTGTTGGTGTTGTTATTGTTGGTGTTGGTGTTGTTGATGGTGTTGTTGCTGGTGGTGGTGGTGGTGTTGTTGATGGTGTTGTTGATGGTGGTGGTGGTGGTGTTGTTGGTGGTGTTGGCGTTGGTGGTGGTGGTGGTATTGTTGGTGGTGGTGTTGGTGTTGGTTTTGGTGGTGGTGGTGGTATTGTTGGTGTTGGTGTTGGTGTTATTGTTTTTGTTGGTGTCCGCTTGTTGTTGTTGTTGTTGGTGTTGGTGGTGGTGATGGTGGTGATGGTGGTGATGGTGGTGGTTGTGGTATTGGTAGTAGTGTTGGTGTTGTTTTTGTTGGTGTGGGTGTGTTGATGGTGTTAGTGGTGGTGATGGTGATGGTGGTGATGGTGGTGGTGGTGGTATTCGTAGTGGTGTTGGTGTTGTTTTTGTTGGTGTTGGTGTGTTGTTGGTGTTGGTGGTGGTGATGGTGGTGATGGTGTTGGTGTTGGTGGTGTTGGTGTTGGTGTTGTTGTTGTTGGTGGTGATGGTGTGTTGTTGTTGTTGTTGTTGGTGGTGGTGGTGTTGTTGTTGGTGGTGGTGTTGGTGTTGGTGGTGTTGGTGTTGTTGTTGTTGTTGGTGGCGTGGTGGTGGTGGTGGTGTTGTTGTTGTTGGTGTTGTTGTTGTGTTGTTGTTGTTGGTGGTGGTGTTGGTGTTGGTGTTGTTGCGCGTGTTTGTGTCTATGTTGGTGCCTGTGTGTCTGTGTATCTTGCATATGTGTGTGCGCGCGCGCGTGTGTGCCTGTGCATGTGCGTGCCTGCATCTGTGTCTACTGTGTGTCTGCGCGCGCGCGCGCGCGTGTGTGTGTGTGTGTGTGTGTGTGTGACCCAACCATCATGTTAAACCTGTGTGCTCACCCCCCTCCCCGCCCCCCTCCTTCCCTTCCCTTGCCCCCCCCCCGCCCTAAAGGAGATGCTGGAAAGTGGCAAAACCATCCTGACCTTTCTCAAGCTGCACGTGCCGTGGGAGCTGTGCTGTGCGGTGGCCGAGGATCTGGCTCTGCGGGCCCCGCTACAGGTACAGTGTCACACTGTGTGGTGTAGGGCAACACTGTGCAATACTGTGTAATACATTGCAATACAGTGCAATACAATGCAACACGATACAATACAATATAGGATCTGGCTCTGCGGGCTTCCATACAGGTACTGTCACTATGCGGTGCAGGGCAATACTGTGCAATACTGTGCAATACTGTGCAATACAGTGCAATACAGTGCAATACAATGCAACACGATACAATACAATATAGGCTCTGGCTCTGCGGGTCCCGCTACAGGTACAGTGTCACACTGTGTGGTGTAGGGCAATACTGTGCAATACTGTGCAATACAGTGCAATACAGTGTAATACAATGCAACACGATACAATACAATATAGGCTCTGGCTCTGCGGGTCCCGCTACAGGTACAGTGTCACACTGTGTGGTGTAGGGCAATACTGTGCAATACTGTGCAATACAGTGCAATACAGTGCAATACAATGCAACACGATACAATACAATATAGGCTCTGGCTCTGCGGGTCCCGCTACAGGTACAGTGTCACACTGTGTGGTGTAGGGCAACACTGTGCAATACAGTGTAATACATTGCAATACAGTGCAATACAATACAACACGATACAATACAATATAGGCTCTGGCTCTGCGGGCCCCGCCACAGGTACTGTCACTGTGTGGTACAGGGCAATACTGTGCAATACAGTGCAATACAATACAATACAACACAGTGCAATACAATATAGGGTCTGGCTCTGCGGGCTTCCATACAGGTACTGTCACTGTGCGGTGCAGGGCAATACTGTGCAATACTGTGCAATACAATACAGCACAATACAATACAGCACAATACAATACAATACAATACAGGATCTGGCTCTGCGGTCCCCGCTACAGGTACTGTCACTGTGTGGTGCAGAGCAATACTGTGCAATACAGTGCAATACAATACAGTACAATACAATACAATACAATACAGGATCTGGCTCTGCGTGCTTCCATACAGGTACTGTCATAGTGCGATGCAGTGCAGTACAGTTCAGTGCACGTGCGATACAGGTGTGTGTGTTTCTGTCTGTGTGTGCGTATGTCTGTGTGTGTATGTATGTATGTATGTATGTATGTATGTATGTATGTATGTATGTATGTATGTATGTGTGTGTGTATGTATACGTGCGTGCTTCTCTTTGTTTGTGTGTGTGTGTGTGTGTGTGTGTGTGTGTGTGTGTGTGTGTGTGTGTGTGTGTGTGCGCGTGTATATGTGTGTGTGCGTAAGAGTGCGTGTTTCTGTGTGTGTGCGTGTGTGTGTCAAGTCAAGTCAAAATGATCTTTATTGAGGGTAAAAGAATAAGCTTATACAGCTTGTGTGTGTGTGTGTGTGTGTGTGTGTGTGTGTGTGTGTGTGCGTGCGTGTATATGTGTGTGTGCGTAAGAGTGCGTGTTTCTGTGTGTGTGTGTGTGGACGCGTGTGCGTGCATTCATACGTGTGTGTGTGTGTGCGTGCGTGCGTGCACGCACGCGCGCATGCGTGCATGTGTGTATGTGCTTCGTGTGTGACAGGCTCACCCCAACCCCAGCGACAACTTCACGGGGAAGTGGTTACGAAGACTGCACATCCCCAACCTGCTGGACCAGGACGTCCCCAACAAACCTCTGGACTTCTACACCTGTCAGTTCAAAACCTCCAAACTCCGCAGGTGAGAGAAGGTGATGGTGATGATGATGATGATATGGTGATGATGATGATGATGGTGGTGGTAATGATGATGGTGATGGTGGTGATGGTGGTGATGATGATGATGGTGATGATGATGGTGATGGTGATGATGGTGATGATGATGGTGATGGTGACGATGGTGATGATGATGGTGATGGTGATGATGGTGATGATGATGATGATGATGATGATGATGATGATGATGATGGTGATGGCGATGATGGTGATTGTGATGGCGATGATGGTGATTGTGATGGTGATGATGATGATGACTATGGTGATGGTGATGGTGATGATGATGATAGTGATGATGATACATACATACATATATACGTAGGTACGTACGTAGGTACATCGATAACACATACATTCTTGAATTTTACAAGAACGCTGCGACAAACCACAGAATTGAACCATATTTAGAAGATAACACACAGCAGAGAAGCATTGACAATGCTACGAATCAGCGCCCATGACTTAGAGATCCAACAGGGCAGGTATAAAAATACAATACACCGAAAGAGCAAAGACTGTGTAGCTACGAAATTCATCTTTTAGACAATTGTGTGAAATACACTATTTACAGAAACAGATTGTTAAAACGATATATGTCGTCCAAATGCCAAACCTGGCGAGCTGATTTTTACTTAAGTAAAAGAATTACAAGCCAAGGCTGGCCAAAATTTGTCCATGAATGTTTCTTTTCATAATATGTTTATGTTTTATTGTGTCTAATAAGCCTTAAGTTTTTTTTTCTTGACAATAACAATAATAATAATAGTTTTTATATAGCGCTGAATCTTGTGCAGAGACAAATCTAAGCACTTTCACACCAGTCATTCACACGCATGCATATTCAAAAACTGAAGAAATTGAAGACAAGGAAGAGGCAGGGGAAGGAGGCTATCTTGTGAAGAGGTGGGTTTTAAGGCCAGACTTGAAAGAGCCGAGTGCGGAGACCTGACGAAGCGAAAGAGGAAGTTCATTCCAAGTGCAAGGTCCAGAGACAGAGAAAGAACGGCGTCCAACAGTGGAGTGTTTGAATCTGGGTATGCGTAAACAGAGTGGATCCGAAGCCGATCGTAGTGAGCGAGATGGAGTGTAGAGGTGCAGGCAGCCACAAAGATATGAAGGGGCAGATTTGTGAATACATTTATAACATAGAGTGTTGACCTTATACTAATCTATCCTTCTTCTTCTTCTGCGTTCGTGGGCTGCAACTCCCACGTTCACTCGTATGCACACGAGTAGGCTTGTACGTGTATGACCGTTTTTACCCCACCATGTAGGCAGCCATACCCCGCTTTCGGGGGCGTGCATGCTGGGTATGTTCTTGTTTCCATAACCCACCCAACGCTGACATGGATTACAGGATCTTTAACGTGCATATTTGATCTTCTGGTTCCATATACACACGAAGGGGGTTCAGGCACTAGCAGATCTGCACATATGTTGACCTGGGAGATCGTAAAAATCTCCACCCTTTACCCACCAGGCACAGTCACCGTGATTCGAACCCGGGACCCTTAGATTGAAAGTCCAACGCTTTAACCACTCGACTATTGCGCCCGTCCGAGTCTATCCTATTCTATTCTATTGTACCTGTGATTCCCCCCCGACCCCACCCCCACCCCCAGATTTCTAGGAAGTGAAGACCAGGAGAACTTTTTCCCTGCCGTCCAGAGACATCGCATAGTTCATCATCTGTTGTCCGCCACGGTGTACGGAAAACGAAAGAGAGCGGAGATCGGCATTGAACGTTTGTTGGAGGATGGAGTCTTCACTGCTGCTTACCCCCTGCATGATGTGAGTGTGTGTGTGTGTGTGTGTGTGTGTGTGTGTGTGTGTGTGTGTGTGTGTGTGTGTGTGTGTGTGTGTGTGTGTGTGTGTGTAGGGTGGTGGGGGTGGGGTGGTGGTGGGGTATGTGTGTGGGGATGTGTGGGTGTATGTGGGTGGGTGGGTGGTGGTGGTGGTGGTGGTGGTGGTGTGTGTGTATGTGTGTGTGAGTGTGTGTGTGTGTGCAGGGTGGTGGGGTGGTGGTGGGGTATGTTTGTGTGTGTGTGTGGATGTGTGGGTGTGGGTGTGGGTGGGTGGGTGGTGGTGGTGGTGATGGTGGTGTATGTGTGTGTTTGTATGTGTGTGTGTGTGTGTGTGTGTGTGTGTGTGTGTGTGTGTGTGATTTGACTTGACTTGACTTGACTTGACTTCATTTATTGTCATAAAATCCCGAAGGATTAATAGACACAACAAAGAACAAAGGGAACAAAGAAATAAACTGTCATCTAATACGCATGCACTGAAATACATAGTTGGCAAGTGTTTTTTGACAGTCATCGCAGGTTTTAGTATATTGTTTTGTATTTTTCTAGAGATCACATTTGATTGATGATCATACTGCTGTATAGTTGTGATTAGATGGCTTCGCAAATTATGAAATAAGATACACGTATCTAAGAAATGCAATTCATCTTCAACAACTTCACATATAGCACATAACCTCTCTTCTCTGGGAATGTTTGCATATCTTCCTCGTTCGATGTTTAAATAATGTGCGCTTATTCTGAGTTGACAAAGAGCTTGTTTGTGAGCAGGATCGATTTTATCAGTTAGATAATTCTCAATTTGATAATCGTTTCTTTTAATTTTGTTGTAGAAGTCTAATCTGCTGTATTCAGTTTTTCTCTGTTTCCAGAATTGTACATATCTATTTCTTAGTTGTTGGCGTAATGTAAATTTAAGTCTGCTGTTACTAAATGTCGACTGATTATTCCAAACATGACCTAATCCTACATTGTGAAGAATATTCTTTACAAATTGTATCCAGGGATTTTCAGTTGTGTCTGGTTGGTTCATCATCGACATATAGACCTTTTGGATATGGCTATCATAATGTGCATCCAGAATATGAGTCCAGTGGTCAAGAACCCTGCATGCAATATGAATTCCAATTGGAAATCTGCCCAGTTCGGCTAGAGTTGGCAGATTTATTGTTTTAGAATGTACCCCTAGAAGCAGTTTGAAAAATTTTATATGCATTTGTTCATGTGAATGTTTTGAAGAAATACAATTTCTAAAGAAATCTGTCATTCCTGTATTGAATGAATTGGTAGTTTTTGTTTCAGCCCATGGGAACCAAATATCGGATCCACATGATAATATAGGTAAAACAAGCGAATCAAAAAGCTGCAGTACAATATCCAAACGAATATCTTGCTTTTTAACGATTCGTCGGAGGGAGTGTGCTGCTTTTAATGCCTGTTTGGCTAGGTGCTCTTGGGCGAATGAGAACGTTCCAGTTTTGTGAAATAATATACCCAAGTACTTGTATTGATCAGTTGTCTGGATTATATCATTGCCTATTGTGAAAATAACAGGCACTTTGGGATCGGTGTGTGTGAAAACTATTACTTTAGTTTTATCTATGTTAATTTTTAGATCCCAGTTATAGATAATCCTATCTTTGTCGTGGACAAAATTACTAGGTCATCAGCATATAGTAAACACGAAACACTATCACTTTTGTCAAGGTCTATGGATGGTGAGTCAGTAACGCCCAGACATTTCGGGAGATCATTGATAAAGATATTAAATAAAGTGGGACTGAGTGTGTTCCCTTGTAGTACCCCCTTCAATATGGGTATTTCAGAAGAAAATCCCGTATCAGTTCTTGTGCAAACTGTGGCATTTTCATACATGCTTTGAATAACTCTAAAGCAATTTCCATTTATACCGATTTGATACATTTTTAGCATTGGAGCGTGATGCCAGACCCTGTCAAACGCTTTCTGAAAATCAACAAAACAGCAATAAAGGCGATTCATTCTTTTTCTTAAAGCATCGTCAATTATCTTTTTAAGTATGAATATGTGGTCCGAGGTCTTGTGTGATTTTCGAAAGCCTGCTTGCTCTTTTGATAGTAAATTATTGTCTTCGAGGTAGTTAGTTATTCGATTGTTTAATATTTGGCAAAAAAGATTACTGAGTGAGTTGTTTAGAGTTATTCCTCGATAATTGGTTGGGTTTAATTGGTCTCCCGATTTGTAAATTGGTATGCTAATTCCTTTTTTCCACATATCTGGGAACGTGCCTGAGTTAAGGACAGACTGAAATAACAGTTTTAGTATTTCTGTTGTTTCCGGTAGGCTAGCCTTTATGATTTCGTTTGTAATCCCGTCTTTTCCAGGCGTTTTTTTTGTTGTGTAAGTTTCTGGATGCGTTGATTATCTCTTTTGTGGAAATTGGAAAATCAAGATACGAAGGTGTTATATTCGAGTTTATGTTTCTTAGTTCTGTATTTATTTTTGCTTTTGTGCTTTGGTCAACTTTACTTTGTGTCCCAATGATGTCCTCCAGATGTTTCATCCATTTTGTGTTACTCATCGGTTTGTAACTATTACCTATGGGAGTTTCTGCATCGT
>NC_134886.1:17100562-17118062 GCF_041734735.1 Babylonia areolata | reverse complement strand
CCCCCCCCCACAGGCAGGAGGTGTGTGGCAGTGGACAGCGGTACCTGATGTGCCCTCTGAGTGACCAGGGAGACACCTGGCACCTTTCGGACGTGTGTGTCTACGTCAAGGTGGCTTACCTGTTCGACCACCCCGGCACAGTGCTCTACTCAGTCTTCGTGTCCTTCTGGGGTATTTGTATTTCTTTTTATCACAACAGATTTCTCTGTGTGAAATTCGGGCTGCTCTCCTATGGAGAGCGCGTCGCTACACTGACAGTACCACCCCTTTTTTTTTATTAAATTTTTTTTTTTTTTTACCTGCGTGCAGTTTTATTTGTTTTTCCTATCGAAGTGGATTTTTCTACAGAATTTTGCCAGGAACAACCCTTTTGTTGCCGTGGGTTCTTTTACGTGCGCTAAGTGCATGCTGCACACGGGACCTCGGTTTATCGTCTCATCCGAATGACCAGCGTCCAGACCACCACTCAAGGTCTAGTGAAGGGAGAGAAAATATCAGCGGCTGAGCCGTGATTCGAACCAGCGCGCTCTGATTCTCTCGCTTCCTGGGCGGAGGCATTAGCTCTAGGCCATTACTCTACTGTGTGTGAGCGAGATTTGTTTCTTTGTTTGGAAAGTCTTTATTTGTTGTTGCTGTTTGCAACACCTGCTCACGTCTGCGTCTATGTCTTCTTCTTCGTTCGTGAGCTGCAACTCCCACGTTCACTCGTATGTTCACTCGTACACACGAGTGGGCTTTTACACGTATTACCGTTTTTACCCCGCCATGTAGGCAGCCATACTCCGTTTTCTGGGATGTGCATGCTGGGTACGTTCTTGTTTCCATAATCCCACCGAACACTGACATGGATTACAGGATCTTTAACGTGCGTATTTGACCTTGTGCTTGCGTATACACACGAAGGGGGGTTCAGGCACAAGCAGGTCTGCATATATGTTGACCTGGGAGATAGGAAAAATCTCCACCCTTTACCCACCAGGCGCCTTTAACGAGATTCGAACCCGAGACCCTCAGATTGAAAGTCCAGCGCTTTAACCACTCGGCTATTGCGCCCGTCTGTGTGTACGTCAAGGTGACTTACCTGTTGGAGCACCAGGGAACAGTGGTCTGCTCCGTCTTCCTGTCCTGGGGGGAGCGGGATTCGTTTCCTTGTTTGGAAAGTCTGTGTTTTCCTGCTACTGCTGTTGTTGTTGTGTTGTTGTTATTCTTTTTCTTCTTCCTCTTGTTGATGTTGTAGCATCTGCCGACGTGTAGTGTCGACGTCAAGGTGGCTTTCCTCGCTGAGCACCCGAGAAAAAGTGCTCCACGCTATCTGTATCTTTCTTTTTGTTGACTCACTTCTGTATGTCAAGAATTTAATCCTTACAGTCATACTAACAGGAAGTTTGTAAGTCTTCCGGATTCAGCCGTATTTCCGGATCATAAACGGATTGTTAGGTTGAGGCTCCGAATCCAGAAAATATTAATGTATTTGAAAGTGGAAACTGAATTAACTGGAATGAAAAAAACAAAACAAAAAAAAACCAACCCAAACAAACGAAAGAAAACGAAGAAGAAGAAGAAGAAAAGAAAAATAAAAAAGAACAGAATCAACGGTACATCTCATTTTCGGTACGCCTAGCATAAATCTGAAAAAAAGAACACACACCATTCTTCCAATAGAATAATGGAAGCGTAGTTTTTGTTCATAATATATACAATACACCAAGTTTATTTTTGAAGAATTTTCAACAACAAATTCTAATAAAACAAGACAACAGTATAATAAACTAGTCTAAATATTTGTGACCACATTACGCAATTTTCGACCAAACAGTCGAGTTTCTCGCCACTTGCGGACAGATCCGACAGTCGCCCCCCCCCCCTGCCCCCCCCCCCCCCATCCTAGAGACGAATGGCGAGAAGGAAGCCTCAACATCCTGACCTGACCACCCACGCCCTTCCCCCACCTCTTCGCCTCCCCGCAACAGTTCCGCAACTACTTTCACTACTTGCTGTTCTTGACCACGATGTTACTGAAGAACAAGCCCGCCGCCTCACACACAGGAGCAAGACAGCAGTTCATGAACGTGCCAAAGACCTTCTGCGCGCAGCCGCAGTTGATCATGAGCACGCGCAGACAGGGGGTCACGTGCCACACGTGACTGAAGGTGATGCAGGCGAACTCGCAGCCCCACCACAGCGCCAGAGGGAGGCCGCAGATCAAGGTCAAGGCCTTGTAGCAGAAGCCCTTGCCGCACTCGAAGCACTTGAAGGAGTTCCTCCACACGCAGTCCACGCTGTGTGCTCCATCTGGCTCGGCCAGCACGTCTTCGAAAGACACCTGGAAGTGTAGGACAGAGAGGTGGTGGTGGAGTGGATAGAATAGAATAGATTAGATAATGGAATAGTATAGAGAACAGAATGGAATAGAATAGAATGGAATAGAGTAGAATAGAGTAGAGCAGAGTAGAGTAGCATGGAACAGAATAGAAGATAATGGAATAGAAAAGAATAGAATAGAGAATAGAATAGAATGGAATGGAATAGAATAGAATGGAATAGAATGAAATAGAATGTTTCATTGTCATGAAACCTTAAGATTTATAAGACACAACAATGCATAAACATGAGCATGTCAAGTTAAAGAAAAGATACATTCGTGAACAAATGTCGCCAGCCTTGGTGTGTGTGTGTGGGGGGGGGTGGGGGGTGGGGGGGTGGGGTGTTTGTACTGTTGGTTTTGAAGGCATCGGTTTTTTTTTTGTTGTGTTTTGTTTTGTTTTTTGTTTTTATGTGGTCACTGTATTATTTTTTCTCTCTCCGTCGAATCAGGATTTGCAAAGCTCAGGTTTGAGTGATTTTGAAATAATAACTCACATGTACTTATTCATGACTGTTATCTGGCCATGCCTACCTATTTAACTTGCACGAAAACCAGTTTGAAACCAACATACACATGCGTGCACACGCGCACACGCACGCACGCACCCCACGCACGCACGCATCGTTTTCTTGGGATTCGCCACACAGAGGACAGACTAAATCATTCGTACTGGAAGATTTGTATCTTGAGCGATGCATTGTCAATTCTGATATTCCTAATGTAAAATTTTATTGTAATAGATTTCAACTGCCTGTCCATACCTTGCAGTAGGTAAGGTTTTAAATCATGTACACTACAGAAAGTTCTGTACATATTAAATCTATCACCGGTATAAATATGATTATTCTAAGTTTGCCATCAACAATCGATTAGCCTTTGGCGAAAAGCAGATATGAAGCCATTAACATTTCCAACACCCTGTTCCATCCACACAAAGCCAAATCCATATTCAAACAAACAAAGACGAAGCTTAGTTACCCAGTTTTTCTTTCCCTTAATATCTAAATCATACAACATTTTATAAGCCGTAGACGGTATTCTGCCATCTTCCATGTGAACAAGTTTGATCCAGTAGCGAATACAGTTCAAAACAGAGTTTATAGATATAGGATATCGGTTTGTTTCACCATAAACAAGGTCATTTGGCGTCCACATATCTACTCCTAAAATATTTTTTAAGCCAACAAATGTACTGATTCACAATGAAAAACAGCATTATCCAGCCCCCATAACTCATATCCATATTGCACTATTGGTTGTATTTGACAGTCAAAAAGCTTAAAGAATGAATGATATGAATTATTGTTTAACATGTATAATCTTTTCATTACACATATCAAAGCTTTTTTTTGTGTTTTTTTTGCTGTACTTGCAAAGAGAGAGAGAGGGAGAGAGAGAGAGAGAGAGGTTAATTTTATTCTTGCTTGTTCGGTTATCAGACTTAGCCGGAAAGCCCAACAGGACTTCTAAAGTAGGTCCCCAACATTGCATGTAACTGAACAAACGCTGCGATTAAACCCACTTTCCCCCGCTGATCTTACAGTTGACCCAATCACTGTTGATGTATTGTTTGATCATACACACGTGCCTTCCGTGTAGAATCTGATAATGTGAAAAATATTTACGGTACTTAGATTCTATTATCGGCATCTTTTTGCAATTGATCAATCTGTCCTCTTAGATTTCGAGAATGTGAAAATATTTACGGTACTAAACATCGCCTGCATCTTTTTTGCAAATAATCAAGCCTAGAATATTCTCTACATTATGTCGTATTATATATCACAGACAGACAGCTAGTCATCGTCTGTCTTTCGAACTTAAAATTTATTTTTGTTAAGACTATTACTATTATGCTCGGCTAGATTTCTTTTCACACTGGGTCAGTGCAGTTTGTGGTCTTTAATTCTCTCCATACGAACGGCGAAAGAGACGATGTTAACAGCGTTTCAGCCCAGTTACCATCATCAAAATATTGCAAGCGGAAGGCTCTTATACTGAAGAGGTGAATGTTGACAAAGAATACCACAATTCTGACGACGGAAGCTAAAGGTTGGGTCATTCAGACACCCACTGGACATCCGAGGGATCTGTGTTGAGGAGAAGAGAGGACTGGCCGTACTGAGTGAGTTAAAATTAGATGCTTTTGTGTTCGGGTAATACTTTAATTCAGCATTATTTCACTTACTTACTTACAAATTCGTCGTGTACTGGGTCACTTTGGCACATACATTGTCGCCATGTATTGTTTGCCTTTTGCCCATTTTGTTGTTTTTCTTTCCATGTGCCCCTATAACGTTTTTCATAGAATGAATCTTGACGATCTGACTTTACGGGGATATGCGTGTTTGTGTGGGTGTTTGTTGAGTGCGTTATGTTATGAAGAAATGTCACAAATTAAAAGAAAAAAAATACAACAACACGTAGCAGATGCGAAAACATAAAGATTTGTTACTGACTCTCAAGTGGTCGTTCAGGTTGTTGGGGTCTCTTCGCACCATGTCGACTCCAGCCATAGCGACGAAGAGTAAAATATATGTCTTTTTTTGTTTGTTATTATTTTGAATGAAACTCAAGTCTTCAAACGGACCAAAAAGGAACAGGTTTGTGTCTCCTTGCCTATCGAAAATGGAACGGAATAGTTGATCGGGTTCCCTTATAAACCCCCCGGCCTTCACAACGAGTGTTTCCCTAGCGCCCATCTGGAGGCAACAAATCTATCGCGGTTAGTGAGCAAAGGAAAAGCTGATGAAAGAGAAACGGACGAGAAATTGGGGGTGGGGATGGGGTGGGGGGTGGGGGGGATGCTGGGGGGGGGGGGGAGGAGTGAGCTGGTAGGTGGAAAGGGTGTGCCTGCTTAGGTAGAAACTCCTGGCCTGCAGAGATAAGGAACAAACCTGACGGGGGCGCAACAGCCGAGTGGTTAAAGCGTTGGACTTTCAATCTGAGGGTCCCGGGTTCGGATTCCCGGTCATGGCAGTTCCTGGTGGGTAAAGGGGTGGAGATTTTTTTTTTCCCGATCTCCTAGGTCAACAGATGTGCAGACCTGCTATACCTGAACCCTCTTCGTGTGCATATGCATGCAGAAGATCAAATACGCGCGTAAAAGATCCCGTAATCCATGTCAGCGTTCGGTGGGTTATGGAAACAAGAACACACCCGGGATGCAACCCCCGGAAAACGGAGTACGGCTGCCTACGTGGCGGGGATGAAAACGGTCATACACGTAAAAGCCCAATCGTGTACACGAGTGAACTTGGGAATCGCAGCCCACGAACAAAGAAGAAGAAGAGAAAGAAGAAGAAGGAACAACCTTGGACGCACAATTGGTAGAAGTGGATATTATTGAAATATTCGCGCAGACAAACCATGCATAAAGTGGTAAGGGACCATTTCAGCGCTGAATTCCCGTCAGTTCTTAATACCAGTCGAAGAGAAACCAGAATACTGTCAAAAGGAAGTTACACTGACGTTAAGTGATGATTTTTTTCGAGTCAATACCTTCGTATGACAACTATTGCTTATCAATAATGTTTTAGTCAATGACGTCTTATGATTATTTCATTATTCATCCCTCTTTTGTTCTGTCTCTTTCTCTCCCTTTATCTCGTCCTGTCTCTCAGTGTATCTCAATAGCAGACTCTCCCCTTCCTGTGTCTCAGTGTATCTCAATAGCAGACTCTCCCCTCTCCTCTTCCTGTGTCTCAGTGTATCTCAATAGCAGACTCTCCTCCCCCTCTGTCTTCCTGTGTCTCAGTGTATCTCAATAGCAGACTCTCCCCCTCTCCCCTTCCTGTGTCTCAGTGTATCTCAATAGTAGACTCTCCCCCTCTCCCCCTTTCTGTGTCTCAGTGTATCTCAATAGTAGACCCCCTCCCCTCTCTCTCACGTCCTGTGTCTCAGTGTATCTCAATAGTAGTCTCTCCCTCTCCCCCTTTCTGTGTCTCAGTGTATCTCAATAGTAGACTCCCCCCCTCTCTCTCTTCCTGTGTCTCAGTGTATCTCAATAGTAGACTCCCCCCCTCTCTCTTCCTGTGTCTCAGTGTATCTCAATAGTAGACTCTCCCCCTTTCTGTGTCTCAGTGTATCTCAATAGTAGACTCTCCCCTCTCCCCCTTTCTGTGTCTCAGTGTATCTCAATAGTAGACTCCCCCCCTCTCTCTCTTCCTGTGTCTCAGTGTATCTCAATAGTAGACTCTCCCCCTCTCCCCCTTTCTGTGTCTCAGTGTATCTCAATAGTAGACTCCCCCCCCCTCTCTCTCACGTCCTGTGTCTCAGTGTATCTCAATAGTAGACTCTCCCCCTCTCTCTTCCTGTGTCTCAGTGTATCTCAATAGCAGACTCTCCCCATCTCTCTTCCTGTGTCTCAGTGTATCTCAATAGTAGACTCTCCCCCTATCTCGTCCTGTGTCTCAGTGTATCTCAATAGTAGACTCTCCCTCTCTCCCCCTTCCTGTGTCTCAGTATATCTCAATAGTAGACTCTCCCTCTCTCCCCCTTCCTGTGTCTCAGTATATCTCAATAGTAGACTCTCCCTCTCTCTCTTCCTGTCTCTCAGTGTATCTCAATAGTAGTCTCTCCCTCTCTCCCCCTTCCTGTGTCTCAGTGTATCTCAATAGCAGACTCTCCCCTCTCTCTCACGTCCTGTGTCACAGTATATCTCAATAGTAGACTCTCCCCCTCTCTCTTCCTGTCTCTCAGTGTATCTCAATAGTAGTCTCTCCCTCTCCCCCTTTCTGCGTCTCAGTGTATCTCAATAGTTGATTCTCCCCCTCTCCCTCTTTCTGTGTCTCAGTGTATCTCAATAGTAGAACCCCCCCCTCTCCCTTCCTGTGTTTCAGTGTATCTCAATAGCAGACTCTCCCCTCTCCCCTTCCTGTCTCTCAGTGTATCTCAATAGCAGACTCTCCCCTCTCCCCTTCCTGTGTCTCAGTGTATCTCAATAGCAGACTCTCCTCCCCCTCTCCCCTTCCTGTGTCTCAGTGTATCTCAATAGCAGACTCTCCCTCTCTCCCCCTTCCTGTGTCTCAGTGTATCTCAATAGTAGACTCTCCCCTCTCTCTCACGTCCTGTGTCTCAGTGTATCTCAATAGTAGACTCTCCCCCACTCTCGCACTTCATGTGTCTCAGTGTATCTCAATAGTAGACTCTCCCTCTCTCCCCCTTCATGTGTCTCAGTATATCTCAATAGTAGACTCTCCCTCTCTCTCTTCCTGTGTCACAGTGTATCTCAATAGTAGACTCTCCCCCTCTCCCCCTTTCTGTGTCTGAGTGTATCTCAATAGTAGACTCTCCCCCTTTCTGTGTCTCAGTGTATCTCAATAGTAGACTCTCCCCCACTCTCCCACTTCCTGTGTCTCAATGTATCTCAATAGCAGACTCTCCCCTCTCCCCCTTCCTGTGTCTCAGTGTATCTCAATAGTAGACTCTCCCCCACTCTCCCTTCCTGTGTCTCAGTGTATCTCAATAGTAGACTCTCCCCTCTCCCACTTCCTGTGTCTCAGTGTATCTCAATAGTAGACTCTCCCTCTCTCCCCCTTTCTGTGTCTCAGTGTATCTCAATAGCAGACTCTCCCCCACTCTCCCACTTCCTGTGTCTCAGTATATCTCAATAGCAGACTCCCCCCCTCTCTCTCACGTCCTGTGTCTCAGTGTATCTCAATAGTAGACTCTCCCCCTCTCTCTTCCTGTCTCTCAGTGTATCTCAATAGCAGACTGTCCCCTTCTCCCCCTTTCTGTCTCTCAGTGTATCTCAATAGTAGACTCTCCCCCGCTCTCTCTTCCTGTCTCTCAGTGTATCTCAATAGCAGACTCTCCTCCCCCTCTGTCTTCCTGTGTCTCAGTGTATCTCAATAGCAGACTCTCCCCCTCTCCCCTTCCTGTGTCTCAGTGTATCTCAATAGTAGACTCTCCCTCTCTCCCCCTTTCTGTGTCTCAGTGTATCTCAATAGTAGACTCTCCCCCTATCTCTTCCTGTGTCTCAGTGTATCTCAATAGTAGACTCTCCCTCTCTCCCCTTCCTGTCTCTCAGTGTATCTCAATAGTAGACTACTCAAATAGTGGTTAGTATTAGTACTTCAGAAAATCATAATCCACCATTTGCTTCATAACCGTTTTTTTTGCTGTTACTGTTACCATAATTGCTATTATTGTTGTGGTTGTTGTTGGTGTTAGTGTTGTGATAGCGGTGTATAGTTGTTAGTTTTGTCAGTATCGTAATTTCGTTGTTGCTGTTGTTTTCTTCAGAGGGACTGGTGATGATTTATTCACATTTTTATACTGCCAGAGCCTAAAATTAAAGCTGTTTAGGCGGTAAAAAATAGGGACTTGTTATACATGGGTGTTTGCGCCACCTCTGTGGTGATTTTGCTTTTGCATTTGCGCAACAACTGTGAGCGGAAAGTTCGTATGCGTGGGGGTGGGAAGAGGTGGGAGGGAGGGGAGGTGGCGTGTGGAGCATGCACGAGCTGCCGCCCTTGGTTTCTTGTGATTTTTTAGTTGAGAGGCTGCTGACTGATGTCATTGTGTTGACGGGCGCAATAGCCGAGTGGTTAAAGCGTTGGACTGTCAATCTGAGGGTCCCGGGTTCGAATCACGGTGATGGCGCCTGGTGGGTAAAGGGTGGAGATTTTTACGATCTCCCAGGTCAACATATGTGCAGACCTGCTAGTGCCTGAACCCCCTTCGTGTGTATATGCAAGCAGAAGATCAAATACGCACGTTAAAGATCCTGTAATCCATGTCAGCGTTCGGTGGGTTATGGAAACAAGAACATACCCAGCATGCACACCCCCGAAAACGGAGTATGGCTGCCTACATGGCGCGGTAAAAACGGTCATACACGTAAAAGCCCACTCGTGTGCATACGAGTGAACGTGGGAGTTGCAGCCCACGAACGCAGAAGAAGAAGAAGAAGAAGATGTCATTGTGAACACCCAATGTGGATTTAAAAAAAAAAAATCCTTCTATTTGAAGCCAACAAAGAGTCTTAAGTCTTGACCAACTACGACAGCGTATACGAGATATAAGGAACAACTTTGATATGACAAACTGAGACCTTATCATCAGTGTAGACCACAGACTGAACTGAGTGGTGAAAAGAGTCAGACCTGCACGGGTTAAGGAAAATAAAAATGAAAGACAAGAAAGGGCACACAGCCATATCATGGGCACGCACGTCGAAGGACTCGTATCGCTTAGGAAACACAATCATATCAGTGACGTAGCAGTGACAGGGTTAAAGAATGCGAGAAAAAACAGGTCATTTATCAGTGAGAGGGCAAGAGTTGAACTGCTTACCCCAAGTGAAGTTCCAGAGCGCCTGATTTCTTGAAATTAACTTATTCCACCCCCGCCAGCACAGTTTGTGTGAGCAGGTGCGCGGTGCCACGTGGGTGTGGAAGAATCTGGGAAAGAGGAAAAGTGGAACTCGAAAAACCAGGGTTGCTTATCTCCCCCTTACCTCCCCCCCACACACACGCGCGCGCGCGCGCGCGCGCACACACACACACACACACACACACACACTTACAAAGCGGTGCCAACAGCGGTGCCCTTCCTTGGGGTATAGGAAGAGGACTACACTACACTACACTACACCACACTACCACTACACCACACTACACTACACAACACTACACCAAATTCACCACACCATACACACTACACTACACCAAATTCACCACACCATACCATACTACACTACGCTACACTACACTACGCTACACCAAATTCACCACACCATACCATACTACACTACACAACACTACACTACGCCAAATTCACCACACAATACCATACTACACTACACTACACTACACAACACTACACTACACCAAATTCACCACACCATACCATACTACACTACACTACACAACACTACACTACACCAAATTCACCACACCATACCATACTACACCAAAATCACCACACCATACCACACTACACCAAAATCACCACACTGCACTACACAAATTCACCACACCATACCATACTACACTACACAATACTACACTACACTACGCCAAATTCACCACACCATACCATACTACACCAAAATCACCACACCATACCACACTACACCAAAATCACCACACCATACCACACTACACCAAAATACCACACCATACCATACTACACCAAATTCACCACACCATACCACACTACACCAAAATCACCACACCATACCACACTACACCAAAATCACCACACCATACCACACTACACCAAAATCACCACACCATACCATACTACACCAAATTCACCACACCATACCATACTACACCAAAATCACCACACCATACCACACTACACCAAATTCACCACACCATACCACACTACACCAAATTCACCACACCATACCACACTACACCAAAATCACCACACTGCACTACACAAATTCACCACACCATACCATACTACACTACACAACACTACACTACACTACGCCAAATTCACCACACCATACCATACTACACTACGCTACACTACATTACACTACACCAAATTCACCACACCATACCATAGTACACTACACTACGCCAAATTCACCACACAATACCATACTACACTACACTACACTACACTACACTACACTACACTACACTACACTACACACCTATTTCTATGCCCACAGCGGTCACCTTCCTTGAGTACTGGAAGAGGACTACACTACACTACACCACACTACACTACACTACACCAAATTCACTACACTACACTACACTACACTACACTACACTACACTAAATTCACCACACCATACCACACTACACTACACCAAAATCACTACACTACACTACACTACACCGAAATCACCACACCATACCATACTACACTACACAACACAACACTACTCTACACTACACCGAATTCACCACACAATACACACTACACTACACTACACTACACTACACTACACTACATGTCTATGTCTATGCCACAGCGGTGACCTTTCTGGAGTACTGGAAGAGGACTACACTACACTACACTACACTACACTACACTACACTACACTACACTACACTACATGTCTATGTCTATGCCCACAGCGGTCACCTTCCTTGAGTACTGGAAGAGGACTACACTACACTACACTACACTACACTACACTACACTACACTACACTACACTACACACTACACTACATATCTATGTCTATGCCCACAGCGGTCACCTTCCTTGAGTACTGGAAGAGGACTACACTACACTACACTACACTACACTACACTACACTACACACTACACTACATATCTGTGTCTATGCCCACAGCGGTCACCTTCCTTGAGTACTGGAAGAGGACTACACTACACTACACTACACTACACTACACTACACTACACTACATGTCTATGTCTATGCCCACAGCGGTGACCTTTCTGGAGTACTGGAAGAGGACTACACTACACTACACTACACTACACTACACTACACTACACTACACTACATGTCTATGTCTATGCCCACAGCGGTGACCTTTCTGGAGTACTGGAAGAGGACTACACTACACTACACTACACTACACTACACTACACTACACTACATATCTATGTCTATGCCCACAGCGGTCACCTTCCTTGAGTACTGGAAGAGGACTACACTACACTACACTACACTACACTACATATCTATGTCTATGCCCACAGCGCTGACCTTCCTTGAGTACTGGAAGAGGACTACACTACACTACACTACACTACACTACACTACACTACACTACACTACACTACATGTCTATGTCTATGCCCACAGCGGTGACCTTTCTGGAGTACTGGAAGAGGACTACACTACACTACACTACACTACACTACACTACATGTCTATGTCTATGCCCACAGCGGTGACCTTTCTGGAGTACTGGAAGAGGAAGAACGCCAGTCTGGCACATCACTGGGACTGCCTGGACCAGGAGGAAGAGGAGGTAATCCTGATGTTACATGTGTGTGTGTGTGTGTGTGTGTGTGTGTGTGTGTGTGTGTGTGTGACTGTGTGTGTGACTCTGTGTGTGTGTGTGTGTGTGACTGTATGTGTGACTCTGTGTGTGTGTGTGTGTGTGTGTGTGTGTGTGTGTGTGTGTGTGTGTGTCTCTCTCTCTATCTGTGGTGTGTGTGTGACTGTGTGTGTGACTCTGTGTGTGTGTGTGTGTGTGTGTGTGTGTGTGTGTGTGTGTGTGTGTGTGTGACTCTCTTTCTCTCTATCTGTGGTGTTTGTGTGTTTGTGTGTGTGTGTGTGTGTGTGTGTGTGTGTGTGTGTGTGTGTGTGTGTGTGTGTGTCTGTGTCTGTGTGTGTCTGTGTGTGTGTGTGTGACTCTGACTCTCTCTTTCTCTATACATATATCTATCTGTGTGTGTGTGTGTGTGTGTGTGTGTGTGTGTGTGTGTGTGTGTGTGTGTGTGTGTGTGTGTGTGTGTGTGTGTGTGCGTGTGTGTGTGTGTGAGTGTTTGTGTGTATGTGTGTGTGACTCTCTCTTTCTCTGTCTATCTGTGTGTGTGTGTGTGTGTGTGTGTGTGTGTGTGTGTGTGTGTGTGTGTGTGTGTGTGTGTGTGTGTGTGTGTGTGTGTGTGTGCGTGCGCGCGCGCGCGTGTGTGTGTGTGACTGAAATCTGATTGAATGACACAGAAAACCAACGGTAGCTGTCAGTCGGCTCTACCCAGGTCGGTGGCCTGTTGTGCAAATACCTTCCAGTTTGTAAAGCGCTTCGTGCTTGGTCTTCGACCGAGGATAGGCGCTACATAAGTACTCATACCATCATCATTATCATCAAAATGGTGGTGATGATGGTGGTGGTGATGATATCATTGATGGTGATAATGACAATAATGACATAACAGCAACAACAACAACAAGACAGCAACAACAGCAATGATAACAACGATGACGATGATGATGATGAAGATGATACTAACAACAACACAAAAAAACAACAAAAGTACTACTACTACTGCTGCTACTACTACTACTACTACTACAATAATAATAATAATAATAATAATAATAATGGAGATGATGATGATACCAATAACACAAAAACATGACTACTATCACTACTACTACTACTACTACTACTATGACAATGGAGATGATGATGATGATACCAACAACACCACAAAAAACCAACAAAAATACTACTACTACTACTACTGCTGCTGCTGCTGCTATTGCGGTTACTACTACTACTACTACTGCTGCTGCTGCTGCTGCTGCTGCTACTACTACTACTGCTGCTGCTGCTGCTGCTACTACTACTAACTACTACTACTTCTGCTGCTACTGCTGCTACTACTACTACTGTTGCTTCTGCTGTTGCGGTTTCTACTACTACTACTACTACTATTACTGCTGCTGCTGTTGCTGCTACTACAACAACTACTACTAATACTACTGCTGCTGCTGCTGCTACTACTGCTGCTGCTTCTGCAGCTGTTGCGACTACTACTACTACTACTACTACTGCTGTTGCTGCTGCTGCTGCTACTACTACTACTACTGCTGCTGCTACTACTACTACTACTGCTGCTGCTACTGCTGCTGCTGCTACTACTACTACTACTACTACTACTACTACTACTGCTGCTGCTGCTCCTCCTCCTCCTACAACTATCATAGCGCCCTTTCTCTCCACAAGCTGAAGGCTCTTCACATGCAAGAAGAAGAAGAAGAAGAAGAAGAAGAAGAAGAAAAAACCCCACACGAGTTGCACACAGAACTGCCCCCTGCTGACCACCGTCACTGTGTGTGTGTCTGTCTCCCTCAGGAACGTCCCAGACCAGAGTACGCTGCCAGGGCCGGTCAGCTGAAGGAGAACCCCGTGACGGGCATCAGGGAGCCCTTCTTTGATCCCAGGGATCGGATCCCACGTGTTTTGTCTGGCATTGCCGCCATCGTCATTATGGTGTGTGTGTGTGTGTGTGTGGGGGGGGGGGGGGGGGGGGGGGGGGGGGGGGGGGGGGGGGCGAGGGGGGGGGGGTGAGGGGGTAGGGGGGATGCGGTGTTGGGGGTTGGGGTGGGGGGTGGGGTATGGGGTGGGTGGATGGGTGGGATTGTGTGTGTGTGAGTGTGTGTGTGTGAGAGGAAGGGGGGGGGGGTAAGAAGTGTGTGTGTATGTGTGTGTGTGTGTGTGTGTGTGTGTGTGTGTGTGTGTGTGTGTGTGTGGTTCTGATCTTCATTGTAGCGGTGATCATCTACCGAAAAGTGACCACGCCGGTGCTGTTCATTCATTCATTCATCCCTCCATCCTACCCTCCCTCCCTTACTCACTCACTCATGCCTATGGGCGATGATGTTGGTGCTGTTCATCCATCCATCCATCTATCCATCCATTCACTCACTCCCTCACTCTCCCTCACTCCCTCATCTCCCTCCCTCCCTCACTCACTCACTCACACACTCACTTTCTGTCACTCACTCACACCCTCACTCCCTCACTCACTCATCTCCCTCCCTCCCTCACTCACTCATCTCCCTCCCTCCCTCCCTCACTCATCTCCCTCCCTCCCTCATCTCCCTCCCTCCCTCACTCACTCACTCATCTCCCTCACTCACTCATCTCCCTCCCTCCCTCCCTCACTCATCTCCCTCACTCCCTCCCTCACTCATCTCCCTCCCTCACTCACTCATCTCCCTCACTCATCTCCCTCCCTCACTCATCTCCCTCCCTCACTCACTCACTCCCTCACTCACTCATCTCCCTCACTCACTCATCTCCCTCTCACTCATCTCCCTCCCTCCCTCCCTCACTCATCTCCCTCCCTCACTCACTCACTCATCTCCCTCACTCACTCACTCCCTCACTCACTCATCTCCCTCACTCCCTCCCTCACTCATCTGCCTCACTCACTCCCTCACTCATCTCCCTCACTCACTCACTCCCTCCCTCCCTCACTCCCTCCCTCACTTACTCACTCCCTCACTCATCTGCCTCACTCACTCACTCACTCACTCATCTGCCTCACTCACTCACTCACTCATCTCCCTCCCTCCCTCCCTCCGTCCCCAGGTGTGCCTTGTCCTGATCTTCATCGTGGCCGTCATCATCTACCGGGCAGTGATGACAGTGGTGCTGTTCGACAACCGGGACCTCAGGTCACGCGCCTCCCTCATCTCCTCGCTGTCGGCCGCCCTGGTCAACCTGCTGCTGATCCTGGTGCTGGGCAGGGTCTACGAGAGGCTGGCCCTCAGGCTCACACAGTGGGGTACTGTGGGGACACGTGGGGAACACAGCCGGGGGGGGGGGGAGGTGGGAGGGTTTCGTTGGGGGGGGTGTGTGGTGGTGGTTTAAGTTCCACTTTCAGTTTGTACTGTAGACACGTCGTGCGACATGGCGGGCGGGTCGGGGGTGTTAGTTTCATTTCATTTAAAGGTTCCAGTTCCAGTTTTGAGTTTGTACTGTGAACACTAGTGGGACTGTGGACAGATGAGAAAATAGCGGGGGTTGGGGGTGTTTGGAGGTTTTCCCATCAATGTCAATGCTCATACGCATGCGAGCCTAGACACATACAGGGGAAGAGAGAGAGAGAGAGAGAGGGGGGGGGGGGAGAGAGAGATGGATATGTAAATAGATAGACAGATAGATAGACATCTACATCTACATATACGTACATATATATATATATATATATATATATATACATACATATATACATGTATATATTTTTGTCTACCTAATCTATATTTTCGATAACCTACCTAAACCAATTCCATGCCTTGTTTCAGAAATGCACAGGACGCAGCAGGAATTTGAGGACCAGCTGACGTTCAAAGTCTTCATTTTCCAGTTCATCAACTTTTACTCTTCCATCATCTACATCGCTTTCTTCAAAGGGAGGTCAGTGAGGGGACTTTCTGGGGTGTGGGTGGGGAATGTGGTGGTGGTGTGCGGGAAATGTTTCTTGTTACGTTAATGTGTTTGCACGTTTGTGATGGACGGTTGATCTGTCTATCTATCTATCTATCTACTCAGCCCTACCCTGCCCAACCCAACCCAACTCAAACCAAACCAAATTCAAACCAAGCCCAAACTAATCCAGTCCCACCTTAACTCCAACCCCCAAACCCACCAAAACCCAAATCAGCCCAGACCAACCCGGTTAAACCCAGCTCAAACCCAACACTACCCAAATCCAAACCCAACTCAACCCCAAACCAACCCAGCTCAAACCCAGTCCTACCCAAATCCAAACCCAACTCAACCCAAACCAACCCAGGTCAAACCCAGCCCTACCCAAACCAACCTAACTCAACCCAAACCAACCCATCTCGAACCCAACCCTACCCAAATCCAAATCCAAACACGATTCAACCCAAAATCAACCCAATCGAACCCTAACTCAATTCCAACCCGTCCCGACCCAACACCCGAAATGCAACTCAAACCGAACCCGAACCCAGTGCAACCCAACTCGAACCCAAACCGGAACCCAACTCAAACCGGAACCCAACCCAAACCGGAACCCAACCCAAACCGGAACCCAGCTGAACCCAGATCAACACAACCCAACCAAAACTCAAACCAAAACACCCCAAACTGTTGTGTGTGTGTGTGTGTATGTGTGTGTGTGTGTGTGTGTGTGTGTGTGTGTGTGTGTGTGTGTGTGTGTGTGTGTGTGTGTGTGTGTGTGTGTGTGTGTGTGTTTAGTTTAGTTTAGTGTAACGTCTTTTTATTGTTAACGGGTACAAAAAAAAAAAAAAAAAAAGTATGTGTGTGCATAGGAGATGAGGCGTGGGGTACATGAGAAGAGGTGGTGGGATGACTTATAGTGAGTAGTGGAAAACGAAGAGCTACGAAGAACTGTAGTGACTAACAGTGAATTATAACATGAATTACAACAGTGAGTTAAACATCTACATAACAGTAACAAATAAAAAAGCAAAAAAAAAAAAAAAAAAAAAAGCATGCTAATGACAAACACAGTGATCAGTCGAAGGTAGATACCAAATGGACTTTGAATCAAACATTCAGAAATTTTTTTTATAGTAATGAATAATTATTCAAAACATCTCCTAATGATAAATATGTGTTTGGTGGAAACTGGTCGGCTAGTTTTTGAAAGAACAGTTGTCTTGTTTTTGGACACTGGACAAGTATGTGTGTGTGTGTGTGTGTGTGTGTGTGTGTGTGTGTGTGTGTGTGTATGCGT
>NC_134886.1:17000562-17088062 GCF_041734735.1 Babylonia areolata | reverse complement strand
GAAAGAAGAAGTAGAACAAAGACACATATATCATATTTAAAAAAAAATGTGTTATCACAGCAACATGCGACAATTAATTAACGCAGGAAAACGAACATTTCGGAAATTTCGTTTTTGGGTTATTTTGTGTGTGTGTGTGTGTGTGTGTGTGTGTGTGTGTGTGTGTGTGTGTGTGTGTGTGTGTGTGTGTGTGTGTGTGATCACACAAAATAATGTAACGTTGTTACAATACAGCACGAACATTTCTAGCAACGCTCATTACAAATCAATGCTGCACAATAAAATATGGTAAATAAACAAGAAAAAAGAAAAGAAAAAAACTTAAACGTAGATTGCAAAAGTAATTTTCATGTCTGAATATTTTTTGGTTATTGTGTGTGTGTGTGTGTGTGTGTGTGTGTGTGTGTGTGCGCGTGCGTGTGTGTGTGTGTGTGTGTGTGTGTGTGTGTGTGTGTGTGTGATCATACAAAATAATGTAACGTTGTTACAATACAGCACGACTCGCTGCAAAGTCGCGTAACAAAGTAATGATAAAAAGATATCTGAAGTGCACAGTCCTCATAACAATGATCTCTGCCTTTCTTATGTAGCCAAGCGCTAGGCTGGCTTCACTGACTGTTTACCACACGAGCTATAGCAGACGCCGTTTTCACAACTGACTTGTCAGTCTACAACGACCTGTGCAGAATATGTGACGACTTAGAAAAAAATAAGTAAGAAATCTGGATCCAATAACATAATCAGATTTTTTTTTCACATTTCTTCCTGCGGAGGGGAACGCTTCTCTTTGAAAGAGGGAGGATCGACCTTGACTTTGGCAGTCTCAAGAGCCAGGGCGTCCTTCTGCGGCTCGCTGATTGGATGCACGTGCACACGTGTGACGCCACTTCCGGGTCTTCCCAGCATGCCGCGAGCGGTGTGCTGCCATTTGTCTTTCATTTCCTGTTCCTTGGCCTCCTTATGTCTGGCCGAGATCACCTGGAAGTCGAGTGGAAAGGGTTTATTACTGCTCTACTGTGCTGCTGCTTGCGTTCTGGTATGTGTGGCAAGGGATTACTTCTGTCTGGAATGTACACAGTCGTCAAAAATTCGACAACATCCACATTTCTGACCCTGTAAAATGTTCTTAGATGTATCAGTGTGATGTTATGTAATCTCTCGATAATTCAACACCTAGGTACTTGTCTTTGTTTCATGCTTGTATTATGAGCGTAAGGAATACGGCATCATGCGAATTTCTCTTTGAAGATATTAGTATAGTTGGCTTGACTTGACTCATAATACATTATCAAAGCCTAAACGTCTCTGTCTTTGTCTCTGCCCCCCCCCCCCCCCCTGGCTGCCTCTCTTCCCCCTTTTCTCTCCCTTTCTCTGTCTCTGTGTATATCTGCC
This sequence comes from Babylonia areolata, assembly GCF_041734735.1. NCBI lineage: Eukaryota > Metazoa > Mollusca > Gastropoda > Neogastropoda > Buccinidae > Babylonia > Babylonia areolata. The sequence goes on along the minus strand of NC_134886.1, from coordinate 17,086,670 downwards.
CTCCCTAATCAACCCCAATCCCTACCCCAGCTCCCACTCATCTCTATCCCATCCCCTACCCCACCCACACCCCCACTGGACCTCTTCCTTCTTCTTCTTCGTTCGATTCGTGGGCTGCAACTCCCACGTTCACTAGTATGCACACGAGTGGGTTTTTTTATGTGTATGACCGTTTTTACCCCACCATGTAGGCAGACATTCTCCGTTTTCGGTGGTGGGAAGGGGGAGGGGGGGAGGGTGCATGCTGGGTATGTTATTGTTTCCAGAACCCACCGAACGCTGACGTGGATTACGGGATCTTTCACGTGCGTATTTGATCTTCTGCTTGCGCATACACACGACCTCTTCCAACCCCCCTACTCAGACTCCCACCCCACCCCACCCTACCTTCGCCACCCAATCACCTCCCCACCCCCAACCCCCATGTCCAAACTCACCTTGGCAAAGCCGTAGAACAGGAGGAAGTTGTTGACCAGCACTGGGATGGTGATGGCGATCAGGACCACTCCGGACAGGGCACACAGTGACCCCACCACCTGGTACAGGTGTGATAGATTGGTGGTGATTGTGATAATGAAGGTGATGATGATGATGGTGGTGGTGGCGGTGATGATGATGGTTGTGATAGTGGTGATGGTGGTGGTGATTATGGTGATGATGATGTTGATGATGATGATGATGACAGAGATGGTGATGATGATGATGGTGGTGGTGGTGGTGGTGATTATGGTGATGATGACGTTGATGATGATGATGATAGTGATGTTGGCGATGGTGATGGTGATAGATATGATGATGATGATGATGATTATGATGATGGTGGTGGTGGTGGTGGTGGTGATGATGATGATGATGATGGTGGTGGTGGTGGTGATGATGATGATGACGACAATTGTGAGTTACCTTGCCCAGGAAGCTACACAGAGTGACACTGAAGAGTTACTTACCTTGCCCAAGACAGTTAGTTGCCTTGGCCAGGAAGCTGCATGGAGCGACACTAAAGAGTTACTCCCCTTGCCCAGGAGAGTTACTCACCTTGGCCAGGAGGTTGCACGAAGTGACACTGAAGAGTTACTTACCTTGCCCGGAAAGCTGCATGAAGCTACACTGAAGAGTTATTCCCCTTGTCTAGGAAGCTGCACGGAGTGACACTGAAGAGTTACTTACCTTGCCCAGGAAGCTGCACAGAGAGTGACAATGAGGAGTTACTAACCTTGCCCAGCAGAGTTTCTTACCTTGGCCTGGAAGCTGCACGGACTGAAACTGAATTGTTTGTCCCCTTACCCAGGAAGCTGCATGGAGTGACACAGAGGAGTTACCCACCTTGCCCAGGAAGCCGCACAGAGTGACAAAGACGATTCACTTCCCTTGCCCAGGAATCCGCAGGCAGCGACACAGATGCATTACCACTTTGCCCAGAAAGTCCCCGCTCGGAGCGACACAGAAGAGTTACCCACCTTGCCTAGGAGAGTTACTCCCCTTGCCCAGAAAGCCGCACAGATTGACACTGGAGAGTTACTTCCCTTGCCCAGCAGAGTCACTTACCTTGCCCAGGATAGTTACTGAACTTGCCCAGCAGAGTTGCTTACCTTGCCCAGAATAGTTACTCCCCTTGCCCAGAAAGCCGTGTGGCATGGAGCGACACAAGAAGAGTTGCCCACCTTGCCCAGGAAGCTGATGGGAGTGACGTCCCCGTAGCCCACAGTGGTCATGGTGACGATGGCCCACCAGAAGGCGTCAGGGATGCTGACCATGTTGTCCCGCTCGCACCAGTACACCAGGGTGCTGAACACCACACAGCCCGAGGAGAGGAACATCACCAGCAGCAACAGCTCGTAGGTGCTGGCCTGGTGAAGGAGGGTGTGGGCGTGTGTGTGAGAGAGAGGTGTTTTATCTTATTTTAGTTTTGCTTTATTTGATTTTACTTTTGTATTATTTATTTATTTATTTATTTATTGTATTGTATTTTTTGCTGCCCCATCTGCACCGTTTCAGTGGCATTATTCCCACGCCGCTCATTTAGAGCCATACCCGGTTTCGTCCGTCACAGTCTCAGCGTCGGCAGTCCGCAGGGAACCATCGATGTTAGGTCGCCAGGAGGCCACACACCAGAGGAGACCCTATTTATTATTATTATTTTTTTTGGTTTCATTTCATTTTTATTTACTTTAATTTTATTTCATTTATTCATTTTTCTTTTGTTCATTTATTTATTTGTTCATCTATCTATTTCATTTTATTTATTCATTTAATTCCTTTATTTATGCATTCTATTAATTTATTTATTTATTCATCTTATATATATGTATATATATTTTTTTTCATCTGTTTATTCATTCATTTCTTTATTTGTTTGTTTTTTCTTTGAGATACACAAATTGACAGACAGACAGACAGACAGGCAGACACACACACACACACACACATGCACACGAGATGTGTTAGTTTTCATGGAGACTGGACGGACTCGAGCCAAAGAAACGGAAATAATGACGAACACTTTGTGATGTGTCAGCTTAGCACGCAATCAGACACAGATACAGACACAGACACAGACACAGACACACACACACACACACACACACACACACACACACACACACACGAGATATGGTAGTTTTTGTCAGCTTAGCACGCAATCAGACATAGACACAGATACACACAGAGTCTCTCTCTCTCTCTCTCTCTCTCTCTCTCTCACACACACACACACACACACACAGAGAAACAAACGCAAGCACAGACATGAACACACACACACACGCGCGCGCGCGCGCATGCACGCGCAAGCACACACAAATCAGTAGATAACGATACAAACATTGACAGTGCGTGCGTGTGTGTGTGTGTGTGTGTGTGTGTGTGTGTGTGCGTGCGGGCGTGTGTGTGAGTGACAGATAGACAGACAGACAGACAGACAGATAGATAGAGAGACTGAGAGACAGAAAGAAAGACAGACAGGCAGAGAAAGAAACACACACACGCACACAAACTGCAAGCGCGCACACACATACACAGAAACACAGACACATACAGAGACAACGGGAAGAGATATATTTGCTTTCATAAAATTGCTTCGTATTTCGTGTTTGTACAGCAATGTTTTCCTTTAGTTTGCGATGAATCGATCCGATGTGGTGAGTTCAACGTGTCTATCATTATTTAAACTTCGTTTATTCTCTTTTTTCCCCCATGTATTTCTTTTTTTCTTTCTAATAAATGATCACTTACCTTCACTGAATGCACCAGCACTTTGAATCCAATGACATCACGAAGAGGCCGGAAAAAGCGAACAAATCTGAAAATAAAACCCCCCAAAAACCAGCAACAAATTTGGCTAAAGGTTAAAGGTCTCACAGTATTTTACGGTCATCGGGGCAGATATGAATTCATATCCACTGTGTGCTTTGCTCGATATTGTAATGCAGAGACCAACTAGTGGAGTGATGGCCTGGAGGTAACGCGCCCGCCCAGGAAGCGAGAGAATCTGAGCGCGCTGGTTCGAATCACGGCTCAGCCGCCCATATTTTCTCTCCCTCCACTAGACCTTGAGTGGTGGTCTGGACGCTAGTCATTCGGATGAGACGATAAACCGAGGTCCCGTGTGCAGCACGCATTTAGCGCACGTAAAAGAACCCACGGCAACAAAAGGGTTGTTCCTGGCAAAATTCTGTAGAAAAACTCACTTCCATAGGAAAAACAAATAAAACTGCATGCAGGAAAAAAAAAAGGGAAAAAAAAGGGTGGCGCTGTAGTGTAGCGACGCGCTCTACATGGAGAGAGCAGTCCAAATTTCACACAGAGAAATCTGTGGTGACAAAAAGATATACAAATACAAATACCCCCCCAACCCCCCCCCCCCCCCCCCCCCCCCCCCCCCCCCCCCCCCCCCCCCCCCCCCCCCCGCCATCCCCCTCACTGCACCTGGGTGAAATGAGGAAAATCGGAGTGATCTCCCTTTCCCCAAAGAACACGACGCCATGTCAAAATGGGGCCTCGATCACTGTTCTCTGGTGAACACTGGATCAGTCTTCAAACGCCAAACCGATTCTTCCACGGCGAACCAACAATGACAACGACTGAAATTCCAGGTTTTGACTGACTGACTAAACAATGCGTTTGCGGGGTTTTGGTGCATATGTGAATTTACGCTTGCGTGTGGAAGTGAGGTACAAATCTGCAAAGAATGTGATATGGAAGAAACTGAAGACGATTTGTATTTTTCATTATAAGATGTGCAAACAAACCATCCTCAAGACAAATAAACAAACACTGAATAAATAAATGCAATACATAGAAAGAGAGATAATTATTATTATTTTTTTTATCTGATCTTTCAATCAACAATTGAATCGAAAAAGAAGAAAACTTCGCGACTCTAAGAAGCAAAATAAACTTTACACACACTCACGCATACTTATCCTACTACTACTATTACTACTACTGTATGTAAGATAGTCAGCCGTGTTCCACTATGACCATCAGAACAGCAGAGGAGGTAACTGCTGCCTCGACTATCTGGGTTAGAATTTGATTATAGTGGAGAGTGTCTTGCCCAAGTCACATCCCCACTCTATCGGCCAAGAGGGTCTTAGGACAGTCGGTGGTGGGATGGTTCCCAAAGGCCAACTCGCCCTCAAGGCTGCAGCACTTAGAACCAGTGCAATTTTGCCCACTAGTTTGAGAGTCATAGTCCTTCACAAAAGACTAAGCTGTAAACGATTTTCCATTGCAACAGAGAAACCATCGAAATTACTACTACGACTACTACTACTACTCCACATGTGTAGTAATGGCCTAGAGGTAACGCGTCCGCCTAGGAAGCGAGAGAATCTGAGCGCGCTGGTTCGAATCACGGCTGAGCCGCCGATGTTTTCTCTCCCTCCACTAGATCTTCAGTGGTGGTCTGGACGCTAGTTATTCGATTGAGACGGTAAACCGAGGTCCCGTGTGTAGCATGCACTTCACGCACGTAAAAGAACCCACGGCAGCAAAAGGGTTGTTCCTGGCAAAATTCTGTAGAAAAATCAACTTCCATAGGAAAGACAAAAAAACCAACAAAAAAACACTGCACGCAGGAAAAAATACAAAAAATGGGTGGCGCTGGGGAGAGCAGCTCGAATTTCACACAGAGAAATCTGTTGTGATAAAAAGAAATACAAATACAAATACATTCATACAGCGCTTTCAGACCTCTTAAACCGCTTCACACCAACCATCACGACACAGACGGCCCAGACTGACCTGAAGATCTGCAGACACTCGATGAGGTCAAGGTGGGACTTGGCATACTTCTCCTCGGGCATCAGCACGTTCACCAGCACCATGACGTAGCCCGCCAGCAGGGCGATGAAGTCACACACGTTCAGCACGTTCCGGCAGAAGGACAGCAGCCGGGGGCAGAACAACATCCGCAGGACAAAGTCCACGGTGAAGAAAACCAGGCACATGTAGTCAATGTAGACCAGGAAGTCCCGACGAGCTTGATAGTTCTCGAAGCCCTCGAAAGCATCCCCGTTGTGTTCCTGCGATGATTCTGCCTTTGGTTCTGTGGAGTTGGTTGCGTTGGTTTGCGGAAACGTTTCCCCCGAAGTGGGTTCTGTCGTGATGGTGTTTGTCTGTGTGGTTTGGGAATTTGGGCGAGGTGCTGCTCTTTTCACTCGAGGTATGTCCTCTCCAATCTGCTTTATCTGGTCCGATCTTGGTCTGTCGTCTTCCAAGTAAGGCGTGGTTAATTTTTTCAAGACGTCCGCATCGTTGATTAAAATTTCCATGAGTTGTTTGTCATGTTGATGTTTGTCTCTGATTGTGGTTTTTCTCTCATCATTCACTGTCAGTATTTTATCTGGATGTACACCTGCAGCCTCTTGTTTTCCTTCGAGTGTCCCCTGGTTGTTGTTGACGACTTCGTTGATGGACGGTCGGGGATAAAGTCCTGAAGGGTCCATGGCATCATCAACCACCTTTTTTGAAGGAGTCGTCATACCGTCGGTGACAAAAACACCGGAACGCGGGGAATGACTATCCACCAGTCCTCTTTTCCCAGACCCTTCATCCACCACACTTTCCTCGCTCCCAGAGAACACTCTGGACTCCTCCCCAGCACCCCATTCCTCAACGTGAACTTCCAGTCCAGGCCGGTTCCCAGCACCTTCAGCATCACCGACCACGTCCTGACGGGATGCAGGCCCCTTCTGGGACCTGGACCCCCAATCTCCAATGTAGCTGCTTTCGGGACCTTTCTGTTTCTCCAACGGAACCTGTGGATTCTGCAGAACGTGGGTGGCATGCTGGTGCACTGATCTCTTGCTGATTTGGTGCTGTGAAGAAGGAGGGACACCAGCCTTGAAGCCAAATCGTTTTCCAAGGAAGGCGGAGTGTTTGTGAAAGTCACCCCCCAGTGCCTCCTTCCACTCGCTCTCGTCCATGTCGCGGAGGAAGGTCGGGTGGGTGCTGACGATCATGGAGAACAATGACAGGGACAGGACCGCCAGGAACACCACGAAATAGGCCTGCAAGTAGAGAACTGCTGTATGGCTTGACCAGGCAGGAATACCACAAAAGAGGTCCAAAAAGTAGAGAACTGCTGTATGGCTTGACCAGTCAGGAAAAAAACAACAACGAAACAGGCCTGCAAGTAGAGAACTGCTGTATGGCTTTACTAGGCAGAAACACCACGATATAAGCCTAGAAATAGAGAACGGGTGTATCGCTTGATCAGCCAGGAACATCAGGAGATAAACCTGGAAGTAGAGAACTGCTGTATGGCTTGACCAGTCAGGGACATCAGGACATAAACCTGGAAGTAGAGAACTGCTGTATGGCCTGACCAGCCAGGAACATCAGGAGATAAGCCTGGAATTAGAGAACTGCTGTATGGCTTGACCAGCCAGGAACATCATGAAATAGGAATGCAAGTAGAGAACTGCTGTATGGCTTGACCAGCCAGGAACATCATGAAATAGGCCTGCAAGTAGAGAACTGTTATATGGCTTGATCAGCCAGGAACATCATGAAATAGGCCTGCAAGTAGAGAACCGCTGCATGGCTTGACCAGCCAGGAACATCATGAAATAGGCCTGCAAGTAGAGAACTGCTGTATGGCTTGACCAGCCAGAAACAACATGAAATAGGCCTGCAAGTAGAGAACTTTTATATGGCTTGACCAGCCAGGAACATCATGAAATAGGCCTGCAAGTAGAGAACCGCTGCATGGCTTGACCAGCCAGGAACATCATGAAATAGGCCTGCAAGTAGAGAACTGCTGTATGGCTTGACCAGCCAGAAACAACATGAAATAGGCCTGCAAGTAGAGAACTGCTGTATGGCTTGACCAGCCAGGAACATCATGAAATAGGCCTGCAAGTAGAGAACCGCTGCATGGCTTGACCAGCCAGGAACATCAGGAGATAAACCTGGAAGTAGAGAACTGCTGTATGGCTTGACCAGCCAGGAACATCATGAAATAGGAATGCAAGTAGAGAACTGCTGTATGGCTTGACCAGCCAGGAACATCATGAAATAGGCCTGCAAGTAGAGAACTGATGTATGGCTTGACCAGCCAGGAACATCAGGAGATAAACCTGGAAGTAGAGAACTGTTGTATGGCTTGACCAGTCAGCAACATAAAGAGATAAACCTGGAAGTAGAGAACTGCTGTATGGCTTGACCAGCCAGGAACATCAGGAGATAAACCTGGAAGTAGAGAACTGCTGTATGGCTTGACCAGCCAGAAACAACATGAAATAGGCCTGCAAGTAGAGAACCGCTGCATGGCTTGACCAGCCAGGAACATCAGGAGATAAACCTGGAAGTAGAGAATTGCTGTATGGCTTGACCAGTCAGGAACATCATGAAATAGGCCTGCAAGTAGAGAACTGCTGTATGGCTTGACCAGGCAGAAACATCAGGAGATAAACCTGGAAGTAGAGAACTGCTGTATGGCTTGACCAGTCAGGAACATCATGAAATAGGCCTGCAAGTAGAGAACTGGTTATGGCTTGACCAGCCAGAAACATCATTAAATAGGCCTGCAAGTAGGGAACTGGTTCTGGCTTGACCAGCCAGAAACATCATGAAATAGGCCTGCAAGTAGAGAACTGCTGTATGGCTTGACCAGCCAGAAACATCATGAAATAGGCCTGCAAGTTGAGAACTAGTTATGGCTTGACCAGCCAGAAACATCATGAAATAGGCCTGCAAGTAGAGAACTGGTTATGGCTTGACCAGCCAGAAACATCATGAAATAGGCCTGTAAGTAGAGAACTGGTTATGGCTTGACCATCCAGAAACATCATGAAATAGGCTTGCAAGAAGAGAACTGGTTATGGCTTGACCAGCCAGAAACATCATGAAATAGGCCTGCAAGTAGAGAACTGGTTATGGCTTGACCAGCCAGAAACATCATGAAATAGGCCTGCAAGTTGAGAACTAGTTATGGCTTGACCGGTCGGGAACATCATGGATCGGCCTGGAAACAGAGAAGAATAGAATGGCTTGGATGTGTATATGAATGAACGTGGGAGTCGTTGCCTACGAAGGGAAAAGAAAGAAAGAAAAAGGGAGCAAATGCCTGACAAACGCAGAGGAAGGTGGTAGAGTTATCTTACCTTTGCCAGACGGGAGGAGGAGGGGCGCTCCAGAATTTTCCAGACACGCACTTTGACTGTCTGAAAGAACGTCAGAGGAACAGGATGGCTTGGGTCTTTCTTGAGGTGAGCGAACCTGCAAAGAAAGCAGCTTGATAAAAAAAAAAAAAAAAAAAAGTAGATAGATAGATATAATAAGTATCAGTATCAGTATCAGTAGCTCAAGGAGGGGTCACTGCGTTCGGTCAAATCCATATACGCTACACCGCATCTGCCAAGCAGATGCCTGACCAGCAGCGTAACCCAACGCGCTTTGTCAAGCCTTGAGAAAAAAAGATCAATAAAAAAAAAAAAAAAAAAAAAAATATAAATAAATGAATAAATGAATAAAACGTTTTTAGATATGAATGGATAGATAGGTAGATAAATGAATATGTGTTCTTTGTGTGCATGCGTGCGTCAGCATTCATTGAGGAAGAGGAGGGGGGAGGGAGGGGGCGGGGAGGAGGCGGTAGAGGGGGTGTGGGGGGGGCGAGAGTTTGCCACACAGAAACAGTCCAGTCAATCCCACGTAGACCGCCATACATCTTTCTGGAGGCAAGATACAAATCAAAGTCATTCGCCCGCTGACAGTCTCATCAATCATGCAGGACTACGGGTGGGGGTGCGTGTGGTGGTGGGGAGGGCGGGGGGTCGAAGGGGCGGAGCATTCTTGAGCTATACAACAATGCATCCAAAGCTGGAATCCGGAACACCTTCTCAATAAGCGAGAACAGAGAGCTGAAGTGCCACTGGTTTTTGTGCGTTTGTGTCTTATCCCTGTGACTTATCGTTCTTTCACCTGTTCCAGAGTGGCATTGCATCAATCCTAATTTCCCCAACACACAGCCACAACCAGGCTTGTAGTTGTCAATTTCCGTATGCTGCATTGTCCAGCGAAAAATTAAAAAAAATAACAAGAGAGGCAAGGCCTTCAAGACTCACTTGTGATACACTTTAAAAAAAAATGTAATCGTTAAAATGTGTTCTGTATTTGTTATTATAAAGCTTCGGGTAAAGGAAAAAAAAAAAAAGTCCTAACGGCAGATTCGAACCCCACATGTTCGGGTGAGAAGAAGCTGTCTTACCCATTACACTATCGTGGCTCTTCAGCTGACGTTAAAAAATATAACATTTAAACACACTTTTTTAAAGGGCGATAAATCGATTGTGGTATTCGCAGCGAGAACGCTGTTTAAATTATATTATTCTCGTGTAGCTTGGGCATTCAAAAAATCTTTAAGGGAATTAAAAATTCTTTTTAAGTCCGCGGTAAAGGAGACGTGGCTATCACCCCAATCACACTGCAACATTTAGCAGTTTTCTCTGGATCTAGATAGATGTACAAGTTTAGTTACACCAGGTTGACACAGTCGATTCAATTTCTATTTTATGTTCATTCTAGTTTTATAGTTTTAAAGTTGATATTAAAATTGAATATTTTGTTAAACTAATAACATGTAGAGCCAAGTACAAGTACTTCTAAACGTCGTATGAAGTTAAAAGGACTTCATTTTGAGAAAAGTCAAGCCTGGGAATTTTTACGTTTCATCAATTCAAGGGTATTAACTCTCATGATTTATTATTTTTAACTGTGAATTCCGACTGATTCTGTGGATATTTTTTATGGTGGTTTGGGGCATAATCCAGTCAGTGATGAGGCGTTCACAAATCTTTCCCTGAATAAATATTTAATCGTCTCCTTCTCCAATTTTCCATCACATGTTATCGTGTATTGTCAATTGAATATAGGATTGAACGGGCAGGTCAACAGCTTGAAACAAAATGGCGTCGTTCACGTTCGCGAAGAATATGAGCACGCGCTTTGAATATGTATAAATATGTGTAGGCAATTGATTTTTGCCCATGACCTTCAGTGCTCAGCCAATAGATCTATATAGTCCACTCGTCATATTGATTTTAGTATTTTCCGAAACAGACCACTCAGTTGGGTGAATGAACATAGTGAAAGCCCTGTACACTGAGAGTAAAACACACAAGCTTTTTATGTAATGAGTATAATTTCAACATGTAATGTTTAAGATGAGAAAGATCAGTTTAAAGCAAATTAAGTCCCCTAGCATTAATTACAGATTGATTTCCCTTTTTTAATATCTGCACCAAAGACATGCAAAATAAATATAACTTCCATGCTTAGCAAAAGAAGTTCCTGTTTGAACAAAAAATTATAAAAATGACTGCTCTTGTTGTCGTGTCGAATATAAGATCAAAGTGCCACGTTTAGAGAATAAAAAAGATATAAATATAACAGTAAATTCAGTTTGCATATAATCTGGCTTCTTTTTTAATATTTTTTGTGCCCATCCCAGAGGTGCAATATTGTTTCAAACAAGATGACTGGAAAGAACTGATTTTTTTTTTTCTATTTTCATGCCAAATTTGGTGTCAACTGACAAAGAGAGAAAGAGAGAGAGAGAGAGACAGAGACAGAGAGACAGAGAAAGAGACATGGACAGGAAGACAGACAGACAGCCACAGAGAATCAGAGAAAGAGACAGACAGACAGACACAGAAACGCATACACACACACACGCACACACACACATACACGCACGCGCGCAAGCACACGCACACAAAAAAACCATGTACACACACATGTACAAACAGAACCAAGAGTGAAAAAGAAAACGAACGAAAAAAGAAAAACAATTAAAAAAAAAAAAAATCACTACGAAAAATATAAATGAGAGAATAGATGAATGCAAAAATGAATGACGGAACGAAAGGCCTTTCGCTCCACACCCTGCCATCGCCTCCCCCAGCCCCCGAATCCCCTTACACACACACACACACACACACACACCTCTTTCATCTCAACCAAGCACACACACACACACACGAGCGCGCGCACACACACACACACACACATTCGCACAAACACGCACACACACACACACACACGAGCACGCGCACGCACACACACATACGCACACACACACACACACACACACCTGGAGAAATTGGCAGATCGCTAAACACACACACACACACATACACACACACACACACATACACACACACACACACACCAGAACACGCACGCACACACACACACACACACACACGAGCGCGCACACGCACACACACACACACACGCACGCACACACACACACATACGCACGCACGCACGCACGCACACACACACACACACACACACACACACAGTGAACCTACCCACGCTCAAATTCATCCACCACAGCACGGTCGTCCAGGAAGGAGACCAGGGTGTTGAAACAGCAGTTGCTCAACCGTGACGGCTCCACCCCCCACACCCTCATCTCCTCCTGCACAGAGAGAGAGAGAGAAGGGGGGGGGGGGGGGAGAGAGAGACACAAAGAGGGAGAGACAGACAGACAGAGAGGCACAGAGAGAGAGGGGGGGGAGAGAGAGAGAGACAGTCAGACAGAGACACAGAGAGGGAGAGGGAGACAGACAGACAGAGGCACAGAGAGGGAGAGAGGGGGGAGAGAGAGGGAGAGAGAGAGAGGGAGAGAGAGAGAGACAGACAGACACAGAGAGGGAGGGGGGGGAGAGAGGGAGAGAGACAGACAGACAGAGACACAGAGAGGGAGAGAGAGAGGGGTGAGAGAGAGGGGGAGAGAGAGACAGACAGACAGACAGAGACACAGAGAGGGGGAGAGAGGGAGAGAGAGACAGACAGACAGACAGAGGCACAGAGAGAGAGAGGGGGGAGAGAGAGGGGGAGAGAGAGAGACAGAGACACAGAGAGGGAGAGAGAGGGGGGAGAGAGAGAGAGAGGAGGGGGAGAGAGAGGGAGAGAGAGAGAGAGAGAGAGACAGAGAGAGACACAGAGACAGAGAGACAGAGAGAGAAAGAGAGAGCGAGAGAGATAGAAAGAGAAAGGCAAAATAGACACACACACGCACACACACACATAGACATACACACACACACACACACACACACACACACACACACACACACGAATGAAAAGACGTAAAATCGAAGACAGTACTCTCTCTCTCTCTCTCCAGTTTGTTTTACCCACTTACTTAAATTATGCACACTATTGTGAGCTGTTAGTGAACATGCGTGAATGAATTGTCTGTACAGTACTTCAGTTAATAGCACCCATAGGAGCATTTTACCACCACCACCACCACCGTCACCATCACCACCATCGCCACCACCACATCGCTATCAGGAGTAGCAATCTTGTTATCACCATCATCACCACTACCACCACCACAACTGTCATCAGCAGCACTACTTTTATCATCACCATCATCTTCATAACCTTTCGTCATAAATGTAGTAGTAGTAGTCGCGGCAGCAGCAGCAGCAGTAGATTTAGCAGTCTTGTCAAGATTATCATTTTTTTTCTCTCTTTTCGTTATCATCATCATCATTACCACTGCCACCACCACCACTCATCATCATGATCATACTCACCATCATTACCACCACCACCACCACCACCATCATCATCATCATAATCACCATCATTACCATCACCACCACCATCATCATCATCACCATCATTACCACCGCCACCACCACCACCACCAACATCATCATCACCATCATTAACCACCACCATCATCATTATCGTCATCACCATCATTACCACCACCACCATCATCATCATCACCACCACTGTAAGGAGGAGGTGGCAGAATGGTTAAGACGCTCAGCTGCCAATACAGAGAGTTCGTGAGGATGTGGGTTCGAATCCCGCTCTCGCCCTTTCTCCCAAGTTTGACTGGAAAATCAAACTGAGGTCCCGTGTGCAGCACGCACTTGGCGCACTGGAAAAGAACCCATGGCAACAAAAGTGTTGTCCTGTGGCAACGTTTTGTAAAAAGAAATCCACTCTGATAGGTACACAAATATACACGCATGCACTCAAGGCCTGACAAGCGCGTTGGGTTGTGTTGCTGGTCAGGCAACAGCCTAGCAGATGTGGTGTAGCGTATATGGATTTGTCCGAACACAGTGACGCCTCCTTGAGAAAGTGAAACGGAAGCACCACTATCATCATTATCATGATCACCACCGCCACCATAACCGTCATCATCATCATCGTCATCACCATCATTACCATCATCATCATCACCACCACCACCACCACCACCATCATCATTACCTTGAACACCTGGGGACACACCGAGCTGGGCAGATGAAGCTCCCCCTGGCGGCACAAGCGGAGCAGCGCCGCAAAGCATGCCGGGTCACGTTCTAAAAATATCTCCGCGTGGAACCCCTGAGTTTTCTGGGCTTCCTCGATGAGCATCTTGCTTTTGTCACTCAGCTCTCTCAGCTGCTGGAAAGTGGCGGTGCTCACCTCGAAGTTCGTCCCAGTCAGGTTGAACGTCACTCTGTCTGATGACGTCATCTTGATTTTGACGTCACTTTTACTCAACTGCTTGGTCAGATTGTGAAGATGCGTTTCCATAGGAGAATGTCCAGAGTTCTTGACATGTGGTGTTGTATTACTCCGAAGAAGGGTTGTTTCCAATTCAGGGTTGTATTGATTTGGAAATGAGCTGGCGAATGATTTTATTTTTCATTGGTTTTTAGCGTCGTGTTGTTGAGATTTAACACAGGTTTGGGAGTCAGAACTTTTTCTGTCAAAACTCTACCTGGAAAAATAAGACAATAACAGATATTATCAGCTAATCATATTCTCTCTCTCTCTCTCGTTTGCAAAATGTTCCCATGTTCTTTTTTTTTTTTTTTTTTTTTTTAGAGAGGGTAAACTGAAATAAAGTTTACTTCTTTTCTTTTTGTTTTTTTTAAATCAAAATTAGCGATGGAGCAGATTTTTTTAAAATCCGACTTTTGCTGAATCTGCGTTTTCCTTATACGTGTTCTCATATGGACAGGAAGTTGTGGCAATAGCATTAAATTTCCCGAGTTCCTGAGAATGCGTTACATTTTGTGAAACTCGTGTGTGTGTCTAAAAACACTGAATGCCTACGGTACAATACTGAAACTCTCGAGAGGGACAATGGGCCTTACTAAGTTTACTTGGATGAATAATCTAGCCTCTCTCTTCTCCTCCCATTATATTATCTCTCACTCTCTGTCTGTCTCTCCATCTCTCCCTGATAACACACACACACACACATACACACACACACACACACACACACACACACGCACACGCACGTACACACTATCTATCTCTCTCTCGCATTCACTCCATGCCACACTATCTGTCATTGTCTTTCTCTTTTCCCCTCTCTCTGTCTCTCCCTGTCCTTCCCTCTCTTCCACTCACACATTTAATTGTCTCTTTTCAATTATTCATGCCTAAACACAGTCAAAAACAACATCGACAGTGGCAGCAGCAGCAACAACAACAGCAGCAGTAACAACAACAGTAACAACAACACCAACACAAATAATTGACAGCCAAAAGAACCAATCCTGTAGCAGGACAATAGCCTTATTCAACATGTTAAAATAACAACAACAACAAAAGAACGACCCCCCCCACCCCCCCCCCCCCCCACCCCCAAAAAAACAACAACAAAAAACAAAAACAAAACAAAACAAAACAAACAACAACAAAAAACAACAACAACAACAACAAAAACCCACCGTCCAAACATCGAGAAATCAAAACAAAACAAAATCTACAAAAAATCGATTGAGAAGTGTATCAGTGCGGTCTGTTTCGCAACCCCATTGTTGATAGACACATATGCCAACACTGTTACTTGTATTTGTATTTCTCTTTTTGGTCACAACAGATTTCTCCCTCTGAAATTGAGGCTGCTCTCCCCAGGGAGAGCGCGTCGCTACACTGACAGCGCCACCTCCCCCTCCCCCCCCCCCCCCCGCGCCCCCCCCCCCCCCGCCCCCGCGTGCCCTTTTATTTGGTTTTCCTATCGAATTAGGTTTTTTTTCTACAGAATTTTGCCAGGGACAACCCTTTTGTTGCCGTGGGTTCGTTTGCGTGCGCTATGTGCATGCTGCACACGGGACCTCGGTCTATCGTCTCATCCGAATGATTAGCGTCCAGACCATCACTCAAGGTCTAGTGGAAGGGGAGAAAATACCGACGGCTGAGCCATGATTTGAACCAGCGCGCTCAGATTATCTCGCTTCCTGGGTGGACGCGTTACCTCTAGCCGTCTAGGCCATCACTCCACTTAATTGTTATTACAGCAAATACACACATAGGTTTATATGTTGACAGTATTGCTGCACTTAACATCCAACCTCAATCATTTTACAACATTCTTCGTGGTTTTCGTCATTGGCATCTCTCTCTCTCTCTGTCTCTGTCTCTCTGTCTCTGTCTCTGTCTCTCTCTCTCTCTCTCAAAACACATTAAATTGGTCGACCTGTATGTTTGTGATAACTGTTTTCGCGACCGTTGATGTACTCAGAGGAATGCAGTGTGGTCCCGTCTTCTCAAATTCCACCAACGGTGTCAGCGGGGGGTTAGGTATATATATGTATGCACACACACACACACACACACACACACACACACACACACACACACTATATATATATATATATATATATATATGTTTTTCGTCATGAAAGCAAGTATCATGATTATGTGTATGCTTATGTAAGCATTTGGGCATGTTGGAATGTCATAGCTGCAGTTTTACAACCCTGTGCTATTTCTGTGGATATTCTGATTTCATTTGTTTGTTTGTTTTTTGTTTGTTTTTTGTTGTGTTTTTTTGCCCTGATTGCAAATCCTCCCATATTTCTTTTTCTACTAGTATATTATTTTGTTTTTCTATCAAAGTGTATTTTTCTTCAGAATTTGCCAAGGACAACCTTTTTGTTACCGTGAGCTCTTTTACATGCGCTAAACACACTGGTCTCCGGTTTATCGTCTCACTCGAATGACAAGCAAATGTTGCGACAGTTGAAGCAAAGGGAAGGTTACTCTGAGGTCACATGCTGGCTGGAGAGCGTTAAACAAATCATCAGTTATGCACCCTGGAGACATTACGCGTATGACTAATTCATCACCAACCCTTTGTTTATCAGTTTCAAGGTACTGTCGTTAACAGTTTTTGAAAGAGGCAATATCAGTAAAAATCACTGTTGCGCATCGTTAACATTGTCCTTCTAATGTGTGTGTGTGTGTGTGTGTGTGTGTGTGTGTGTGTGTGTGTGTTTGTGTATGTTGCATGTTTTCGTCTGTACGTGTGTGTGCTATAGATGTATGCCCTGTCATATCTGGTTCGTTGCATCGGACGAGAATGTGTGTGTGTGTGTGTGTGTGTGTGTGTGTGTGTGTGTGTGTGTGTGTGTGTGTGTTGCATGTTTTCGTCTGTATGTATGTGTGCTATAGATGTACGTCCTGTCATATCTAGTTCGTTTCTTCGGGCGAGAAGAGTCCAACCGCATGCATTCACCCTCTTAACCACCCTGGAGACGCTTGCAACAGAATCGGTTAGGGTGTTGTTGGACTTTTGATCCAGTGTTCACCAGTGATCATAATCATAATAATAATAATTGTTATATTTGTATAGCGCTGAATCTTGTGCGGAGACAAATCAAAACGCTTTCGCACCAGTCATTCACACGCATGCATAACTCCAAAACTGGAAAAAACTGAAAACAAGGAAGAGGCAGGCAAGGGAGGCTATTTTGGGAAGAGGTAGGTTTTAAGGCCAGACTTGAAAGAGCTGAGTGCAGAGACCTGACGAAGAGAAAGAGGAAGTTCATTCAAATTGCAAGGTCCAGAGACAGAGAAAGAACGGCGGCCAACAGTTGAGTGTTTGAATCTGGGTATACGCAAACAGAGTGGATCCGAAGCCGATACGTAGAGAGCGAGATGGAGTGTAGAGGTGAAGGCAGCCACAGAAATAGGAAGGGGCTGATTTGTGAATACATTTGTAGCATAGAGTGCTGATCTTGTACTTTATTCTGTGTGAGACAGGTAGCCAGTGGAGATATTGCAAGAGGAGTGATGTGCTCAGATCCTTTTTTTTTCTGAGAACGAATCGGGCAGCAGAGTTTTGTATACGCTGAAGGGAGTGAATGGATGAAGCAGGCAAACCAGACAATAGGGAGATACAGTAGTCAAAGCGAGAGAGAATGAGAGAAACTGTAAGTCTAGATGTTGCGTCAGTGGACAGGGTTCGAGGCCATGTTTTCGGCATGATGCTGTGTCTTTGAAGGGAAGGTACTATACTCCCGATTTTCCTCACTCCACCCAGATGTGAATGGGTTACCTGAAGTCGGGGTTTGCGAAGGGTTAAAAGAGCGGAAGGAGAGGATTGGGCCTCGCCTACCTACTCCTATATCTCTAGACACAGTGGGTATGGATTCACTTCCCGGATGGCCGTAAAAAAGCAATGGGCCCTTTAACCTTTGACCTGTAACTACTGACACCCTGATTGGCCGATGGATCTTCAATCCGGGCCGTAAAAAGCAATGGGCCCTTTAACCTTTGACCTGTAACTACTGACACCCTGATTGGCCGATGGATCTTCAATCGATCGACAGTTCCGGTTGTTGGTTGTTGGGTTTTTTGGTTTTTTTTTTTTTTTTACCCATTCCTAATGGTTACAGAGACTGGGAACAAAGGCAACCAGTATTATTGCAGCCATAAGAGTTCCACAGATTGGTAATTTCGTTATACATATTGTTTCGTTATGATACCCTAGCTTTTAGCGATATCCTGCGTGTTTCTGAGTGGAGTGTGATGTCCGTACATATAAAGCGAATAATACTGTAGGTGAATGAAAATTATTGATTCATCTACGAAGTGGTGGGGTGGGGTGGGGGGATTGGGGTGGTGGAGGGTGCTGCCATGGTTGCCCTAACTTGTTTTCAGCACTCTGTATTGTGATTCTATTCCTTTTTTTTCTGTTTGTTTATTTTTTATCTTCAGTTTAACTCACTCGGTACGGCCAGTCCTCTCTTCTCCTCTACACAGACCCCTCGAATGTCCAGTGGGTGTCTGAATGACCCAACCTTTAGCTTCCGTTGTCAGAATTGTGGTATTCTTTGTCAACATTCACCTCTTCAGTATAACAGCCTTCCGCTTGCAATATTTTGATGATGATAATTGGGGTGAAACGCTGTTAACGTTGTCTCTTTCGCCGTTCGTATGGAGAGAGTTAACGTCTATTCACTATAAGTGTTTGTTTATCTCTGTGTGTGTGTGTGTGTGTGTGTGTGTGTGTGTGTGTGTGTGTGTGTGTGTGTGTGTGTGTGTGTTTCTTTCTGTCTCTGTCTCTGTATGCTCTGTCACTCTCTGTGTATCTTTGTATCCATCTGTCTCCCTCTCTGTCTGTCTGTCTCTCATTGTCTCTGTCTGTCTGTCTCCCTGTCTCTGTTTCTGTCTTTCTGTCTGTCTCTCTGTCTTCAGACTCTCACCCCTGTTTCTCTCTTACCCTTGCTATCTCTGTGTCTGTTTGTTGGTCTGCCTCTCTGTTTGCGTGTGTCCGTGTCTGTGTGCTTGTGTGTTTCTTTTTTATTCGGTGATATTAGACCAGAAAAAGTGGGTATGTGTTTGCGTGCGCATGCTGGGTAGGTGGGTGGATGCAATGGGTAGACGTGGTGGGATGAAAGAGACAAGGAAAGCGACAGACAAAAAATGACACAGAGTGGAAAAGAAAGAAGAAACAAAGGGTTGGACTGAATGGTAGTCAAGTGTAACTATCTAACACATCCCTATAATTGTATAAAGTATGCTTATTATACAATAAAACATGATCAATCGAAGGTAGATACCAACTGGACTTTGATTCAAACATTCACAGATTTGTGGAAGGAACAAAATAATCATTTTAATTAAACATCTCCTAATGACAAATAGGTTTACGTGTTTGGTGGAAATTGGTCAGTGAGCTATTGAAGGACTATTTATCTAGTGCTTGGACACTGGACAAGTGTGTGACAGACATCAGTTTTCTCTTTTGGCACAAACAGTGTGTGCTTTTTACAAAATTTTGCTGGAAGGACATTCGAACGAAACCAATAGATTAATTAAACTTATGATTGATCTTGACAGTGAGATAGATGAATGATTGTTATTCATGGAAGCCTTGGGGTTTAGCTTGCTGTAGCTGCCTTTCTTACAGTGGTAATAATATTGAGAGTCTGTATCTTTTAGCCTATTTTCATGTCGATTACAAGGGAGGGGGAGGGGGGGGGGGGGGGGGGGGGTCTGTACATCTGTAACACTCCTGTAGATCTAATGGTATAATGAGAAAGATTGAGCCTTCATCTGTAACACTCTTGTAGATCTAATGGTATATATAGAGAAAGATCGAGCCTTCTTCCGTTAACATTCTTGTAGATCTAATGGTATATCGATAAAGATTGGGCCTTCGTAACTGCGTTCGTTCTGTCTTTCTGGCAGTTTAATCTGCCCGCTCATTTGAAACAAAACCCCACAGTGCGAAGGCACCCAAATGAAAGTTACACAGATGCCTTTGATCGACAAAAGATGTATGTTTTATTTCAGTTGTCATCTTTAGACACGGTTTTTGATTTGGGGATCTGACGGCATGCAATACTTATTTTGAATCTACGCAAAGTAGAATTTTCCTATTTTTTAAATGACATATCTTACTTTTTTTTTATGGAGATCTAGAACGGGATACAAAGCCTTAAGACCAGACATGGCAGCTATTTTTAAAAGAGTTTCATTCTAAATTCTGATTAGTATCATTATAGATGGATATTGTTAGGTATCACCCAGGATTCACAAAAATGTATTTAATTTTTTTTAATAAAAAAAAGAAGAAAAAAAAAAAAAAAAAAAGAAAGCAAAAAACAAAACAAAACAAACGAAAAACACTCTTCATGCAACAGTTGCCATGGAAACGATTCAAAATGGCCGACAAAAAAAGAAAAGAAAAAAAAAAGCTCTAAACTACAAAATGTTATAGATGCTTGTTTTCTTTTTCTTTTTTGATTTATTATTACTCGAACTCACTTTCTATGTTGGGATAGATAGCATTATATCTAAAAATACTGAATTTTTCAACAGTTTTTGTTTTTAAATGATACTTTCTGTTCCTGAATATTTTTTTTAATAAACAGCTGTAACAATAGAATTGTCACTTTGACTTGGCTGTCCCAACGTTGAAAGTGAGTTCAGGTAATAACAAATCAAAAACGGAAAGAAAAACTGAAGTACCTATAATAGTTTTGTAGTTATAGAGCTTTCATGTTTTGTTTTCTCGGCCATTTTGAATCGTTTCCATGGCAACCGGTGCATGAAGAGTGGGTGTTTCTTTTTTTTTTTAATAATTTTTTATTTTTTTATTCTACATTCCTGTGAATGCTGGGTGATACCAAACAATATCCACCTATTATAATAATAATAATTAGAATTTAGGAAATAAAAACTGTTTTAGAAATAGCTGCCATCAGTAAAGATAAATGTTGATATATTTTTATGCGCGTTTGTGTGCATACGTGCGTGCGCGTGTACGATCGTGTGTGCACTTGTGATCGATCCATCTGCCCAGTACTCATAACTGATGACCTGCCACTGACATGGGAATAATCACATTTTTACACGAGACGAACAACAGCCGCAATTGCAGTGGGGGTAATTTCCCTGTTGGCCACACCATTGCAAAGCACCATTATATAGCACAGCCAACAGGGAAATTTCTCTGCTATCGCATGTCTTTCGTACATTATACATGTAAAGATGCCTGCACTTACGTAGCCTATATGAACACACACACACACACACACACACACACACACACACACACACACACACACACACACACATTATGTATTTGTATTTCTTTTTATCACAACAGATTTCTCTGTGTGAAATTCGGGCTGCTCTCCTCAGGGAGAGCGCGTCGCTATACTACAGAATTTTTCCAGGAACAACCCTTTTCTTGCCGTGGGTTCTTTTACGTGCGCTAAGTGCATGCTGCACACGGGACCTCGGTTTATTGTCTCATCCGAATGACTAGCGTCTAGATCACCACTCAAGGTCTAGTGGAGGGGGAGAAAATATCGGCAGCTGAGCCGTGACTCAAACCAGCGCGCTCAGATTCTCTCGCTTCCTAGGAGGACGCGTTACCTCTAGGCCATCACTCCACTCATAAGCATATATAATTTGATGAGGATGTGAGCGTTGTTATCAGTGCAGTCGTGTAGGATGAGTGCGATTAATAGTTGTTGAGCAGTTTAATTGATTGACTGATTGAGAGAGAGACAGAAACAGAGAGAGAAAGAGATCTGTTCTTGTTTCCCACTGCCTTTCACCATCTCTCTCTCTCTCTCGTTGTACATGAGATGTCCGTGAGGGTGTGGGTTCGAATCCCGCTCTCACCCTTTCTCCCAAGTTTGTCTGGAAAATCAAATTGAGCGTCTAGTCATTCGAATGGGACGATAAACCGAGGTCCTGTATGCAGCACGCACTTGGCGCACTGAAAAAGAACCCATGGCAACGAGAATGGTGTCCTCTGGCAAAATTCAGTAGCAGAAATCCACTCTGATTGGGTACACAAAATATATAAGCATGCACTCAAAGCCTGACATAACGTGTTGGATTATGCTGCAGGTCAGGCATCTACCTAGCAGAGGTGGTGTAGCGTATATGGCCCTGTCCCAACGAAGTGTCGCCTTCTTGAGAAATTGAAGTATCAGCATCAGTATCAGTAGCTCAAGGAGGCGTCACTGCGTTCGATCAAATAGGAGAAATTGAAACAACTTGAATCTGTTAACAGTACGAAACTGATTATCTGTCATGTTGTTTATTTGTGTATGTTCCATTTGTTGTCCGAAACTGTGAAACTGCATGTTTGGTGCATATCTGTTATGCATGTGTGGGTGTATGTGTGAATGTGTGTCTTCATGTTTTACATTTATTTGCTTATTTATCATCATTGCTGTCTTCTTTTTTTTTCTTTTTTTTAAAATTTATTTAAAAAAATATATATATATATTATTATTATTATTGCTACTACCTTTTTCTATATTATAATTATTTATTTATTTATTTATGTAAGCTTATCTATTATTTATTCCCCCCTTTTTTTTTTCAAGGCCTGAATAAGCGCGTTGGGTTACGCTGCTGGTCAGGTATCTGCTTGGCAGATGTGGTGTAGCGTATATGGTTTTGTCCGAACGCAGTGATGCCTCCTTGAGCTACTGAAACTGAAACTGAAACTGTCCGATTCAGTTGGTCCCACTGCCCTTTCGCGTCCATCCTTTGACCACAGGGCAGTGGCCTTACAGTGAAATTTCACAGTTCCTGAGTTCTCTCTTTCTCGCTGTCTGTGTGAACTGTTGTGTCCGTTGGGTACAGACTCGACTGCAGACGAAGTTCGTGTAGTTTTGAAATACAGGTTTTGTGCTATCTTCGTGTAAGAATTCATCTTTCATGAAATACTGCACATGACCATGTGTATTCCGATATAGTTCACTGTCTCAATTAAAGAAAAAAAAGAAAAGAAAAAAAGAGTACATGAAGTGGCGGTTTCATGTTCACCGTATCAATACATGTCCAACAGTTAAGTGTCTTATCAGTATCAGTATCAGAAGCTTGAGGAGGCGTCACTGAGTTCGGTCAAATCCATATACGCTACACCACATCTGCCAAGCAGATGCCTGACCAGCAGCGTAACCCAACGCGCTTAGTCAGGCCTTGAGAAAAAAAAAAGAAAAAAGAAAAGATAAAAACTAATAGATAAATACATAAAAAATACTACTACTACTATTACTAATAATAATAAGGCGCAAAATCTTGATGAAGTCAACTCTAAGCGCACAAAAAAAAAGAAAAAAAAAAAGAAAAAGAAAAAAAAAAAGGTGTCTTAGCAATGGCGGATAACACAGAGCAAGACTGCCACGACCACTATTATTACTACTACTACTGCTTCTTCCCCTTGTTATTATTATTATTATTATTGTTGTTGTCATTTCTGTTGAAAGATAATACAGTACGCTACCACTACCACTACCACTGCAAGTTATTATTATTCTTATTTTTCATTGTTATTTTATTATTACCGTCATCATCATGATTACTATTATCATTATTATTATCATCGCTGTTGCAAAATTCATCGTCATCATCACCATCATCATCATAACTTAACATTACAAACAAGGCACATCTCAAAATCTAGTGGTGTTCCCCACAAGCCACCGTGGCGAGGTGGTCAGTCTCGTGGAAGGACGCGAGTTCCAGCCTCATCGCTGGTAGATGTATTTGCTCGTGTGCTACGTTCTCAGATGGAAAGACTAAGACCACACAAAGGGAACTAGTCTGTTAGGATGAGACGAAAATCCGAGGTTCCGTGTGCACAATGCACCACTCACCGAACGTAAAATAACCCACGACAACAAAGTTTTTTTTTTTTTTTTTTTTTTCAAAGGTTATGCAGAAAAAAAATCCACTTTGATAGTAAAATAAAAACATATGTAGAAAAATCTTCTTTTATAGTAAAACGGCTCCATTCTTCCTCTGATATTCGACTTCTCAGGATACCTCACGTCAGAAATAAGACCTATGGACACAGATCGTTTTCTTTTCAATCGACAAAGACGTGAACGAGCTCCCTGATAACCTCCGTCATTCTGATTCCCTCGCATCTTTTAAATCTCGTCTCAAAACTCACCTTTTCCCTCAGCAGTAAGTTCAATTATGGCAGGTCGACTTCCTTTGCGTTAGCTGTGCTTGACTATGTGTGTATACATATGTATGTGTACATAACTACATGCATGTATATGAATGTGTGTGCGTGTGTTTATGTACATTTGTGCCTGCCTATGTGTGCGTATGTGTTAGGGTAGCTGTTAGATACACATGTATGTTAAAATGTATGTATGCATTGTGTGTGTGTGTGTGTGTGTGTGTGTGTGTGTGTGTGTGTGTGTGTAGTCACATTTTGGTGTGTGTATGTAACATTGATGTAATGTTTTATATTAACAAAAGCGTTTTTGTAAAGCACCTAAGGCAGATTTCTGGATAGTGTGCTATGAAAGTATCCATTATTATCATTATTATTATTAAAACAAAGGCACTAGCAGACAGAAAGGAAGGATGGAAAAACAAACAAACAAAAAATATTTAAAAAAAAAAAAAAAAAAAAACAGGAGCTGGGCCACCACTGAGGCAACGCGTTCTACCGGGGAACAGCAGTCCGAATTTCACACACACAAATCTGTTGTGACGGAAAAGAAATGCAATACAATACAATACAATGCAATACAGTGCAGTGCAACACAACACAATAAAACACAATACAATGCAGTGCACTGCGATACAATACAATGCAACACAATACAACACAACACAATAAGTACAACACACACACACACACACACACACACACACACACACACACACACAAATCGACTCACCTTTTCCGACCACCTTTCATCACATAATGTGAAACCCACCCATCTGTCAAACTGCAACTCGCAGACTACCGCATAAAAACGACCAAAAAACCCCACAAAAAAAACAACAACAAAAAACAAAACAAAAAAACAACAAAAAAAACAACAACAAAAAAACCCGATGCTGACACGTACACAAAGTTCAGGGGGTACCAATGGATTTCTGTCACAAGTTACCGCTGGCTATCCACCCGACCGTAACTACCAGAACTATTCAACCCGATTCGGCAGAGCTAGAACAGTCACGTTACCGGTTGGAGAGAGACGAAGGTGTATGAAGCGTGACAGGGAGGCAGGCAGAACGCTGTATTAGGGTGGTGTGTGTGTGTGTGTGATTTGAGTATGGATGGTGTAGAGTAGAGTTGGAGTGAGGGAAGGGAGTGGACGACGGAGGTGTGTGTGGTGGGTGGATGGTGGGTGGTGTAAGGGTGGAGGTGATTCGTTGGCCTTAGTTTCGTGTGTTGGCTTTTCTGATCGGTTGAACATTGAAATGGTGGCTAAAATGGACAACACTACCGATGGGTTTATCTATCTATCTATCTGCACGAACACACACACACACACACAGATGTATATACTGAGAGAGTAATAAATCAAGTAAATCAAAGCCCATATGTCTTCGTTCCCCCAAAACACACACACACACACACACACACATATCCATAGACATATCATCTCTCTCTCTCTCTCTCTCTCTCTCTCTCTCTCTATATATATATATATATATATATAGTCTTCTAGTAAGGTAGTAGTCTGCTGAACTGGTCGGTTAGTAGCTGGTTTGTTAATAGTAAGCCAGCCAAGTTTATCTTTTTCTTTTTTAAAATCAGCAAATGCAAAAGCTTTCCAAAAACGACTTCTTGTTTCGTAGTGCCAGAAAATATGCTGTCAATGGCAATATTATAACCAGTACCAATTTTATTGTCTTTTGTACTTTTAATCGAATTGACACAGCTACCGACAGTGTTGAAATTAACTTTTGTGTTGTACGTCTCGGTAAAATCAGAGTTTTGATAGAAGAGACCCATTTATCTATTTATTTATTTATTCATTTACCCTTGTTGCTAAAGGTCCAACGGGACCACACATGGTCATGTAACCATAAGGGCTGAAACCGCTTTCAAATTAATGCTGGTCCAGTGAAATCTGAAAAAAAAAGAAGAAAAAAAAAAAAAAAAGAAGAAAAAAAAAAAGAAAGAAAGAAAGAAGAAGCAGAACAAACGAAACTACACAAAAAAGAAAATAAGGCACAAGTTTTATCATATTAACTCACTCAGTACGGCCAATCCTCTCTTCTCCTCTACACAGACCCCTCGGATGTCCAGTGGGTGTCTGAATGACCCAACCTTTAGCTTCTGTCGTCAGAATTGTGGTATTCTTTGTCAACATTCACGTCTTCAGTATAAGAGCCTTCTGCTTTCAATATTTTGATGATGGTAATTGGGGTGAAACGCTGTTAACGTCGTCTTTTTCGCCGTTCGTATGGAGAGAGTTAAAGCACACACATACCTATCACACATACCTATGGCACAGCTTTGACCAAAGATGAATTCTTCAGATAAAGTATACACAATTCGCCAAATTGGGCATTCCTTCTACGTTTAAAAAACATTTTTTTGTTACCCTCTGGAATATTTTGGTTTTGTATGCCTGTTACATGTATGCCAGTCATATATATATATATATATATATATATGCCTGTTATATATATTTACATAAAGGTAAACAGTCATAAACAGCTAATTGATCAGTGTTGATCGTAGCGTTGCATAGCTGATTAACCGGAATTACTTGTTAGGCTGCTTGGTTTCTCAGACTCACCACAGCATCAGTCACAGTACCGACGATGACATAACTGCTCAGCAAACAGCAGAGTTTGAGCCACAGAGCTGTGGAACTGACGATCTGTCAATCAATAGGGCACGTGAGATACACGCGCGTGCGGCGCGGGAGAGCAAGCCTCGATTTGGGTTCGGGCAACTTGAAATGGCCGCAAACTTGGCGGTTACATGTTATTAATTTCTCTCCGTCCCCCACTCCCTCCTCCCCCCCCTACCACTCCGGCCCCCCTCTCTCACTCTCTACCTGAAGCAAGCTTCGCATGGTTATCTCCAACGTTGTTACATCAAGAAGTTAGATAACTGGTATTTGTATGAAGTGCACAGGAAAGAGAGAGGAGAGGAGGAAAGGATGGTGTATGGCGAGTACACGCACATACACACGCATACACACACACACACGTACATATATATCTAAAGAGAAAGATAGTAGGGATGCAAAACAGAAAGTAACGATTACGTTCCTTTCTTTTTCACTGAAAACAAAGGGGAGGGGGCGCGGGTGGTTCGGAGGAAGTATCAGCATCAATGCCACACAAACAGAAACCACTCTGTAAATATATTCAGCATATGATTTGCGCCATTCGCCTAAAAGAACCAAAAAGAAGAAGAAGAAATATAATATAAACAAAACGCAGAATTATTCAGCTCAGTTCTGTTCGCTAAATTGTCGATTCTGTTGCGCGGCACAGCGCTATCAACGTCGACGCGGCGGCCAGCAATGTGACGTGTCAGAAACCTTGACGCACCGCCTGCGGGGGGAAAAAAATCGCCGCTCCCAGTATAAGACAGTCCTCACCAATCCTTCCGTACAGTGATGACTCGTCACGAGAATCGAATCCAATTGTAACTGAATGAGTGAAATGTAATTATGCACTGAATGTCAAAGCAAAGATCAGGTCAGGGGCATAACCCTTGCTACTGGTACCATGTAACCCAGTACTACCTGCCGCATGTGAAGTCTCCCAACGACCGACCAGGCGGAGGAGGAAACCTTTCCCAACGGCTGTGAAGGCGGAAGAGGATGACCAAAGGGCAGGGGAGCCCTTATCCTTGGCTGGAAGTCCTCCTAGGAGACGGAACTCCGAAGAAAAAACCTGCACCTGCCGAGGCCGCCCTACACGTGGCAGTATCTGCACCTGTGGGACTGTGAGCGTCGGTAGGCGAGAGTGGGGAAAGGACTGCACAACTCTTCACTAAAAAAAAGTCACCTGTGCTGGTCAGGCAAGCTAATGTCGGAACGACGACTTCTCCCATATGAGGACACACACCGACAGATAAGCCTGCCTGCCTACTCATCCGTCGGACCGACGGGAGATTCCATCGTCAAAGCCTTGACCCGTCGCTTGAATTTTAAAAAAGATAGCAGCAGTAGTAGTAGCTGTTGTTGTTGTAGCAGAAGTAGTAGTAGTAGAAGCAGCAGTAATAGCGATAGTGGTAGCACTTACAACAACAACACTAATAATAATGATAATAATCGTAATAATAATGACAACTACAAATTATGTGTTCATTTATTTTGGCAATCACTACGAAAATGAATCATGCAAAAAAAAAAAAAAAAAAAAAAATCTCGAGGGCTTGTTCGCTACATTTCCACTGATGGTGATTGAATGAGCACGCGAGTGGACTGACTGGCCATAATACATGACTTTTCATCTTCTTGTCAGCGATTTTCTCAATCATCATCCTTCGAAAACGATGTCCTGTCACGCCTCCATGTTGATGTAGCCGTGTTACTGAGTGGTTATTCAAGGGTACGGTACAAAATAAATGATGATTGAATGTATTAAAGGATAGACAAGAATTCCTGCGCACAGGCCAGAAACATCTAGAGGCCAGTCACAAATGGGTTTTTCTATTGTTTTATTTACAATAGTTATGAGAACATAAAAAGAGAAAAAGCGATACGTAGCGAGATGTCAGCCGTTGTGAGAACACACACGACAAACACACTGCTCACGACACAGCCAGAGAGAAAGAGAGAGAGAGAGAGCAGCTCTGGTCAGATGACTGACCAGGTATGAAATGACCACTCATCACTCACTGTGCCAATTTATGCAGGTTAAGCGGACTACAAAGACAGTCACGTGTGCTGCAAAGCAGATCGGCACTAATCAGGCCAAATCCGACGACAACTGTTTCTGACAAGGTGTTCAGTGACAGATTTCTAAATGATCCCTGAACCAGTTACGTTGGATAAGTTGCAAAAGAAAAAGCTTAACGCCTTCTTTCTAATAAGTATAAAATGAAGTGTTGACTATTTACGATAAATTTAAAATCTTAATTTAAGTCACCTGAACAGGGTCAGTTTTAACGAGCTCGTCACTGAAAATTACAAACTGTGTTAAATCAGTTTAACGTAGGCAAACATAAATGGAATAGACTTATAGATGGAATTGCGACGATTCTGCCAGTATATAATACTTGTAGTTTAAAGATCCGACAAAAGAGATATTAATTAAATACCACGAAGAAGAAACACAGATTCCAGCTCAGCCAATAGTGTACCGTGACGCGACACTGGTCGAGCTGTGAGTAGGTTGTCTGGGGAAGAGGACAAAATAATGTGAGCGGAGTGACGTCACACATTCTGCGCGTGGGTTAGTTGCGAAAACTGTCGTCTGCTAATACAGCTTGTGCGTGAGGCAAGTATTGGAGCAAGCATAGCGCTTGGTCACATTGAGAATAGGGAAATTCCATACATTTCCATTCACGCCACACCATGCATATTACACCACATCTGCTTGGCAGATGCCTGTCAGCAGCATAACCCAACGTGCTTATCATGCCTCGAGTGCATGTATATATACATTATACATACATACATCTCTCGCTCTCTCTCTCTATGTGTGTGTGTACCAATCAGAGTGGGTTTCTTCTACAGAATTTTGCCAGAGGACAACACTTACATCGCCATGGGTTATTTTTCTGTCCACAAAGTGCGGGCTGCACACGTGACCTCAGTTTATCGTCTCATCCGAATGACGAGATGCTCAGTTTGATTTTCCGGTTTAAACTCGGGAGAAAGGGCGAGAGTGGGAATCAAAGAACCCCTGACCCCCACGGTAACTGTATTGGCAGATAGGCGTCTTAACCATTCTGCCACCTTCCTCTCTCCACAACACCACGTCTGACCAACATAACATTAACCAGGAAACCACCAGGGGCCGTATTCATGAGAACATCGTGCCTGTGGGTAAATGTGTACCTGTGGGTAATCTGCCTGAGGCAAAGCAAACTGCCCGAGGGTAAGCAATATCCAGTATTCATGAACACAAGAGTCTACCCATGCCTTACTACCTGCCAAGGGTGACTGCCCACGAAGCAGAGGTAAATATGGCGGATCCTTTTGCAGCATTTTGCTTTCGTTCTTTTTTGACTCACTTGTGTAAACAAAGTGAGTCTATGTTTTAACCCGGTGTTCGGTTGTCTGTGTGTGTGTGTCTGTGTGTCCGTGGTAAAATTCAGTTCTTTCCAGTCATCTTGTTTACAACAATATTGCACCTCTGGGATGGGCACAAAAAAATAAAAAAAGAAGGCAAATTATATGCAAACTGCATTTACTGTTATATTTATATTTTTTTGTATTCTCTAAACTTGGCACTTTGATCTGATATTCTGACACAACAAGAGCAGTCATTATTATCATTTTTTGTTCAAACAGGAACTTCTCTTGTTAAGCATGGAAGTTTTATTTATTTTGCAAACGTTTTGGTGGAGATAGTAAAAAAGGGAAATTAATCTGTAATTAATGCTAGGGGACTTAATTTGCTTTAAACTGATCTTTCTCATCTTAAACATTACGTTTTGAAATTATACTCAATACATAAAAAGCTTGTGTGTTTTACTCTCAGTGTACAGGGCTTTCACTATGTTCATTCGCCCAAGTGGTCTTTTTCGGAAAATACTAAAATCAATACGAGTGGACTTTACAGATCTATTGGCTGAGCCCTGAAGGTCATGGGCAAAAATCAATTGCGTACACATATTTATACACATTCAAAGCGCGTGCTCATATTTTTCGCGAACGCGAACGACGCCATTTTGTTTCAAGTTGTTGACCTGCCCGTTCAATCCTATATTCAATGGACAATACACGATAACATGTGATGAAAAGTTGGAGAAGGAGACCGTTAAATATTTATTCAGAGAAAGATTTGTGAACGCCTCATCACTTACTGGATTATGCCCCAAACTGCCATAAAAATATCCACAGAATCAGTCGGAATTCACAGTTAAAAATTGTAAACCATGCGAGTTAATACCCTTGAACTGATCACGATGAAACGAAAAAATTTCCAGTCTTGACTTTAATCAAAATGAAGTCCTTTTCACTTCTTACAACGTTTAGAAGTACTTGTACTTAGCTCTACAGGTTATTAGTTTAACAAAATACTCATTTTTCATATCAACTTTAAAACTATAAAACTAGAATGAACATAAAAGAGAAATTGAATCGACCGTGTAATACTACATTCCAGGCGGGTGTAACTAAACTTGTACTTCTATCTAGATCTAGAGAAAACAGCTAAATTGCGGCGATAGCCACGTCTCCTTTACCGCGGACTTAAAAAGAATTTTTTATTGCCCTTAAAGATTTTTTGAATGCCCAAGATACACCAGAATAATATGATTTAAACAGCGTTCTCACTGCGAATATCGCAATTTATTTATCGCCCTTTAAAAAAGTATGTGCAAATATTAAATTTTAGAACGTCAGTTAAGGAGCCACAACAGTGTAATGGGTAAGACAGTTTCTTCTCACCTGAACACGCAGGGTTCGAATCTGGTTAGGACTTTTTTTTTTTTTTTTTTTTAACCTGAAGCTTTATAATAACAACTACAGAACACATTTTAACATAAGATTTAAAAAAAAAAAAGTGTATCACAAGTGAGTCCTGAAGGCCTTGCCTCTCTTGTTTCTTTTTTTTTTTTTTAAGGGAACACAGGCGTGCTTTACAGATAGCACGTATTTTGCGAACTCTCTCGACAATGTTCCGAGCTGTGGTGCGATGAGAAGTGAAACTGAGAGCATGCGCAGACGGGAATCATCGGGATTTAAAAAAAAAAAGATGATGGGTTAGCTGTCTGAGCAAACCACGTGTGTCTTGAATACGAAGATAATTTATCCTTCAAGATAAACTGTACCCGTGGGTCCCAACCATATCGATGATAACTTGCCTGAAGGCAAAATGAATTTTGTCTTGAATACGGCCCCATAACGCTCACGAGTATTATATGACACGTGTGACTGTGTGCGTGCACACCACACGCATTTGCAATCGCATTTTGCATCCATGCGAACAGTGTGTGAGTCTCCACATCGCTTTGTCTTTCTGACCATAACAACTCGTGCTCACACAGAAGTAAGTTCAAGACGTTTCGCAGACATATCTTTGGCAACCCTGAAAAATGGTATCGGAATGTCCTACCAAAGAACGGAAAGACCACCGCACCAGAGAGTAGAGACCACCAGAGAGGATGCACTATATACATACGTCTTTAGGGAGGGACGAGAGAACCCCACGACCAGAATGGAAAGACCAGACCATCAAAGAGAAGAGACCACCAAACAGACCATACCGTCAGAGAGGAAAGACCACCAAACAGACCACACTGTCAGAGGAAAGACCATCAAACAGACTGCATTAAGAGGAAAGACCACCAAACAGACCACATTATGAGGAGAGACCACCAAACAGACCACACTGTCAGAGAGGAAAGACCACCGAACAGACCACACTGTCAGAGAGGAAAGACCACCGAACAGACCACACTGTCAGAGGAAAGACCATCAAACAGACCACACTGTCAGAGGAAAGACCATCAAACAGACCACACTGTCAGAGGAAAGACCATCAAACAGACCACACTGTCAGAGAGGAAAGACCACCGAACAGACCACACTGTCAGAGGAAAGACCATCAAACAGACCACACTGTCAGAGGAAAGACCACCAAACAGACCACACTGTCAGAGGAAAGACCACCAAACAGACCATAC
Organism: Babylonia areolata; assembly: GCF_041734735.1. NCBI lineage: Eukaryota > Metazoa > Mollusca > Gastropoda > Neogastropoda > Buccinidae > Babylonia > Babylonia areolata. The sequence continues at coordinate 17,053,837 of NC_134886.1, read as the reverse complement.
TGTCAGAGAGATGACGTCTGAGTTCACCAGAAAAGATGTTGTTAGTGATGATGATGACAATACTGATGATGACAATACTGATGATGACGATGACCATGTTGCTGATGATGTTGATGGTGATGATGGCGATGCTGTTGATAATCATGTTGTCAGTGCTCTTGATGATGTTCACAATGCTGCTGTTGCTGCTGCTGATGACAACGCTGTTGTTGATAATGACGACGACAATGCTGTTGATGATGATGATGATGATGATGATGATGGCAATGCAATTGATAATGATGATGATGACAATGCTGTTGATGGTGATGATGATGTTGACAATACTGCTGCTGCTACTGCTGCTGATGATAACGAAGCTGTTGTTGATAATGACGATGCCAAAGCTGTTGATGACGATGATGATGATGATGATGATAATGATGGCGATGCAATTCATAATGATGATGATGACAATGCTGTTGATGGTGACGATGATGCTGACAATGCTGCAGCTGCTGATAAAAATGCTGTTGTTGATGATGATGATGATGATGATGATGCTATTGATGATAATGACAGCAATGCTGTGATGACGATGACTGTGTTGTTGATGATAAATACATTGTAACGAAAGGCACTCTTCTGTCAATTGTACTCAGGTGAACACAATAAGCAGATGATGGTGGTGGTGGTGGTGGTGGTGGTGTGTGTGTGTGTGTGTGTGTGTGTGTGTGTGTGTACGTGTGTGTGTGTGTGTGTGTGTGTGTGTGTGTGTGTGTGTGTGTGTGTGTGTGTGTGTGTGTGTGTGTGTGTGTGTGTGCTCCACAGGGAATGGTGTGTGTGTGTGTGTGAGGGGGGGGGGGGCACATTAACAAAGAATATTACACGGAAACGAGCACTCAGTTATGTAAACTGATACCGAAATCAATCCTGCAGTCTGCACCATTAACGAACAAGACACGCCCCATCAAATCCACACATCCCCCTTCCCACGCGACAACGACGACCGGAAACAACGCTATTTCGGTTGAAACAAGGTTCTTGCTTTTGACTCGATCTAGGGGCCATACCAAATTGTCAATGAACTCTTACCGCGGCTTTTTTTTTTCTTTTTCTTTTCACCTTTATGCACCGTGCGGTTGTAATGTTACAGCTGATCTGACCTACGATATGCTTTATTGTGAGTGTCCTATGTTACTCACTGTATGAGGAGGCTGAACCTTCAGCCAGGCCTTTGTTCCTTCTTCTAGTCTATGTTCCCCCAAATTTGCGTTCTCTGGGTCTTTGTTGCGCCAGGTCTGTGTACGTCGTGCTCGAGATCTATGTTCCCCCAGGACTATTGCCACTGCAGACCAATTCCCCCCCCCCCCCCCCCCCCCCCCTCATGTTAATACAGTTCTTTATAAGGATTACGTAGCTGTCTTTTTTTGTTTTTTGTTTTCATTTTTTAAGAACTTTTTTTTTCAACTTCATTTTTAACATAAAAAACAGAGATAGTGACATACGACCAGAAAAAAAAGCAAAAAGGCTAAACACCACTATTTCCTGATACTAAGTATATCATTTGATATCCATACAGATACATGCATACACACATACATGCACACATACGCACGCACATACATACATACACACATTGTTACAAGCATATGAATTTATAGACATGCACAGAATCATATCGGCCCCTGTATACATGTATTTTCCTCCACTGATGTTTGCTTGTAATGTACATAATAAATGTCATAGAATAAAGCATTCATACTTTATTGCATGTTTAAATCATTGATGTTGTCCTTTTGTTTTGTTTTGCTTCTTCTTCTTCGTTCGTGGGCTGCAACTCCCACGTTCACTCGTATGCACACGAGTGGGCTTTTACGTGTATCACCGTTTTTACCCCGCCATGTAGACAGCCATGCTCCGCTTTCGGGGGTGTGCATGCTGGGTATGTTCTTGTTTCCATAACCCACCGAACGCTGACATGGATTACAGGATCTTTAACGTGCATATTTGATCTTCTGCTTGCATATACACACGAAGGGGGTTCAGGCACTAGCAGGTCTGCACATAATATTTTGCTGACCTGGGAGATCGTAAAAATCTCCACCCTTTACCCACCAGGCGCCGTCACCGTGATTCGAACCTGGGACCCTCAGATTGAAAGTCCAACGCCTTAACCAATCGGCTATTGCACCCGTCGTTTTGTTTATTCTTCTGTATTTCATTCATGCCCCTAGAAATTCTATGCAGCAGTGTGCATGTATTAAACGAGTGATAGGAGTGTGTATAATAAGATATGTCCATCCCTTCCTCAGTTTTCACTCGTCCCATTCAATATTGCCAACATCCACTGAAAGAAAAAAAGAAGGAAAGAAAGAAAAAGAAAGAATACATAAGAAGAAAGTGCATTGATTTTAACATCATCTTTAAGTGTTAATCAGTTGCTTGTATGGAAACCAGTTTATCGTAAATAAATCAAAAGACATTTTCACAAGCGAGATATGTTTTTCAGTTTCATGTACACGTTTCAAATATTTCCTGAAATGATTAAGCTGTGGAACTGTGTTGTTGACTTTGCATTTGTAGATGAAGATGTAGATCTGCTGACTAACATTGACCGTAACTTAAAAACAGACCTGAGCGAATACAGACCTTCCGGAAGACTTTATTGTTGTGGGAACAAAGACCTGGGGGAATATAGACCTTAGAAATACAGACCTGGGGGAACTTAGACCTGGAGCCAGGGGAATATAGACCTGGGGGAACACAGACCTGGGGGAATATAGACACGTTCCAATCTCCCTTTATATTCCAGTCGCAATGGTGAAGCAGTCGGCGTCACGGACTGACAATTGAGATGTCCTGATTCGAAGCCCTCAGAAGCAAATCATGATGTTTTTTTTTTTTTTTCAGCCCATGGCCGACTCCCTCGTGCCTACAGTTGAGTATCCAAAGGACGCAAACGGTAATGCTGGGGCTACGCGGCCGAGCAGCCATGCACTCAAAATCTTCAAGAGCATTGCTTATGTGCCGATAGCTTTCGGACCTGCTTTGTATCTTTTGAAAGTAAGCGTAGATTCCAAAACTTTCATATAGTTTGAAATGAAAATGTAGCACCATTACATCATCATATTCAATCATCATCAAAACAGTAAAAACAAACAAACAAGAACATCAACAACGCAATAGCACATAAAAAAAACATAATGAAATACACAAACTGTCCCAAATTCCTTTTATTGATAAGTACTCTTGATCATTCATGTTATCAATATTTCCGAAGCAGCACACAGTATCAAGTGAACAAACTTGGAACATAGCAGTATCAGACAGTTCCAGCTTGGAACATAGCAGTATCAGACAGTTCTAGCCCTGATGGTTGAAACTACGTCTGTGTAATGTCTTTGTGTTTGGTGAGCGTGTCCTTTCTTTGTTAGTTTACAGATCATGTCAGAGATAGCGCCAAGATAGCTGTTCCCCGGTGTTGTAGCTAGCTTTTAGCTGAATCCGGTGGGAACAGATCCAGTCATGTCGGTCTTTTCGTTCAGCCTCCTGTGCACAAAACGACTCGGATCTTGAAAAGGATTCGCTCCATGTGTTAGAGCTGTACCTTCCGAGAGTCAGTATCAGACACTGTCCCAGCACCATCATTTCAACTTTTTAAACTCTTTCTTCTAAGGCGCCTGCTATCGAGTCTTCTGTTCCACACTGATTCTACAGATCCCGGCTGTTTTTCAGAAACTGGTGGTTTTCCAGAGGGTGAACCGAAGTCCACACTGCGTCCAGAAACCATGCTATTTGATACTGAAATATCAGTGTCACTGTCGGTGGATTCGTAGTTAGCGTACCAGGTACGGTGACGGGGTCTGATCAGTGCAGACACCCTTCTCTTAATTGTCGTGTTGAAGTCATCCAGCAGCCCCGCCACATTATCGTCTGACGACGAATCGGAATCAACATCACCATCGCTTCCCGAGAGTTCTTGGTAAACGCTGGGTCTGTGTCTGATGATCTTGCGGTTCATGTTCTGGGGATGAAGATGAAGAGAAATGTGAATGACACAGGGCAGTTTTGCAGACCTAAATCTCATTGATCTACAAAGGCTAAGTCTGCAATTGAATATCCTGAAACAGCAATGGGCATTCTTGCGAACTAAGTTTCATTGATTTCATTATTGAATCAAGATAGGCATCTGTTAGTTTCGGGAGACGATGGAGTTGCACTCTGGGTGGTGATACAGTATCAACAGGCCAGCACAAGAGAGACAGTCCCTCCAATACTGAGTGCAGGTGATGTCTTACGCTCATCTATCTGTCTGGCTTCGGGCCTTTCTCTTAGGTCCCTTTGCCTCGGACCACAGGGAAAATTTCAATGACAGATGGCAATTCTGCAAAACTCATCAAACAAGAGGTAATTTCGAAACCTAAGTTTATTCAAAGGGCAATTTTTGCAGCCTAAATCTCAGTCGACAACACAGGGCACTTACATAAACCTAAATATTATGAAATGGCTAATTACCATTCTGTGACATACACACACACAAAACAAACAAAAACTAAACCAACCAACCAACGAAACAAACAAACAAAAAAAAAAACAAAAGAAAGAAAGAAACAAACAAAAAAACCAACCCCCCCCAAAAAAAAAACCCAAAAAACAAAACAAAAAAAACTCAAAAAACAAAACAAACAAACAAACACACACACACACACACACACACACACACACACACACAAACAAACAAAAAAAACCTGTGATGGGCATATTTTCGACCTAAACCTTATTTAAAAGAACAATGGTCAGTTCCATAACTTCAACGCCATTCAATAACAAAGGGTAATTCCGTATATCTAGAATATAATGAACAACAAAGAGTAGTTCTCCAAAGTTAAATAGGCCTGTCATGAAAAAAACAAAAAAACAAAACAAACAAACAAACAAACAAACAAAAACAACAAACAAAAAAAAAGCAGCTAAATATCGTGAACCGAAAACAAGATAATTATGCACAGTTAATTATCTTGGAACAAAAAAAGGACTTATTCACAGCTAAATATCACGAAACAGAAAAAGATAATCCTGCACAGCTAAATACAATAAAACAAAGAAAAACTTTATACAGCTGAATATCGTGAAACAAAAAATGGATAATTATGCACAGCTAAATACTGTGAAACAAAACAGGATAATACCACACAGCTAAATGTCATGAAACAACAAAGGGTAAATCTGTATTTAGTTAAATACGAGCAACAACAATGGGCAATTTCGAACACTTGTTTGACCATAAAACGATAAAAAGTAATTCTGCAATACTAAATATCATGAAAGAAAATAGGCAATCCTGCAAATCTAAATATGAAACAAACAAAAGAACAACAAAAAACCCCAAAAACCCCAAAAAACAACAACAAAAAAACAAACAAAAAACAAACAAAAAAAACGACAGATAATGATACAACTAAATATCACAATACAACAAAGGGTAATTTTGGAAAAAAGCTTTTCTTAAGCAATATGGGTCTGGCATACATGGATCAAGCTGCATGCTTTGACCCCTCATTGAAACTGTAACTGCAGAGCTAGATACCATTGAAAAACAAAGTGTAATTCTGCAAAGCTAAATACTCATCAACAATGGGCAATTCCGTGAACTAAATTCCATGAAACAACAAGGGTAATTCTCAAAACTAAATATCATCAAACCAATAATGGGCAATTATTCGGCTTTGATTTCACTGAGCAACAAATGGCAATTTTGTAGTCTAAATCTCATAGATTACAAACTACAATTTTGCAGCCTGTCTCACTGAACTGGAAAGGGTCATTTTGCAAAGTGAATCATATGAAACAGCAAAGAGCACAGCTCCCATTTCCAGGCTGAAGAAAACTTCCACAAATCGCCGTTTCTTCTATTCATTTCACTACTGTGTGTGTCGTGACAGTTGCATATTCTGTGTTCTGAATGCATTTTGCCTTGAAGACGCTGAAAACGTCTTGTAATGTGTTGTGTGAAGACAGATACACTCTTTAGAAAGTACTGCAATATTCATTTGAGTTCTGAAATCTACATGCAGTTCTAGAAATGCCATCAGAATGATACTCTGGTAACGTAAGTGAACTAACTGAACAGAACCTGAGGCTATTGATTACTATATCTGCATACTAAAGATAAATACCAAAGCTATACGTCATGAGCATTTGAAGGAATGTGACATGACCTAAGAGGATAACCTAAGATTACACCGAAACAGAAGGCTACGTACATGCTTAGCTGTGGATTGCTGCATTTCCTTGAGGCTCTTTTTTCTGGCTCCAGCTGACTGGGTATTGTGAACCTAAATATAATGAAACAAGAAAGAGCACTTCTGCAATGCTAAGAAGACAAAACATGAAGCAAAAAAGGACAATTAGGACAGCTATTTATCATGAAGCAGAAACAGATAATCAAACAACAAAACATAAAGGATGAATATGCAGCTAACTATCATGAAATACACATCAATGAATATGCACAGGTAAATATCAAACAAAATAGGGTAAGTCCACAAACCTAAATATCATGAAACAAAAAAATGATTATCATGCACAGCTAAATATAGGGAAAGCTTAATTTCGTGACACAAGGCAGGGTAAATCTGCATAGTTAGGTATCATGAAACAAAACAGGGTAATTCGACAATGCTAAATATCATTCAACAGCAAGAAGTGATTCTGTATTTAGCTTAATACAAGCAACAACAATGGGCAATTTCGTAAACTTGAATACCATGAAACAATAAAAAGTAAATCTGCAATGATAAATATAATTAGTAAAAGCTTTTTTTTTTTTATTTTTTTTTTAAAGCAAGATGGGGTGTGGTGTATATGGATCAGTCCACACACTTTGATGACCTCACTGAAACTGAAACTTCAAAGTAAAATATAATGCAACAACACAAGGGTGATTCTGCAAAGCTAAATATCAAAAGACAAAAGAAATTCTGCAAAGCTGAACGCCGTTCAACAACAAAAGTTAATTCTCAATGCTGGATATCACTTATTCGGCCTTGATTTCAATATCATGGGGTAATTTTGCAGTCTGAATACTCACGAATCACAAATGTGACACAATCCAAGAGGGTAATTTAAGATTACACAGAAACAGAAGGTACCGTACCTGCTTCGCTGTGGATGGTGGCATTTGCATGGTGTTATCTTCTGTGGCTGCAGTCAACTTGGAGAAGTAAAGCAAAATATAATGAAAGAAAGAAGAGCACTTTTGCAAAGCTAGGAAGGCATATCATGAAGCAAAACAGGATAATTTTTCACAAGTTATTATCATGTAATAAAAACAGATAATTATGCAAGGTAAACATCGTTGAACAACAACAACAACAAAAAGAAAAGAAAAAAAAGAAAAAGAAAAAGGATATATGCATGTCTAAATACCATCAAATAATAATAGTTGATTATGCAGAACTGTATTAAAGGAAATAGGGTGAATCTGCAAAGCTAGATATAAGGAAACAAAAAGGGATCATTATGCACAGCTAAACATCAGCAAACACAAAAGGATAATCATGCACAGGTAAATATCGTCTAAATGTCATGAAACAAAACAGGGTAAATCTGCAAATCTAAATATCATTAAACAACAAAGTGTAATTCTACCAATCTTAACATCAACAGCAAGAAGTAAGTCTGTTTTTAGCGAAATGCAAGCGACAACAATGAGCAATTTCTTAAACTTGAATACATGAAACAATGATAGATTTTTTTTTCAAAAGAAGTAAATCTACAATGATAAATATCATTAGAAAATTTTGTAATTCTACAAGGCTACAAACCATGAAACAAAGACATATCTGCGACGAATAAGTGTACATTCTGTACAAAAAATATAAAACAATAGAGGGTTATTCTGTGACGCTGTTCTTTTAGGAAGATGGGGAGTGATGTATATGGATCGTCCACAAGCTTTGATGCCTCACTGAAACTGAGACTTCAAAGAGAAATATCATAAAGCAACACAGGCTGATTCTGCAAAGCATATATCAAACAACAAGGGGTAATTGTGCAAAGCTAAAAGTTAAATAACAAAGGGTTAATCTGCAAAGCTAAATATCATTCAACTAAAAGTTAAATAACAAAGAGTTATTCTGCAAAGCTGAATATCATTCAATGACCAAAGTTAATTTTCCAAACTAAATATCATGAAACAACAACGTTCACTTCTTCTGCTCTGATTTCAATACACATCAAAGGGCAATTTTGTACTCACGAATCACAGAGTGATTTTACAATTTCAATCTCACTGAAGAGGAAAGGGTAATTTTTGCAACCTAAATCGAATCATATGAAACAGCAATAAACATAGTTCTGATCATGTCTGCAGACATCCCTGATGGATGTTCGTTCTATCCCTTCCCATTTCCTGGCTGAGGAAAACTTCCACAAATCGCTGTGTTTACTGTTTTATTTCCTTAGTGTGCTTGTGACAGTTGCACATTTTGTGTTCGGGTTGCTTTTTGCCACAGAGTCGTTGAAAAGGTCTTAACATGTGTTGTGTGAAGGCAGATACACTCTTCAAGAATGTAATGCAATGTGCTTTTGTATTCTGAAATTCACATGCCTTTCGAGAAATGTCATCAGAATGATATACTGGTACCGTAAATGAAATAACAAAACAGAACCTAAGACTATCAATTAATTATCTGCATGCTCAAGGTGAATACCAAAGCTATACGTCACGAGAATTTGAAGAAATGTGACACAATCCAAGAGGGTGATTTAAGATTACACAGAAACAGAAGGTACCGTACCTGCTTCACTGTGGATGGTGGCATTTGCATGGTGCTATCTTCTGTGGCTGCAGTCAACTTGGAGAAGTAAAGCAAAATATAATGAAAGAAAGAAGAGCACTTTTGCAAAGCTAGGAAGGCATATCATGAAGCAAAATAGGATAATTTGTCACAGTTATTATCATGTAATAAAAACAGATGATTACGCAAGGTAAATATCGTTGAACAAACCCCCCCAAAAAAACAAACAAACAAACAAAAAAAAAGAAAAAAAAGAAAAAAAAAAAAGATACGTGCATGTCTAAATGCCATGAAATAAACTTCCACAAATCGCCGTGTTTACTGTTTATTTCCTTAGTGTGCTTGTCGTGACAGTTGCATATTCTGTGTTCGGGGTGCTTTTTGCCACAGGTCGTTGAAAACCTCTTAACATGTGTTGTGTGAAGGCAGATACACTCTTCAGAAATGTAATGCAATGTTCTTTTGTATTCTGAAATTCACATGCCTTTCGAGAAATGCCATCAGAATGATACACTGGTACCGTAACTGAATTAACAAAACAGAACCTAAGGCTATTAATTACTATAAATTATCTGCATGCTCAGGATGAATGCCAAAGCTATACGTCACGAGAATTTGAAGAAATGTGACACAATCCAAGAGCACACAGAAATATAAGGCACCGTACCTGCTTCGCTGTGGATGGTGGCATTTGCATGGTGCTCTCTTCTGTAGCTGCAGTCAACTTGGAGAAGTAAAGCAAAATATAATGAAAGAGCACGTTTGCAAAGCAAAGAAGGCATATCATGAAGCAAAATAGGATAATTTTTCACGGTTATTATCATGTTATAAAAAGAGATAATTACGCAAGGTAAATATCGTTGAACAATCAAATGAATAAGGATAAGTATGTTCCGCTAAATATCATGAAATAAAAATGGATGATTATGCACAGCTAAATACTAAACAAAACAGGGTATTTCTGCAAAGCTAAATATCATGAAAAAAAAGAAGATTATGCACAGTTAAATGACAAAAAAGGATAGATAAGCACACCTAACTACCATAAAACAGAAATGGATGATTATGCACATCTAAAACTGTCAAACAAAATCGGGTAAGTTTGCACAGCTAAATATCACAAACGGAAAAAAGGATATCACGCACAGCTAAATATTGAGAAACAAAACAAAACAACAACAACAAAAGAAAAAAAAGAAAAAAAAGAAAAAAGAATAAGACAATTATGCACTACTGACTCTGAGAAATGGGAAGGCTGCAGGGCCAGACAAGATACCAGCAGAAGCCATCAAAGCAGACATGGAAACAGCTGTCAACATGCTATACATCCTCTTCAGCAAGGTCTGGGAGAAGGAGGAGGTACCAGCCCAGTGGAAAGAAGGAATCATCCTCAAGCTGCCGAAGAAAGGAGACCTCAGGTACTGCAGCAGCTACCGAGGGATCATGCTCCTGTCAACGCCAGGCAAGGTTCTCAACAGGGTTTTACTGGAAAGGATGAAAGAGGCCGTCGACCCCAAGCTCCGAGACCAGCAGGCAGGCTTCCGGCGGAACAAATCCTGTGCCGACCAGATCACCAACCTGCGCATCATCGTGGAGCAGTCGCTGGAGTGGAACTCCCCCCTCTACATCAACTTCATAGATTATGAGAAGGCCTTCGACAGTGTGGACAGAGAGACGCTGTGGAACCTGCTGAGGCACTACGAAGTCCCAGAGAAGATCATCTCCCTCATCCGGTGCACCTACCAGGACATGAGCTGCAGGATTGCCCATGCAGGCCAGCTGTCCGAAAGTTTCGAGGTGAAGACCTGAGTTCGTCAGGGATGCCTGCTGTCACCGTTCCTCTTCCTCCTGGTCATCGACTGGATCATGAAGACCACTACAACAGGCAGGAACAACGGTATACGGCGGACACTCTGGACACAGCTGGACGATCTCGACTTCGCTGACGACCTGGCGCTCCTGTCACACAACCACAGCCAGATGCAGGACAAGACCACTCGCCTGGAGACCATGTCAGCCAGGACAGGGCTCAAGATCAACAAGAAGAAGACCGAGCTGATGAAGATCAACACCACTGCCAACACACCTGTCACAGTCGGTGGAGAGCCCATCAGGGAGGTGGAGTCTTTCGTCTACTTGGGAAGCGTGGTTGACCGACAGGGAGGCACGGACCGAGACGTCACAGCCAGAATCGGCAAGGCAAGAACTGTTTTCATCATGCTCAAGAACATCTGGGCATCTGGAGCAATCAGTAACTCCAATGTGAAGTCAATTCTGCTCTACGGATGCGAGACATGGCGGACAACACAGACGATGCAGCAGATGATTCAGACATTCTTCAACACCTGTCTGAGGCGCATCTACAAGATCCGATGGCAGGAGAAGATCCGAAACGAAGATCTGTGGGGGCGAGCGGGACAGGAACCAGTGGCCAAGCAGATACTGTGGAGGAAGTGGGGCTGGATCGGACACACCCTCCGGAAGCCAGCGTCCAGCATCACACGCCAAGCCCTGACCTGGAACCCGCAGGGAAAGAGGAAGAGAGGCCGGCCTCGCAACAGCTGGAGGCGAGATACCGAGGCAGAGCTGAAGCAGCATGGGACCAACTGGACTGGAATGGCCAGAACAGCCCAGAACAGACTGCGATGGCGAGGGGTCGTCGATGGCCTATGCTCCACCTGGAGCGATGGGCAAAATGAATGAATGAATGCACTGCTGAATGTCGTGATAAAAGACAGGGTAAATCTGCACTGCTAAATATCAAACACACACACACACACACACACACACACACACACACACTGACATTGTGTGTGTGAGACACACACACACACACACACACACACAGAGTGCGTGTAGGCTCATATGCCATAAAACAACTAATGGTAGTTTTATGAAACTTTTTTTTTTTTAAGCAAGATGGGGTTTGGCGTATACGGATCATTCCACAAGCTTTGATACCTCTCTGAAACTGAAATTTCAAAGCGAAATATAGTAAAACAAGACAGGCTGATTCTGCAAAGCTAAATATAGAACAACAATGGGTAATTCCGCAAAGTTAATCCACGATGGTAATCTAAGACGATACTGAAAACAGAAGGCAACGTACCTGCTTAGCTGCGGATGGTGGCTTTTTCATGAAGCTCTCTTCTTTGGCTTCAGTCAGCTGGATAATGTTTAGTGTGTCATTCGTATCTACACTTTCTTTAGTAGTGGCCCCACCAACTCTTTCAGGTTCATGCAAAGAAAATGACACACCACCATGGTCTGTCACTGTTTTTTTCGGTTTGCTGATGAAAAGATCGAAGATCGAAAAGTGACTCTCGTCGTCGGTTAGTGTCGAGGGTGGATTTACTTTCTTATTTGCGGATCCACGACTGTGGGTTGTTGTGGAAGAGACGGAGCTGGTTGAACCTCTACCGTCCAACTGGTACTGGAGCTTCTTGAAGGTGGAGGGCTGGCCAATAATGGCGGTGATGTATAGGGAGTGGAAGTTGGAGACCATGATGGGCGTGGTAATCGTCATGATGATAACGCCAGTCACCGCCACCATGGAGCCGATCACCATGGAAATGAACTGAAACAGTTCACTTATCTCTCTCTATATATATATCTACCTATCTATCTACCTACATACATACATATACGTGTGTATATATATATATATATATATATATATATATATATATATATATATATATATATATATGTGTGTGTGTGTGTGTGTGTGTGTGTGTGTGTGTGTGTGTATGTATGTGTGTGTGTGTGTGTGTGTGTGTGTGTGTGTGTGTATACACACACACAAATAGTGAGCGTTTACTTTCCTTATACGGGAGTTCAGGGGAGAGCTGAGGTAAATGCGTGCTCTCTGGCACAACTGGTTTGTCGTCCAACCTGTGCGGCCGTTCGGATTTCAGCTGCAGAGAACTTTGGCTCTGTGACCTTAGTGCTCAGGCGAGAGTGGAAAAAAAACAACCCCTTAGAATATTTCTGGTGTTGATGTTAATATAGTATTATAGCGTCGATGGAATAATTTGGATAAATTTATTTGTATGTGCATTTGATGGTCGTTTTGCTTTTTGGTCTTAAAAAAAAAAACCCCACTAAATGTTATCATATTATCATCCCGTTTCTAAATATGGTAGTAAGATTCCATTTTGTCAAAGTGTTTGTAATATCATCGCTACAATGACAGGGAGAAAAGAATATTGTTTGCTTACGCTTGATTTTACCTAATCTTTGTTTCATGATAAGAATGATTTCCACTGAGACTTTCTTCTTGACGAATGGAATATAATTTAACATGTAATTATTAGCGCTTACTTCGAAAGCATATATAATTTGATTGGAAAGACAGAAAAAGGCTAAAAGATATTACTATTACGAAGAGGATAGCCAAGGAATTATGACTTTATAATTGGCAAAGTAATGGTGAGGTGGATGCGTGACTGAACTTGAAGTAAGTGAATTTGTGCAGGGCACACACGCACCCACTCACACACATGTGACTGACGGGACTAACAGACAAGACAATACGGAGACAAGCCTAAACATGTACATTAGCGAAGATGAACTTAAAGTGGTTTTTTTTTTGTTTGGTTTAAACAGCTTGTGAGTTGGCGTTGGGCCCAGACCCAGCCGCAACAGCAGTAACCGCTGATGGCGCCACCGTTCACGGCAGCCAAGCTGTGGAGCTGAGGAGAAGCCTGTGTCCTGGACCGTGGACTGGAGTGAAACGAACGCTTGAAGGACTTGAGTGTCCCCGTCATGTGTTGTGCAGTGTGTTCTGTGTTGTTGCCCTACAACCATATTTAGTAGCTGAGTGAATGTGTGAATTTTCAAATATAGCAGGTTTTTTGTTTTTTTTTGGTTTTTGTTTTTTGGTATATAGAGATTTGCAAAGATATCCGTCTTCTGTGTGATTCTTATTATACACGTGAACATGGCTGACTGAGAGGAGTGAGATGTGACATTTGTCTTTATCTAAACGGGTATGAATGGATGTCTTTACAGTGTTGGTTCAAATACCATACTCCCGTAAACCGTCTCTCTCCCTACACACACACACACACACACAAATATATATATACATATATATATATATATATATATATATATATATGTAATTGTGTGTGTGTGTGTGTGTGTGTGTGTGTGTGTGGCGGCTCATATACAGTACTTTCGTAAAACAACTCATAACCTTATCAAGTGAAAGCCAATCCCCGGCTTAAGCCAGATTGGGTAAAGAGGGGAAACACCGTCATTCAACAACACACAAAAAAGCTGCGAAATCTTTGTGTCGCTGCCATGGGGATGCCTGGGGCATTTTCAGTTGAAGATGGTATCCCGATAACCTTGACTATTTGTTGATTTTCTTGTGGACCTGACGATTAGACATTCTTACTATGTTGTGTTTTCTGTGTGTGTATGTTTTGTTTTTGTTTTTCGCCAAGGAAGTCCGAGTTGCCCGCTGGCATTTTACTTTTTGTACTGACGTAGAATCCGGTCACAAAGGCACACCCTCAGACTCACTCACATCACACAGACAAGTAAAACAAGCCGTTGTACTTACGTCTGTGGGCACGACGTCTCCATAGCCCACAGTCGTCATGGTGATGAGTGAGTACCACACAGCCTCGGGGATGGACCGGATGGAGGTCCGGTTCCCAAGAAAGTAAAGCAGGAAAGAGAAGACCATGGCCAGGAAGACCAGCACGGTGCCCACCATCAGCAGGTCCTTGTAGCAGCAGCGCAGTGTGAAGTACATCAGGCGAAACCACGTCATCTTGGACATGGGTCTCAGGAAGCGCAGGATCCTTAGCAGCTGTAGGATGTCGATTGCGTAGATCCACCACTTGGCCGCTGAAAAGTCGATATTATTGACGACGATTTTCGCCGCGATGGACAGAACGGCCAGTCCATCCGTCACGTTGATGGTGTCTCTGAAGAAGTGTTTCAGGTCAGGGAAGAAGATGAGCCGCAGCAAATAATCCAAGGTGAGAAAGCCCGTGCAGACGTACCCCAACCACAACAGCCATGGCTGTATGCGAATCCTCGAATCATAATTGAAAGAAATATGCCCGGTCGACTTATTCTGTACAGAAGTGTTGTTGTGAACGTCAGCTGACATGCCGTTGTGGTCAGAACTGTTCTTGTAAACCGGGTTGTCGCCACCTTTCTCCGAATCCGATGTCTCGGGTTCGATAGTGATTTGGAAATAGTGCGATGTACTCGCAGCAATGGTGAAGAAGGCCAGCAGAATGAAGCAGCATATGATGGTAAAATAAACCTGAAAAAAAAAAAAAAAAATCAAACACAAATACACACACAAAACCCCCCCCACAAACAAAACAAAAACAAACAAACAAGAAGAGAGGCAAGGCCTTCAAGACTTACTTGTGATACACTTAAAAAAAAATCTATTCGTTAAAATGTGTTCTGTAATTGTTATTAAAAGTTTCGGGTTAAAAGAAAAAGAAAAAAGAAAAAAAGTCCTAACGGCAGATTCAAACCCCGCGTGTTCGGGTGAGAACAAACTGTCTTACCCATTACACTATCGTGGCTCCTTAGCTGACGTTCAAAAATGTAACATTTAAACATGCTTTTTTAAAAGGGTGATTACTCGATTGCTGTATTCGCAGTGAAAACGTTGTTCAAATATTATTCTGGTGTATCCTGGGCATTCAAAAAATCTTTAAGGGCAATTAAAAATTCTTTATAAGTCCGCGGTAAAGGAGACGTGGCTATCGCCGCAATCACACTGCAACATTTAGCCGTTTTCTCTGGATCTAGATAGATGTACAAGTTTAGTTACACCCGGTTGACACGGTGGATTCAATTTCTCTTTTATGTTCATTCTAGTTGAGTCTATGTTTTAACCGGATGATCGGTTGTCTCTGTGTGTGTGTGTGTGTGTTAAACTTTAACATTGCCATTTTCTCTGCAAATACTTTGTCAGTTGACACCAAAGTAGGCATAAAAATAGGAAAAATTCAGTTCTTTCCAGTCATCTTGTTTAAAACAATATTGCACCTCTGCGATGGGAACAAAAAAAAAAAAAAAACCAAAAAAAAAAAAAAGAAAAAAAAAGAAAAGAAAAAAAGAAGCCAAATTATATGCAAACTGCATTTACTGTTATATTTATATTTTTTTAATTCTCTAAACTTGGCACTTTGATATGATATTCTGACACAACAACAAGAGCAGTCATTTTTATCATTTTTTGTTCAAACAGGAACCTCTTTTGCTAAGCATGGAAGTTATATTTATTTTGCAAACGTTTTGGTGCAGGTGGTATAAAAGGGAAATTAATCTGTAATTTATGCTAGGGGACTTAATTTGCTTTTAACTGATCTTTCCCATCTTAAACATTACATTTTGAAATTATACTCAATACATAAAAAGGTTGTGTATTTTACTCTCAGTGTACAGGGCTTTCACAATGTTCATTCGCCCAAGTGGTCTTTTTCGGAAAATACTAAAATCAATACGACGAGTGGACTTTATAGATGTATTGGCTAAGCCCTGAAGGTCATGGGCAAAAATCAATTGTGTACACATATTTATACATATTCAAAGCGCATGCTCATATTCTTCGCGAACGCGAACGACGCCATTTTGTTTCAAGTTGGTGACCTGCCCGTTCAATCCTATATTCAATGGACAATACACGATAACATGTGATGGAAAGTTGGAGAAGGAGACCGTTAAATATTTATTCAGAGAAAGATTTGTGAACGCCTCATCACTTACTGGATTATGCCCCAAACTGCCATAAAAATATCCATAGAATCAGTCGGAATTCACAGTTAAAAATAATAAACCTTGAATTGATGAAACGCAAAAACGTTTAGAAGTACTTGTACTTGGCTCTACATGTTATTAGTTTAACAAAATACTCAATTTTCAAATCAACTTTAAAACTAGAGAAATTGAACTGAATGTGTCAACCGGGTGTATTTAAACTTGTACATCTATCTAGATCCAGAGAAAACGGCTAAATGTTGCAGTGTGATTGCGGCGATAGCCACATCTCCTTTACCGCGGACTTAAAAAGAATTTTTAATTGTCCTTAAAGATTTTTTGAATGCCCAAGATACACCAGAATAATATGATTTGAACAGCGTTCTCACTGCGAATACCGCAATCGATTTATCACCCTTTAAAAAAAAAAAAAAAAAAAAAAAAAATGTTTAAATATTATATTTTTGAACGTCAGTTAATGAGCCACGATATGTAATGGATAAGAAAGTTTCTTCTCATCCGAACACGCGGGGTTCGAATCTGCCGTTAGGACTTTTTTTCCCCCCTTTTTTCTTTTTCTTTCAACCCGAAGCTTTATAATAACAAATACAGAACACATTTTAATGATTAGATTAAAAAAAAAGTGTATCACAAGTGAGTCTTGAAGGCCTTGCCTCTCTTGTTTTATAGTTTTAAAGTTGATATGAAAATTGAGTATTTTGTTAAACTAATAACATGTAGAGCCAAGTACAAGTACTTTTAAACGTCGTATGGAGTGAAGAGGACTTCATTTTGAGAAAAGTCAAGACTGGAATTAGTGGAAATTTTTACGTTTCATCAATTCAAAGGTATTAACTCTCATGGTTTATTATTTTAAACTGTGAATTCCGACTGATTCTGTGGATATTTTTATGGCATTTTGGGGCATAATCCAGTAAGTGATGAGGCGTTCACAAATCTTTCTCTGAATAAATATTTAACGGTCTCCTTCTCCAACTTTCCATCACATATTATCGTGTATTGTCAATTGAATATAGGATTGAACGGGCAGGTCAACAACTTAAAAAAAAATGGCGTCGTTCGCGTTCTCGAAGAATATGAGCACACGCTTTGAATATGTATAAATATGTGTACACAATTGATTTTTGCCCATGACCTTCAGGGCTTAGCCAACAGATCTATAAGTCCACTCGTCATATTGATTTTAGGATTTTCCGAAAAAGACCACTTGGGCGAATGAACATAGTGGAAGCCCTGTACACTGAGAGCAGAGCGGTGGATTTGCACCCTTTCAATAAAAATAAAAGGGGACCATTTGAATTCTCACTTTGGGAGAGAACCATTTGTATTGTATTGCAATGTATTCTGTTACTTTCTGTCGCAACAGATTTTTCTGTCAATTCGGGTAGCCCCCCCCCCCCCTCCACCTCCAACCCCCCCACCCCACCCCCGCCATCCCCTTCCCCCTGCACGGAGTAGAGTGTGTCACCACAATGCAACTCGCTGTACTCGTCTCCTAGTAGGACACATTACCATTTGGCTACCGCTCCAATTCAACACCAGCAAGAGTTAAGGGCCGAAACACTTGACTGATGGGAGCTTCTTCTATGAAGACCTTGTACTGCCCAGCTCTCCCTAGGGTTTCTTATCACTAACACCAGCGAAATAACCCACCTTTGCCAGCAGACTGTCGAAAGGCTCGTCCAGAACCCTCCACACCTTGGACCGCAGCGAGTTGTCTATCATCGTGTAATCGTCATCGATGAAAGATCCACCACTCCCCGAGGTCGGCCTGGATTGCTTGTAGAGGAACCACTGAAAGTGGGTGAGTTTGTCCTGCTCAAAGAGAAAGTTGACAAGCGGGGAAAAGCAGCATGGCTCCACATCATGGATGCTGAATCCCCAGAAAGTCAGATCCCTGGCAAAGGCTTTTGGGCAAATGTCTCTGGGTACGTGCAGCTCCTTGTTCACGACGTAGTCCACGATGGCGGAGAACACCAGCGGATCTCGATCGAAGGTCAACTCAATCATACGATTACGCGCGAGGATCTTCTTGCTCGTTTGGTTGAGGATCATCCTTTTGGGAGAGCTGCGATCCAAGAACATGACGCTTCGCAAAGCGGGAATCTGGTGGCAGGTGCAAAAGGAGAGGTTAAATTCCTGACCATTCATTGTGATCCGGACCTGACGGCTGGCACTTCTTAGGGCGTTTTTACACACAGTTTCGATCTCTTTCAACTGCGCTTGTTTTGTGTACGCCATGACCACATTCTGAAAGTCTCTTCGTCGCTTCATTCGTAGCATTTTGCTTTTACTCCTGTGCTTGGCTGGCTTCTTCCTTGTTTTCTTGTCCCTTTTGTGAAAATGAACCTGAAATCAAGGTTCAATTCCATTCAGTACAACTTAACTAATCCGACTGGACACCCTTGTGACACACACCATTGTTTCCACACACCCTTGTGACACGCACCACTGTTTCCACACACCCTTGTGACACACACCATTGTTTCCACGCACCCTTGTGACACACACCACTGTTTCCACACACCCTTGTGAAATCAAAGTTCAATTCCATTCAGTACAACTTAACTAATCCGACTGGACATCACTGCGTTTTCATGAGCTCGTCACTGACAACACAGTCTCTCGGCCCACACTTGTGTCAACACATGAACATGACAAAGGTTGAATATAAAAAAAGTCAAAAAGTAGAACATCAAGATATATATATATATATATATATATATTAGTTCAGTGTCTGGTGTATCTGTGTCCACATTTTGAGTCCACTTACCTCTGTTTCCACATAGCCTTGTGACACACACCACTGTTTCCACATATCCTTGTGACACACACCACCGTTTCCACATATCCTTGTGACACACCACTGTTTCCACACACCCTTGTGACACACCACTGTTTCCACACACCCTTGTGACACACCACTGTTTCCACACACCCTTGTGACACACACCACCATTTCCACATACCTTTGTGACACACACCACTGTTTCCACATACCCTTGTGAGACACACCACCGTTTCCACATACCTTTGTGACACACACCACTGTTTCCACACACCCTTGTGAGACACACCACCGTTTCCACATACCTTTGTGACACACACCACTGTTTCCACACACCCTTGTGACACACACCACTGTTTCCACATACCCTTGTGACACACACCACTGTTTCCACATATCCTTGTGACACACACCACCGTTTCCACACACCCTTGTGACACACCACTGTTTCCACACACCCTTGTGACACACACCACCGTTTCCACATACCTTTGTGACACACACCACTGTTTCCACACACCCTTGTGACACACACCACTGTTTCCACATACCCTTGTGACACTCACCACTGTTTCCACGTACCCTTGTGACACACACCACTGTTTCCACACATCCTTGTGACACACACCACCGTTTCCACATACCCTTGTGACACACACCACTGTTTCCACGTACCCTTGTGACACACACCACTGTTTCCACGTACCCTTGTGACACACACCACTGTTTCCACATAACTTTGCGACACACACCACTGTTTCCACATACCCTTGTGACACACACCACCGTTTCCACATACCCTTGTGACACTCACCACTGTTTCCACGTACCCTTGTGACACACACCACTGTTTCCACACACCCTTGTGACACACACCACCGTTTCCACATAACCTTGTGACACACACCACCGTTTCCACATACCCTTGTGACACTTCACCACTGTTTCCACGTACACTTGTGACATACACCACCGTTTCCACATACCCTTGTGACACCTACCACTGTTTCCACGTACCCTTGTGACACACACCACTGTTTCCACACACCCTTGTGACACATACCACTGTTTCCACACACCCTTGTGACACATACCACTGTTTCAACACTGTTTCCACACACCCTTGTGACACATACCAGTTTCCACACTGTTTCCACACACCCTTGTGACACATACCAGTTTCCACACTGTTTCCACACACCCTTGTGACACATACCACTGTTTGACACATACCACTGTTTCCACACACCCTTGTGACACTCACCACTGTTTCCACGTACCCTTGTGACACACACCACTGTTTCCACACACCCTTGTGACACACACCACTGTTTCCACATACCCTTGTGACACACACCACTGTTTCCACACACCCTTGTGACACACACCACTGTTTCCACATACCCTTGTGACACACACCACTATTTCCACACACCCTTGTGACTCACGCCACTGTTTCCTGTACCCTTGTGCCACACACCATCGTTTCCACATACCCTTGTGACACACACCACTGTTTCCACACACCCTTGTGACACACACCCTTGTGACACACACCATTGTTTCGACGTACCCTTGTGACACACCATTGTTTCCACACACCCTTGTGACACGCACCACTGTTTCCACACACCCTTATGACACACACCATTGTTTCCACGTACCCTTGTGACACACACCACTGTTTCCACGCACCCTTGTGACACACACCACTGTTTCTAAGTACCCTTGTGACACACACCACTGTTTCCAAGCACCCTTGTGACACATACCATTGTGACGCATAGCGCTGTTTTCTACATAAACCTTGTGTCGCATACCTTTGTTTCAACATACCTTTGTGACACATACCACTGTTACCACATTGCACTGTGCTCATTTGCGTCTTCTGGCTGTGTCCATTATGCATCCGTGTCCGTATACATCTGTGCCTATATTGCTTTGTGTCCATACACCGTTGTGCCTGTGTACTTTTGTGTCCGTGTACCATGTGCTATCTTTATGTTCTGTGTAATACTTGCGTCCGTGTGACCGTGTGCCTACATGCTTTTGTGCCGTAAGTACGGCTCTAACGTACTGACAATCGATAGTGGTGAACAATCCATACGTATGCAAACGCGTGCGCAAGCTTGTGTGTGTGTGTGTGTGTGTGTGTGTGTGTGTGTGTGTGTTGAAAATGTGAGCATGCAGTCTACATGCGTATGTATGTGCCTGGTACCAAAGACTAGCACCCGATAAATAACTATCATCATCATCATTAGTCAACATGAAAACAACGATCTCTGCTCTAACCTGCTCTGATCTCAACAGACTAACAAAATCAGCACCTCCAAAAAGATAACCAAACAAATCAAACTGAATATCTAAAGTTTCGATCGATTATGGAAAAAAAAACAAACAACCCTGCTGTAATAATATTTCGAAATGCGCTCATTAAAAGACTTATAGGGCCTACTGTTTGCCTATCCTTTCGTTCAAGGAAGGCTGACACCCTCAAGTACCTAGATAAAGATGTATTTCTCAAACTATATAACTCATTAGTTAGATCAATTGTAGAATATGGTAATATTGTGTGGCACCCATACGTTAAGAGACAATCTACAGCAACACAAAGGGTCCAAAGAGGGTCGACTAAATTATTAAAAGAATGCCAGAATATGAGTTATCAACAAAGACTAACATTCTTAAATCTACAGTCACTGAAAGGAAGAAGATTAAGAGGAGATTTGATCGAAACTTTCAAGATATAAAATAACATGAATGATGTAAATGCAATACATATCTTTAGAATGATGGATTATGATAGTACAAGGAACTCAGTAAAGAAAATGTGTTTAGAACACTGCAACATCAACCTTAGAAAAACATTCATTGGCTAACCGAATAGCACAAAATATGGAATGCACCACCAACCGAAGTTAAGCTTGCACAAAATACTAACACGTTAAAAAAAATCCGCTTGACACTAATACCATCTTAAAAGAAAATTTTTGTGATGATGAAAAATGAAAACAAAGTTTGTTGCAGAAGCGTACTTGCGTACCCCGCCCAACAAAAACAAAAAAAAGAAGAAAACAAATAACTAAAATAAAAGGAAATAAGTGAAGATGAAGATTCGATGGGGACATAAAAAAGGCCGAGAGGTCTAGGCAGATGACCTGCCAGTCCCTATGCTACTACTACTACTACTACTACTACTGTAGATCTGATTTGCCATGAACATCGAAAGAAGATGAAGATGTTCACCTGAAGGAAGAAGTTTTCATTTTGTCGGCAACACCGCCAATCCAGATCACCCTAAAACGTACAGTTCTACTTAGGTCGAAGGCAAAACGACATAATTCTACAGATCAAAATCTAAATTCATACAGATTCAGCTTTGTTTTACCTTTTGTTTTGCTCTGGCTTGTAGTTCTTTACAGGCTAGAAAATTCCTGAAGTCATTTCGCTTTCTTTTGTGCAACGTCACAATTTGCACACACACGAGCGACGTGTCAACAAATGACGTCATCAGTTACTCTTTTTCTTGCTGTGCTTCTTCTCCCCCCCCTCCCCCCCCCCCCCGCCCCCACGAGGGAGCGGAACTTCATTTTCACGTGCGATTTTTTTTTATTAATTGATATTATTATTATTATTGTTGTTGTTGTCAGTATTATTTATTTCAATGTATTGTATTGTATTGTCTGTATTGTATTTCTCTTTTTGTCACAACAGATTTCTGTGTGTGAAATTCGGGCTGCTCTCCCCAGGGAGATCGCGTCGCTACACCACAGAGCCACCCTTTTTTTTTTTTTTTTTTTCCTGCGTGCAGTTAAAAAAAAAAAAGTTTTTCCTATCGAAGTGGATTTTTCTACAGAATTTTGCCAGGAACAACCCATTTGTTGCCGTGGGTTCTTTTACGTGCGCTAAGTGCATGCTGCACACGAGACCTCGGTTTATCGTCTCATCCGAATGACTAGCGTCCAGACCACCACTCAGGGTCTAGTGGAGGGGGAGAAAATATCGGCGGCTGAGCCGTGATTCGAAGCAGCGCGCTCAGATTCTCTCGCTTCAGTCCTAGGCGGACGCGTTACCTCTAGGCTATCACTCCTTTCTCGTCTGATGCAGTGTTTGATGAGATCCCACTTTTCATGTCCATGACTTGAACACACTGCTCCAATATTAGCTGCATTCATTTCTTGGTGATCATTATGTTGTTGTATGCAAACTGCAGCTGCCTGAGCTTCAAACTGTTGTTCACCCAAGCTCGATGCTTCCTCATTGCTTCACATCTCTTCTTCAACGGCAAAAGGACTGCATTCAAAATCCTCTCGTTTTCGCGAGAGTACGTGTATTCGCTTTGATTGTACTGACACCTTGGTTTCAATCAAACTGACGGGTACATTTCGTGGTCTGTGCATGAACAAGCTCTGGACTATTTTCTTCGCATGCGAATTTCGTGATATTGTTGTTCGCATGCAAATTTCGTTTAATTTTCTTCGGGGTCTGTGGAATTTTATCATTGTCCGCTCGATCTGATGTCTGACAGCTTTGTTATATGTTTTTCACGCGAACTTGATATATATATATATATATATATATATATATATATATATATATATATATATATATATATATATCATATATATATATATATATATATATTCTGTCTCTCTCTCTCTCTCTCTCTCTCTCTCTCTCTCTATATATATATATATAAAGACAATAAATTCACATTATATGTCGCTTCAACGGTCGAAGGGAGGTAATCGAGACAAGATATCTCATTTTCTCTAATAATGTGCAGGTTATATCCCTGGAGGTGATAATGGGCATGTGGTCTTGAACGAAAGATTTCACATAGATCCATATCCTTGAAAGTACACACACACACACAGACGCGCGCGCGCTCAAACACACACATACACACATAAAACGTAAACAAATATAAACAGTAAACATTTAATGCAAAGGAGGAAATAACTATATACATATGAGCAATAATGCACACACGATCGAGATAGATGACAGAGAGAGAGAGAGAGAGAGAGAGAGAGAGAGAGAGAGAGTTGATAACAACAAATAAACAAGAAACAACAAAGGTCTCAAAAGAAATATGAAGAGAGAAGAAAAAGAATTTGATTATGCATATTCTCTCACCAACTCCCGTCTCTTTCTAAAATTTGAATTGATTCATATATTTTTGCATTCATTCAAAATTCAAGTTTTTCGTTTCCTTCTTCGGTGGTCAAAGGGAAGGAATCGAGATATCTCATTCTCTCAAATAATGTACAGGTTATGTCCCTGGATATTTGAGGAAAGCAAACACTGCTTTAGTCTCGTACCACTGGATGGACTGTTTCAACCTGCCTTCGCGTATAAATGCATGTAAACGAGTATGTATGTGTGCGAGCGTGCGAACATGCACAAACATACCCCCAACCCTCCCCCCCCCACGGCCCCCCCCCCCCCCACACACACACACTCAGTGGGTGCGACGATTGTATACGAATATAACTGTCTCACAATCACAGCAACAGTGGCAGATACGAACACGCACACACTCATATACGTACATCCATGCAGAACAAATAATGAACAAAGCAAACATATGATAAATGGTGGAAAAAAGAAAGAAAAAAACAAAACGACCCCCCCCCCCCCAAAAAAAAAAACAAAAACAACAACAACAAAAAAACCGAAGGAAACACAGACAGACAGATTCACAAGCAAAGAACAGCTGATACTCAAGATTCAGAAACTTTATTATTCAGAGATAAAGATTTTAGGTAGAGCCATGTCTTCTGACCTGTTCTTGGAACAAGAGCAGTAACAATCATCATTACCGTCATGATTATCATGATCAGCATCACTGCAACAAGAGTTGTAACACTCATCATCACCTTCATGATTACCATAATGATTATCATTGTCATCATCATCATCATTATCATCAAGATGATGAAAGGAACACACACACACCTCAAAAACCATTGTACAAAATAGATAACACACGTTGTAATGCACAAGCAAATGCAGACAGCATACATTTTAATGAAAAGTAGAAAATGTATAAACATGAGCAATAATCCATGCAACAGAGAGAGAGAGAGAGAGAGAGAGAGAGAGAGAGAGAGAGAGAGACTGACAGACAGACAGACAGACAGACAGAGAGAAGCACAAGAGAAACTGGGCTCCGAGTATTTATCATTCATCAGCCATTGCCAATAATACAGTTATAACAAGAGGGTTCAGACTGATAAGGGGGAAAGCCTTATAATGGCAAACATCATACACATAGTTGATGGAAAGAGCAATTTCAAATAGATAATGAATTGAAAGAGCTGTATTGTGACAAAACACATATATATTTCATGGAAAGAACGATTTTATGATAAACTTCAAATACACACTTTGTGGAGAGAGCTCTATTACGGGAAACCTTAAATACATATTTAAAGGAGACAGTCCTTGTATGATAATCCCCCAAATACATACATATGGGAGAGAACTCTTTTATGGCAAAGCACCTATTTACAGGAGACAGCCTTATGTCAGACCTCATATACACAATAAACGGAGAGATCAACTTCAAACTCATACTTAATGGATAAAAATCTATAATGACAAACTTCAGATTCATACTCAATGGAGAGAGCTCTATTATGACAAACTTCAAATACATGCTTAATGGAGACAGCTTTATTATGACAAATTTCAAATACTTAAGTACGTAATGGAGAAAAACGTCATCTCAAAATGCATACTTAATGGAGACAACTTTACCATAACAAAGCTCAAATAGATGTTTACTATTACTACTACTACTAATGATGATGTTAATAATGATAATAAAACGAAAAATATTGATAACAATGATATTAGCAAGAAGAAGAATAACACGCATTTATTTAGCGCCGTTTCACACACACACAGACACACACATGTACACGCACGTACAGATATTGAATGCATCATATCTGCCACTCCAACAGATGCATGCGTAAGTATCTAATCTTTTTAAAAAATGTATTTTAATATATATATATATATATATATATATATATATATATACATATATACTAAAGACGGTTATTTATGTGTCATCAGAAAAATGGTGCTCAATAGTGTTGTGGTGTGTGTGTGTGTGTGTGTGTGTGTGTGTGTGTGTGTGTGTGTGTGTAAGCGAGGGAGTGTTGGTGTAATGGCCTAGAGGTAACGCGTCCGCCTAGGAAGCGAGAGAATCTGAGCGCGCTGGTTCGAATCACGGCTCAGCTGCCGATAATTTCTCCGCCTCCACTCGACCTTGAGTGGTGTTCTGGACGCTAGTCATTCGGATGAGACGATAAACCGAGGCCCCGTATGCAGCATGCACTTAGCGCACGTAAAAGATCCCACGGCAACAAAAGGGTTGTGCTTGGCAAAGCTCTTTAGAAAAAGCCACTTCGATAGAAAAAACAAATAAAACTGTACGCAGGAAAAAAAGAAGAGTGGCACTGTAGTGAAGCGATGCGCTCTCCCTGGGGAGAGCAGCCCGAATTTCACACAGAGAAATCTGTTGTGATAAAAAGAAATACAAATACACATAATGTGTGCGTGTGTGCATGTGTGGTGTTTGTGCGTTCGGATGTGTATGTTTCGATGCGGAAGTGTGCTCCATCAGAGGGCTTTCCTCTTTTCAATCAAGTGTGCGGTTTTTTTTGTTTTTTTTTTCTGTAGTTCTTCTTTAGTTCAGTCACGCGTAAACATTCCAGTTAACACACACACAAACACACACACACACGAAACAGTGACAAAAAAAAAAAATTAGATCACATCGTCCAGGTCAAAAACATACCTCCCCCCCCACCCCTCCCAGCCACAAGACTATTTTTTCTCTTCTTCTCTTCCACTACCGCCACCATCACCACAGGTTTTAACCGCCTTCTCCTTCTTCTCCTTCATCGTCATCCTCCTCTTCTCCTTCTCCTGCTTGGCGAGCGACGGCGGAACAATGGAACAGTTGGTGTACAAGGAGAAGAAGTTGTTGACCACGATAGGCAAGGTCATGGCCAGAAAGAGCACCCCCAAGATGGCGCACACGCAGCCGATCACCTTGGTGCCGAAGGACTGAGGCACCACGTCCCCGTAGCCAACGGTGGTGATGGTGACCAGGGCGTACCACATGGCCACGGGGATGCTGCTCAGGGCCTTCTTGTCGCCAAGGTAGAAGAGGAGCGCCGAGAAGAACATGACGAGGAAGGCCAGGAGGGCGAAGAGCAGCAGCAGCTCCGTCAGGCAGCTCTTCAGGGTGAAGTAGATGACCCTGAACCCCGTCACCTGCGACATGGGCCGCAGGAAGCGTAGCACCCTCAACAGCTGAAAGACAAGACCAGACCAGAAGTAGTTATTTGTGGCACCGTAAACACCTGAAAGACAAGACCAGACCAGAAGTATTCATTTGTAGCAACCTCAGCAACTGAAAGGCAAGACCAGAAGAAATAATTTGTATGATTACCCTCAACAGATGAAAGAAGACCAAAAGTATTTATTTTAGCACCCTCAACAGCTGAAAGACAAGACCAGAAGTATTTATTTTAGCACCCTCAACAGCTGAAAGACAAGACCAGAAGTATTTATTTTAGCACCCTCAACAGCTGAAAGACAAGACCAGAAGTATTTATTTTAGCACCCTCAACAGCTGAAAGACAAGACCAGAGGATTTATTTTAGCACCCTCAACAACTGAAAGACAAGACCAGAAGTATTTATTTTAGCACCCACAACAGCTGAAAGACAAGACCAGAAGTATTTATTTTAGCACCCTCAACAACTGAAAGACAAGACCAGACGTATTTATGTGCAGCACCCTCAACAACTGAAAGACAAGACCAGAGGAATTCATTTGTAGTGCCCTCAACAACCGAAAGACAAGACCAGAAGTATTTATTTTAGCACCCTCAACAGCTGAAAGACAAGACCAGAAGTATTTATTTTAGCACCCTCAACAACCGAAAGACAAGACCAGAAGTATTCATTTGTAGTGCCCTCAACAGCTGAAAGACAAGACCAGAAGTATTCATTTGTAGTGCCCTCAACAGCTGAAAGACAAGACCAGAAGTATTTATTTTAGCACCCTCAACAACTGAAAGACAAGACCAGACGTATTTATGTGCAGCACCCTCAACAACTGAAAGACAAGACCAGAGGAATTCATTTGTAGTGCCCTCAACAGCTGAAAGACAAGACCAGAGGAATTCATTTGTAGTGCCCTCAACAGCTGAAAGACAAGACCAGAGGAATTCATTTGTAGTGCCCTCAACAGCTGAAAGACAAGACCAGAAGTATTTATTTTAGCACCCTCAACAACTGAAAGACAAGACCAGAAGTATTTATGTGCAGCACCCTGAACACCTGGAAGACAAGACAAGACCTGAAGTATTTTTTTTATAGCACCATCAACGACTTAAAGATAAGATCAGAAATATTTATTCGTAGCACCCTAAACACCTGAAAAGATAAGACCGGAAGTATTTATTTGTAGCGCCATAACCATATGAAAAGACAAGAAAAGACCAGAAGTATCTACTTTAAAGAACAAACGGCAAAAAACCGAAAAAAAAGAGAAGAAAAGGCTATGCAATGTAAACTAACTGGACGGCCTATCAAAATAGCCAGATCTAACGAACAAAACCGAATAATTCATGATAAGTGTCAGGACAACAAACTATTGTTATCAAATAATGGATGTAATTTCAAAATGTTCACGTGTCTGCAGAAAAAGTCAGGCATTTACTTCAGTATTCTTTATACAAACAGCAACAAATCAACACTCATCTCTAAACTCTCCAGCAGTACACTTTAACCCTTTGACTTCTGCTGACGAGTATGCTCGTCAATGAATGAATATCACATCACTGATACAAGTCAGAGCTAACTGGTCAGGTTATCAATCACCTCTATAGATTAGATTTTTTTCCCCTCTTGGGATCGCATTACTTTTGTTCAGCAATATCCGCCACATCATAAAAACAAAACAAAACAAACAAACAAAACAAAAATACAAATTGTTAAAAAAACAACCAAACAAACCCTGTACTTCACGTTCAAGCCAGACTGATTTTGATTTCATTAAGACTAAGAAGTTAGGGGGTCAGATACATCTTCGCATTATATTATACTGCATTGCATTGCATTGCATTGCATTGCATTGTATTGTATTGTATTGTATTGTATTGCACTGTATTGTATTGTATTGTATCACTCTGTCACAACAGATTGTGTGAAATTCAAGCGGCTCTTTCCAGGTAAAGCGCATTGCTACAACGCAGCACCATCACCTTTTTTTTTCTTTCTCCCCTTGAAGCGTATTTGTTGTCCTATCAAAATGGAATTTTTCTTCAAAAATCTTTTTGCCCGGAACAATCCTTCTGTTGCCACCAGGGGTTCTTTTATACGTGCACAAGGTGGACTCTCGCTCAACACGCAGGCACACACACGCGTGCGCGCGCGCGCGCACGCACAAAACGATGCATGCACACGCACGGACACACACGCAACACACATTTTTTACACTCTGAATCATAATGTAATAGTATCTTACCCACTTTCTTTTTACATATTAATTCATGTGTGCATGGTGATAAGTGAAGGGTGTGTTAGTAGTTTCTTTGATTTTTGCTGACGGGCATTTGATTTTATTTTAATAAGTGAGCCTAAAGAAAATTTTCTGTTTTGGGTTGACGCAGATAATAAAGTATTTCGAACTGAATTAAATTGAGTCATCACCTGCAGAACGTTGATGACGTCCGTGCTGGAGTCTCCGTACATCTCCTCGGGCTGCGTGTTGTCGATGATGTACTTGGCGAAGGTGGCGGCCATGGCAATGGCGTCAGCGATGTTGATGACGTCCACCAGGAACCTGGCCAGGCTGGGGCACACCAGCATCCGGAGGAGGAAGTCCAGGGTCAGGAAGGCGGTGCAGGTGTAGCTGAGGTACTGCACCCACATCACGAGTGCCCGGGGGCGGTAACTGAGAGGGGTGGTGGACTGGGGCGTCACCGGCGTGGTGGAAGAGGAGAAGTAGGGCTGGGTGGAGGACGCGTCGTCGTCGTCGTTGTTATCGTCGTCGTCGTCATCTGTGGAGAGTTAAGAGTGAAAAAAATCATCGATGTTGTCATTGTCATCTGTGGAGCATTACGAGTGAAAAAACCCACAATATTATTGTTGTCATTGTCGTTGTCGGAAAGTTATCTGTGGAACCTTACGAACCCTAGTCAGATATGTAGCGTTGCGAGTGAATAAATCATTATTATTGTCATTGTCGTTGTCATCTGTGGAGTGTTCAGAGTGAAAAAAAAATCATCATTTGTCATCTGTGGAGCATTAAGAGTCAAAAAGTAATCGCTGTTGTCATTGTCATCTGTGGAGCGTTATGAGTGAAAAAATCATCGCTGTTGTCATTGTCGTTGTCATCTGTGGAGCGTTAAGAGTGAAAAAATCATCGCTGTTGTCATTGTCGTTATCATCTGTGGAGAGTTAAGAGTGAAAAAACCATCGATGTTGTCATGGTCGTTGTCATCTGTGGAGCGTTAAGAGTGAAAAAATCATCGCTGTTGTCATTGTCGTTGTCATCTGTGGAGCGTTACGAGTGAAAAAAATCATCGCTGTTGTCATTGTCATCTGTGGACCGTTACGAGTGAAAAAAATCATCGATGTTGTCATTGTCGTTGTCATTTGTGGAGCGTTAAGAGCGAAAAAATCATCGCTGTTGTCATAGTCGTTGTCATCAGTGGAGCGTTACGAGTGAAAAAATCATCGGTGTTGTCATTGTCATCTGTGGAGCGTTAAGAGCGAAAAAATCATCGCTGTTGTCATAGTCGTTGTCATCAGTGGAGCGTTACGAGTGAAAAAATCATCGCTGTTGTCATTGTCGTTGTCATCTGTGGAGCGTTACGAGTGAAAAAATCATCGCTGTTGTCATTGTGGTTGTCATCTGTGGAGCGTTAAGAGTGAAAAAATCATCGCTGTTGTCATTGTCGTTGTCATCTGTGGAGCGTTAAGAGTGAAAAAAATCATCGCTGTTGTCATAGTCGTTGTCATCTGTGGAGCGTTAAGAGTGAAAAAATCATCGCTGTTGTCATTGTTGTTGTCATCTGTGGAGCGTTAAGAGCGAAAAAATCATCGCTGTTGTCATAGTCGTTATCATCTGTGGAGCGTTATGAGTGAAAAAAATCATCGCTGTTGTCATAGTCGTTGTCATCTGTGGAGAGTTAAGAGTGAAAAAATCATCGCTGTTGTCATTGCCGTTGTCATCTGTGGAGCGTTAAGAGCGAAAAAATCATCGCTGTTGTCATTGTCGTTGTCATCTGTGGAGGGTTAAGAGTGAAAAAATCATCGCTGTTGTCATTGTCGTTGTCATCTGTAGAGCGTTAAGAGTGAAAAAAATCATCGCTGTTGTCATTGTCGTTATCATCTGTGGAGCGTTACGAGTGAAAAAATCATCGCTGTTGTCATTGTCATCTGTGGAGAGTTAAGAGTGAAAAAAATCACCGCTGTTGTCATTGTCGTTGTCATCAGTGGAGGGTTACGTGTGAAAAAAATCACCGCTGTTGTCATTGTCGTTGTCATCTGTGGAGCGTTAAGAGCGAAAAAATCATCGCTGTTGTCATAGTCGTTATCATCTGTGGAGCGTTATGAGTGAAAAAAATCATCGCTGTTGTCATTGTCGTTATCATCTGTGGAGGGTTACGAGTGAAAAAATCATCGCTGTTGTCATTGTCATCTGTGGAGAGTTAAGAGTGAAAAAATCATGGATGTTGTCATTGTCGTTATCATCTGTGGAGCGTTATGAGTGAAAAAAATCATCGCTGTTGTCATTGTCGTTATCATCTGTGGAGGGTTACGAGTGAAAAAATCATCGCTGTTGTCATTGTCATCTGTGGAGAGTTAAGAGTGAAAAAATCATTACTGTTGTCATTGTCGTTATCATCTGTGGAGCGTTATGAGTGAAAAAAATCATCGCTGTTGTCATTGTCGTTATCATCTGTGGAGCGTTATGAGTGAAAAAAATCATCGCTGTTGTCATAGTCGTTGTCATCAGTGGAGGGTTACGAGTGAAAAAATCATCGCTGTTGTCATTGTCGTTATCATCTGTGGAGCGTTATGAGTGAAAAAAATCATCGCTGTTGTCATTGTCATCTGTGGAGAGTTAAGAGTGAAAAAATCATGGATGTTGTCATTGTCGTTGTCCTCTGTGGAGCGTTAAGAGTGAAAATAATCATCGCTGTTGTCATTGTCGTTGTCATCTGTGGAGGGTTACGAGTGAAAAAATCATCGCTGTTGTCATTGTCGTTATCATCTGTGGAGCGTTAAGAGTGAAAAAAATCATCGCTGTTGTCATAGTCGTTATCATCTGTGGAGCGTTAAGAGTGAAAACAATCATCGCTGTTGTCATAGTCGTTGTCATCTGTGGAGGGTTACGAGTGAAAAAATCATCGCTGTTGTCATTGTCGTTATCATCTGTGGAGAGTTAAGAGTGAAAAAACCATCGATGTTGTCATTGTCGTTGTCATCTGTGGAGCGTTAAGAGTGAAAAAAATCATCGCTGTTGTCATTGTCGTTGTCATCTGTGGAGGGTTACGAGTGAAAAAATCATCGCTGTTATCATTGTCGTTGTCATCTGTGGAGCGTTAAGAGCGAAAAAAATCATCGCTGTTGTCATTGTCGTTGTCATCTGTGGAGCGTTACGAGTGAAAAAATCATCGCTGTTGTCATTGTCGTTATCATCTGTGGAGCGTTATGAGTGAAAAAAATCATCGCTGTTGTCATTGTCATCTGTGGAGAGTTAAGAGTGAAAAAATCATGGATGTTGTCATTGTCGTTGTCCTCTGTGGAGCGTTACGAGTGAAAAAAAAAATCTTTGTAGTCATTGTCGTTGTCATCTGTGGAGCGTTAAGAGTGAAAAAAAAAATCATCGCTGTTGTCATTGTCGTTGTCGTAGTCATTTACGGAGCGTGTACTATAAGTGAGGGGAAAAAAATCATCGTTTGTTTCATCGGGTGCCTTTGTCATTGTTCACTGCCGTTCTACTTGTTCTTGTCGTCGATATCATCATCATTTTTATTGTTGTTGTCGTCGTCGTCATCGTCATCATCGTATTATTATCATCGTTGTAACATTCATCACTATATTATTGTTATCATTGTTATAACTATCATTACAGTCACCAGTAGCGGAGGTAGTGGTAGCTTTGTAATTTTGTGTGAGTTTCATTTCTGCCATTTGTATTGTTCACGTTCTTCTTTTTTTCTCTTAATTGTGTCTAAATGTATTTACTCCGGACAAGTGTTAAGTTTCTTCACTAATTTTACCTCGGTTTAGTTTTGGTAGGTCAGGCATCTGCCCCCA
Organism: Babylonia areolata; assembly: GCF_041734735.1. Classification (NCBI taxonomy): domain Eukaryota; kingdom Metazoa; phylum Mollusca; class Gastropoda; order Neogastropoda; family Buccinidae; genus Babylonia; species Babylonia areolata. The sequence goes on along the minus strand of NC_134886.1, from coordinate 17,020,136 downwards.
CAACCCCCAATCTTTTTTTTTTTTTTTTTTTGCTTTGTTAACCCTTTCACCGCCAGTTAATTTAGAGTACAAAATTCCCTTGTGGTATAAACACAGAAAAGACAATGGCTAAGAATAACTGGGGATTCCCCCTGCGATGTATAGAAAATATGGCCTATCCTACCACCGAACATTAAGAACAGTAGGTTCATGGATAACAGACCAGTGAATGGTCACCTTTCAATGACATGGGTCCTCTACCACGCCTGTGCATTGAATGCGAGCTTGGCGGTGAAAGGGTTAAGCAGATAGGGAGAAGTATAAGTGAATAAGATTGCACTCTTTGACGTTTACTTGAAACTTAAACTGAACTCAGTCTCCCTGCATCGCCACTGCCACTGCGCTTAATACCATCATAACCCCCACCCCTTATACTATACCCCCGAAACAGTACTACCGCCACCCCCATTCACTTACCACTCTCACAATACTACTACCACACCCACAATACTACTACTACTTCCCCTCCAATGCTACTAAAACCACCCCCAATACCATTACCCCCCACACCCACCAATAACACTACCCCCCCCCTCCCCCTCCGGCCCCAGTACCTTAACTACCCTCCAGTACTAACGCCACCAATCCAAATACCATCACCCCACCGCAACACCATTTCAACCATCCTGAATAATATCACCCCCAACCCCAACACCACCACCCATGACACCACCACCACCACCACCACCATTGCTGTGATCATCCCTATCAATGGTTGTCTCACCATAGAAATCGATTAAAGAGGAATACTGATCGAAATCGTCCCCAAGGTAGTCCATCCACTCGCTGCGTGTCAGACTGCGTGTGAATATGGACGTTGTGCTGGCTGCCATGACGAAGAATGACGCCACAATCATGAGGCACAGAATGACGAAATACACCTGTGACGACAGAGAATGTGCAGCGTACGCATTGTCATTACTCTCTCTCTCTCTCTGTGTTTATCCATATGTCTGTCTGTTGGTCTCTCTCTCTCTATATATATATATATAGACTTGACACAATACAGGGAACGAGAACGGGGGGAGGAGGGGAGAGAGAGAGAGTTGGGGGGGCGGGGGGGGGGGGGGGGGGGGGGGAGGAGGAGGGGTGTATGTATGTGTGTGTGTGTGTGTTTGTGTGTGTGTGTGTGTGTGTGTGCGCGCGCGCAGACGAGGGCGTAGTGAGTTTCTTCTGAAATAATTACGGTTTGTAAAAGTTGTGCAATATTATTGTCATTCTTTTCCTTCTTATCATTCTTATTGTTGTTGTTGTCGTCGTCGTTGTCGTCGTCTTGTAGCTGTTGTAGTTACCATCATTTTTCTGCATTGATGCACACCATGTTATACCGAAAATATAAATGGACTGACTGAAACCATTTATTGTCAGATTAACTGTTTGTTGTACTGACATTTTCGCAACCATTTGAATAAAATATTAACTGAGCAACACAAGGAAATTCTGATTTGAGGAAGGTATGATGTAAAAAACAAACGACACAGGGACGGACAGACGAAATGTAAGGCAGTAATGATACAGGGAGAGACGACATTATGAATAAACGTCTTTTATAATGAAGGGTTAGACAGACAACCTGAATAAACACATGTGATAATACAGGAATATTCAGACTTCAGGAATAACCAGCATCAGTGATGATGATGATGATGATAATGACAATGACAATAATGATGAGGATGATGTATGTGATAGTAGTGTCCGGCTATGTCCATCAGTACATCAGAGGAGGCAATTGCTGTCCTGATTATCTGGGCTGGAATTTGATTATGAATGGAGAGTGTCTTGCCCAAGTTAACATCCCCATTCTCTTGGCCAAGGCAGCTTTAGGACAGTCGGCGCTGGGATGGTCCCCAAAGGCCAGCTAGCCCACAAGGCTGCGGCACTTAGAGCCAGTGCAGTCTTGCACAGTCCTTCGCAAAATCCTAAGCGGTAATGAATTGTTCATGCCGTGGATAAACCATAGGACATACAGCTATTGCTTTGCTATTGGCCCAGCGGAAAGGTTATGTTATTCCTCTTCCTCCTCCTTCTTTTAATGTGCAAATATTTATATAGCGCTTGACAACGTCTGTGATAATGAAGGATTAGACGGACAGTGTTCTGATTACACCTGTGATACTGCAGACATAGATACGACAACACGAGATAATAAAGGGACAGACGTACAACATGTACGTTATTAATAATAATAGTAGATAACGTCGGTCATGATAAAGGGATAGACTGAGAGACTGTGCAGACAGCACCTATGATAATGAAAGGACAGACGGACAACATGGATGACAACACGTGTGAATTACACAATACTCACGAAAGTGACATTTTCTGTTGTAAACACAGTGTACAAAAACAACAACAAAAACCAAAAAAAACACCCCAAAAAGCAAACAAAAAACAAACAAAACAAAAACAAACACACACACACACAAAAACAAACAACCCCCCCAAAACAAACAAACAAACAAACAAAACAAACAAACCCTGTGACAACATGCAGATAAACAGGACAAACGCGCACCTGCGCAAACCCAAATACGGAAGGAACACAGCCACGTTTCACAACACAAATATGACAACCTGTGTTAACAACACAGAGGGAAGTGGATACACAAACATATGATAACACAGTCACCTGCGCAAACATTGAGACAATATTTGTGGACACTTTTGGTAACACAGGGACAGTCGGTATAGTGAGTATACCCGCTAAGACCTGATGATAAAGAAGATGATGATGATGACAACGACGGTGATGATGTATTATCATATCATATCATATCACATGTCACCGCTTTTAGGCTTTATCAGCCTTTTGCCTGATCATTAAGACTTTTTTTTTCTGTTTTAACTGAGTGCGTAATTACTAATGTTATGGCTAGCTTCCTATGGAGAAATCTACTTGGAAGCCATAATCCTTCCAGTGTTTTGCTAGCAAATTCTGAAAATTGTTAAGTGTTTCTGCAGTGACAATGTTACTGGGCGGATTATTCCAGAAGTTAACAACCCTGTTAGCAGAAAAGTGTGAAAAAAGGTTTCATTTGGTGAATGTCTTCATTAGTTTTAGTGGGTGTCCCCTGGTATGATTACTGTCCTTTAGAGTGAAAAGATTTTGTGTTGTGCTCTTGTCGAAATTTCCATGAAGAATTTTATGTCTGAAGTATATCACCCCTTACCCTGCGATATTCCAGGCTTGGGAGTTTCAAACTAGTCAGTGTCTCTTCGTAGGACATACTACCTATCCCTATAATTTGCTTGGTAAATCTTCTTCGTACATATTCAATCAAATCAATGTATTTTTTTTTTAAGGTAGGGGGACCATACGACATTACCATATTCCAGTGTTGGTCTTACTAGTGATTTGAACAACGGTAGCATGACATCTTTATCTTAAACTGGATAAAATGGGTGATTGTGCCTGCTATTCTATTTGCCTATTTTTTTCTCCACTGTAGCATTAATGTGCTGTTCAAAAGTTAAGATTTTTATCCACCAAAATTCCCAAATCCTTTTCTCAGTTTCTTATTGCAAACTGTAACCAGAAATTGCCCTCATTGTTGTTTCGATAATGAAAATGATGATGATGGTGGTAATAACGACGATGACGACGACGATGATGATGGCGATGATGTTCATCATGCTTCATCTTGTTGATGCAATACATGATGATGGTGATGTGATGGCGATCACACATTACCTTGGCCAGCAGCGAGGTCCAGGGATTGGTCAGCACGAGCCACAGACAGTGCTGCACCCGTCTCCACCCACCCCCACCACCACCCTCACACTCCTCCCCCACCCCCAACAGGGCGAAGTGCCGGTGATACCTCAGCACCGTTTTCTGCTCCTCCAGGAAGCTGACGACCTTGGGGTAGCAGCAGGAGTCAAGGTCGGCCACGTCCAGCCCCCAGAAGCCAAGGTCACGCGCGAAGAGTTTGGGGCACACGTGACCTGGCACGTGCAGATCTCCGGTGCTCGCGAAGTCCAAGATGGCTTCGAAAACTGAGGCGCTCCGCTGAAAGTGGAGAGTCGTTTCAGGATTTCCAGATCCTCTGAAGATGGGGTCAATAGGTAGGGGGTCGTATTCTTTCGGTGTGATTGTTGCGCTTTCGTGAGGAACCAACTCGACTTTTTCCGTGGCATCTTTCGAACGCGGTGTTTCTGTCTTTGTGTTATTACTGCCAGTCTTCTTCTTGACAGAGAAGCTTCGTGGATGGGAACAGTCATCCAAACAGGTGACGTCTTCAACTACGATGGCGTCACTTTTATCGATGACCTGTGCGTCTTTGACGTCATCGGTCTGCTCTCTGAACAGAACGCGTTTCAGCAAAGGGATTCTTTTGCACGTGTTCTCGGGAACGTCGAAGACACGTCCTTGAAGAACGAGTCGGATTGTGGAAGGGGTATGATCGGAGTTGTGCGGAGCCATTTCGTTCCAGACTTTCTCTTCGGGCGGCGGTTTGGTGTGGTCGTTTGGGGTCGGATGGACTGATGGCATGCCTGCTTGCTGTTTGAACAGTCACACACACACACACACACACACACATTCATTTACCATTGCAATTGTGTCTTATAAACCTTCCGGTTTCATGACAATAAAATCTATTCTATTCTATTCTATTCACACACACACACACACACACACACACACAGACACACACTTAATTGATTACTTCCGCCCTCCCTCAACCAGGTAGGGCATACAAACATTACTTGTCACAACTCTACCACTAGGCAAAGCTATGTATTGTATTGTATATATTCGAATGTCAGAATCTAAAATGTTTTTTTTTGCCAGACTTCACCAAAAATTCTTTTGAATGTGTTATTAACGATTCTAATATGTTATTTGTTGTTGCAGAAGGTTTGCTGCGTAGTCCGAAAGGACATTTGTTATAGTTGTTATAGCTGTTTGATGTTGGCGTTTATAACGTATCCATTTTCCCTAGCGTTGTCTCTCCCTATTCACCCTCCACACATACACACACTTTTACCCCTCCCCCTGCCACAACCCCTACCCCACGAGAGAGGAGAGAAAGGGAGAGAGGGAGAGAGGGGGGAGACAGAGACAGAGGGAGAAAGGGAGAGAGGAGAGAAAGGGAGAGAGGGAGAGAGGGGGGAGACAGACAGAGGGAGAAAGGGAGAGAGGAGAGAAAGGGAGAGAGGGAGAGAGAGAGAGGGGGGGGGAGACAGGGACAGAGGGAGAAAGGGAGAGAGGAGGGAGGGTGAGAGAGAGAGGGGGGAGGGAGGGAGAGAGAGGAAGAGAACGGGGGGAGGGAGAGAGAGAGGAACAGAACAGGGGGAGGGAGAGAGAGGAAGAGAACGGGGGGAGGGAGAGAGAGAGAGGAAGAGAACAGGGGGAGGGAGAGAGAGGAAGAGAACGGGGGAGAGAGAGAGAGCGGGGGGAGGGAGGGAGAGAGAGGAAGAGAACGGGGGGAGGGAGGGAGAGAGAGGAAGAGAACGGGGGGAGGGAGGGAGAGAGAGGAAGAGAACGGGGGGAGGGAGAGAGAGGGGGATGGAGAGAGAGAGAGGGGGAGGGAGGGAGAGAGAGGAAGAGAAGGGGGGGGCGCGGGGGGAGGGGGGGGGGCACAGAGAGAGGGGAGAGAGAGAGAGAAAGGGAGAGAGAGGTAGAGAGAATGGGGAGAGTGAGAGAGAGAGAGGGGGAAGGGAGAGAGAGGGAGGGAGAGAGAGAGAGAGAGAGAGAGAGAGAGAGAGAGAGAGAAAGGGAAAGAGAGGGAGGGAAAGGGGGAGGGAGGGAATGGAAAATCGAACTTAGCGTCAAGTCATTCGGATGAGATGATAAAACCGAGGTCCGGCGTGCCGCACGCACCTGGCGCACTGAAAAAGAACCCATGGCAACGAATGCGTTGTCCTCTGGCACAATTCTGTCGAACCCCCCACCCCCACCCCCCACCACCACCCCACACCCTGATAGGTACACAAATAAACACACACGCACTCAAGGTCTGACTAAGCGCGCAGGGTTATGCTGCTGGTTACGCATTTGCTTAGCAGATGCGGTGTAGCGTATATGGATTTGCCCGAAGGCGCCCAATGACTCCTCAGTGAGAGACTGAAACTGAAAACCACCATGGAAGTGAGAGAATTTGAGTCCACCGGATAGTTTTCCCTTACTCGTCCGTATTATCTCCCCCTGTTCTAGATCTTGAGTGGTGGTCTGGACGCTGGTCATTCGGATGAGATGACAATCCAAGCTCCCGCGTGTAGCGTGCACTTAGCGGACGTTAAAGAACCCACGGGAACAAAAGGGTTGTCCTGGACAAAACTCTGCAAAAAATCTTATTCTAATACAGTTGTGTATGCGTGCGTTTGATCGAAGACTGAGTGAATGAAACCGGAAACGAATGATGAGCGCTTACATGTCGGCTCTACCCAGGTAGGCAGCCCGTCGTAACAACAACAACAACAACAATGATGATGATGATAATAATAATGATACTAACACCACCACCAACAACAACAACGATGATGATGATGATGATGATAATGACGATATCAATAATTACAATGAAAATAATAGCAATGATGATAACACCACCACCACCAACAACAACAACAATGATGATGATGATAACAATAATAATAATAATATACTACTACGAGTACTACTAATGATAATAACAATGATGATGATGACGATAACAATAATTAAAATGAAAATAATAGCAATGATGATAACAACAAAAACAATAATGATAATGAAAATAATAATGATAATAATAATAATAATAATAATAATAATAATAATAATAATAATAACAATGTCAATGATATCAATATAAGAAATAACACACAACGAACCTCCCCACCCCTTGTATCTAAAAAAAAAAAAAAAAAAAAAAAAAAAAAAAAAAAAAAAAAAAAAAAATCTAACAACAACAAACAAACAAACAAACAAAAAACAAACCACAATAAAGATGAAATAAAATGAAATAAAAATGAAAAACAAAAACAAAAACAACCCCAAAAAAACCAACAACAACACAAAAAACAACCGAAAACCACAAAGTACACTGTGTTCCACAGAGATACGATACTTACAGAAAGCGGAAGTGACGTTGTGGAAATCATCAGACCATCAGCTGTCTTTCCCGTTCACTGACAGCCACACCAGTCCTTCATCCAACGGAGCCCATGTCAAAAGAAAACTCCATGTATTATTTTTGTTCGGCGTGTTTCCCTTCACCCACCTCACCCCACCCCTCGCCTTTGTGTGTGTGTGTGTGTGTGTGTGTGTGTGTGTGTGAGATGGTGGTGGTGTTTTATTGTTGTTGTTGTTTCTTTTTTCACAATTGTGACAACAGATGCGAAGCAAAACATATTGCCATAGCCATAGCCATAATAGCCAGACAAATATTTCCCAGTTCTTGTGATATACGTGACAGGAAAGCGTTTTCACCTAATCTTTTTTTTTTTTCTCTCTGTGTGCGTGTCTCATGTTTGTGTTATGTGTGTGTGTGTGTGTGTGTGTGTGTGTGTGTGTGTGTGTGTGTGCGTGCGTGCGTGCCTGCGTGCGTGTGTGTGTGTGTGTGTGTGTGTGTGTGTGTGTGTGTGTGCGTGTGTGTGTGTTGTTTTGTTGTTATTATTTCTTTCTTTCTTTCTTTTTTCTTTTTTTTTTTCTTTATTTTTTTTTTTAAACAATTGTGACAACAGATGCCAAGCAAATACACAGTACTCATATCTTCTTGCTCGGTTTTCACATTTCTTAGTTTTCGAGAAACAAGTCAAAAAACACAGCGTTCAACAGCCTTGAGCGACAAAAAGTCCTAGCTTTGATCATTCTCTTTCATGTCACATAAATGACCAGCAAACGCAACGGCGAAAGACGCACACAATAATATTTTGAGTTTTAGGCTTAAGCTCTATTTGAAGGTACGACTGCTTAGACCATTTTTGGAGGGAGTGGGGCTAGTTATTTAATACATGTGTTCTTTCTTTCTTTTCTTTTTTGTTATTTCAGACTTTATGTATCAACAATGATGATACTGTCTTTTTTGTGCTTTGAGGCATTGAACATGGTGGATGGATTGCAAAATTTTTTTTAATCATCTTGGTTCTTCACTCAAGGGAGTTTTTTTTTTTCTCAAGGCCTGACTAAGCGCGTTGGGTTACGCTGCTGGTCAGGCATCTGCTTGGCAGATGTGGTGTAGCGTATATGGATTTGTCCGAACGCAGTGACGCCTCCTTGAGCTGCTGAAACTGAAACTGAAACTGCAACAGGCATAAGTTCACAGTTTCAATAAGAAGGAGGTGTCTGCATTTGTAAACTGAACCATACACGTTACATGCCCCACACGTGCTTAGAGAGAGAGAGAGAGAGAGAGAGAGAGAGAGAGAGAGAGAGAGAGAGAGAGAGAGAGAGAGAAAGAGAGGGACAAGACAAGACAAGACAAGACAAGACAACTTTTTTATTCCGAGGATGATAGATAAGCACTAGCGTTAATAGGGTCCACACTACACAATACTAAATAATATTAAAGCATGGTGTTATTAGAAATATATAACAAAGGAGGAAAAAATCCAAAAAAAAATCTTAAAAAAAAGAAAAAAGAAAACACACACACACACACACACACACACACACACACACACACACACACACACAAACACACACACACACACATGAAAGAAAGAGAGAGAAAGATAGACTGAGACTGAGACTGAGATGATTTATTCACTCAAGGCCATAGCCCCATATGAATGAAGGGCGATAATACAGTATGCAGATGTCATCATACTATCAGTAAACATTCACCATTTTCACAATTAGTTAAAGAAACTATGATAATACCGTTTCTCTTAACTTAAAAGCTCTGTGTAAATACAATGCGAGATTACGTATGACATCATCATCAGATGATGCCATCAATAAACATAATTTAAACAAACATGGACGTTCATAATATTTCTTTGGAATAAATCTTACGCGAAATCCATGTAACACAGGACACATCAAAACAAAATGCACTTCATCTTCATTTGACTGCTTGTACAAAGGACACAACTTCTCTGTGTTATCAACAATCTTATAACGATATCTGTGCTTATAAATTTCAGAAAAATTCCAAATCTAAATCTTGTTAATAAAACTCGTAGATATCTTTCCATGTTAAACAAAGATAATTCTTTACTAAATGTGTAGAAGTATGAGATCTGTAGAGACAGAATCTATCACTTGACTGAATATGATTTTCCCAGTTTTGCCATCTACAGTCTATCAAACGCTGACGAAAAAGTTTCAGAAACATATGAGAGAGAGAGAGAGAGAGAGAGAGAGAGAGAGGACCAGACAAGACAAGATTCTTTATTTCGAGGATGATAGATAAGCACTGGTGTGCTTTTTTACATCCAGTCCCCGCCCTGAATAGGGTCTACACTACACAATACTAAACAAAAAATAAAGCATGGTGTTGATAGAAATACATTACAGAGGAAGAAAAAAAAACCCGGATAATTTCTTTTCTTAAATTCACACGCACACACACGCACACACACACACACACACACACACGCGCGCGCGCGCGCGCACACACACACACACATGCACATACAGGCACAAGCATGGTGTTAGTAAAATACATACTTTTTTTTTAAAGAAACAAACACCGCACCACACACACACACACACACACACACACACACACACACACACAGAAGGAGGGAGAGAGAGGGAGAGAGAGGGAGAGAGAGAGGGAGAGAGGGAGGGGGAGAGAGAGAGAAGAGACAGAAAGAGAGAGGATAGAGAGAATGAGAGAGAGAGAGAGGGAGAGAGAGAGAGAGAGGAGAGAGAGAGAGAGAGCAGATGCCTGACCTATGAATCAACCCAAAGAGCTAGTCAGTCCATGAGTGTGGCGTTGGTAATCAGCTACAGTGACAGTGACCCTGTTCAAATCATCAGGTGAATGAAACGGTGGCCTCACAGGAAGCGAATATGCACTGACGGGGGGAGTGTGTGTGTGTGTGGGGGGTTCAAATCCCATGTACAGACCCCACGCTCCCCCCCGCACCCCCCCCCTTCACTAGACCTTCAGTAATGGTCTGGTTCCTAGTCCTTCAGGATGAGATGATAACTCGAGATCGCGTATGCCAAATGTACTTAAGGCACGTAAAAGAAGCCACGGCAATAAACGAGTGGCCCCTGGAAAAATTCTGCAGTCCGAATTTCACACACTCTGTTGGGGCAAAACGCAATACAAGACAATACGATACGACACGACACGACAAAGTACAATATGACGATATGGGAGGGACGCTCACTCAGTCTGGTTCCGCAACTAAGCCATTATTGTCGTTAGTAGAGGGGCTTAGTAGGTGGTGTCCTAAGTACGTGAAATCAGAACAGGCACCACTTAACACCACCAAAGTGACTCAGCAGCAGTGCAGGGTCTCCTCTGGTGTGTGGCCTCCTGGCGACCTAACATCTATGGTTCCCCGCGGACTGCCGACGCTGGAACTGTGACGGACGAACCCGGGTGTGCCCGTGTATGGGGGAATCTAAATGAACGGCGTGGGAGTAATGCCACTGAAACGGTGCAGACGATGGGGCAGAAAAAAACCAAAACACCCCCCCAAAAAAAAACAACAACAACAAAACAAACAATATGACACAATGCAAAGCAATACAAAACAATACAACACGAGAAAGAGAACACAGCACAATACAACACAGCACACAGCAATGCGACACGTGGAGTGATGGCCTAGAGGTAACGCGTCCGCCAAGGAAGCGAGAGAATCTGAGCGCACTGGTTCGAATCACAACACCGGCAGTCGCCAGTATTTTCTCCCCCTCCACTAGATCTTGAGCGGTGGTCTGGACGCTAGTCATTCAGATGAGACGAGGTCCCGTAGTGCAGCATGCATTTAGCGCATGTAAAAGAACCCACGGCAACAAAAGGGTTGTCCCTGGCAAAATTCTGTAGAAAAATCCACTTCGATAGGAAAACAAATAATAAAACTGCACGCAGGAAAAAAAAGAAGAAGAAGAAAAAAAAAGGGTGGTGCCCTCAGTGTAGCGACGCGCTCTCCCTGGGGAAAGCAGCCCGAATTTCACACAGAGAAGTCTGTTGTGAGTTTCAGTTTCAGTAGCTCAAGGAGGCGTCACTGCGTTCGGACAAAACCATATACGCTACATCACATCTGCCAAGCGGATGCCTGACCAGCAGCGTAACCCAACGCGCTTAGTCAGGCCTTGAGAAAAAAAAAAGAAAGAAAAAAAAGGGTGAAAAAATAATAGATAAGCTTACATAAATAGATAAATAAATAAATAATAATTATAATATAGAAAAAGGTAGTAGTAGTAGTAGTAGTAGTAGTAGTAGTAATAATAAAAAAAAAAGACAACAATGATGATAAATAAGCAAATAAATGTAAAACATGAAGACACACATTCACACATACACCCACACATGCATAACAGATATGCCCCAAAATTGCAATCTGTTGTGATAAAATAGTAATACAACAACAACAGCAACAGCAACAACAACAAAATCTCCCTGAAGAGAACTAGAACAGGTCGGAAATCAAGAGCGAAAGCACCAAAATCTCCGGCCACAGATCGGAACTGTCTGTGTCCTACTCACTTCGGGGGGCACAACGCTTGGTCGGATGTGGATGTGGACTCGTTTACTGAGCAGCTAATGGGCTCGCTTATGGAAAGTCGGGGGATTTTAAGCTCTGCTGCAGGGTGCTGTGCATAATGAATGAGAGAGCGGGGGGTGGAGGAAAGGGAGGGAGGGAGAGAGAGCAGGGGGGGAAGGCAGAGAGAGAGGGAGAAAAGAGAGAGAGAGGAGGAGAGAGAGAGAGAGAGAGAGCGGGGAAGGCAGAGAGAGAGGGAGAGAGAGAGAGAGAGCAGGAGGAAGAGAGAGAGAAAGGGGTGGGGAGGGAGGGAGAGAGAGAGAGAGAGAGGGGAGTGAAGAGAGAAAGAGAGAAAGGGGTGGGGAGGGAGAGACAGAGAAGAGGGGGCAAGAGAAAGAGACAGAGAGAGAGAGGAGAAGGGACAGAGAGAGAGAGGAAACGAGACAGGACAGAAGAGGAGAAGAGAGAAAAAAAACAGCATACGCAGAGCAACGAAAGAGAGATAAGACAATACACGAAAAGAGAGCCATACAGGAAGAGAACGAGACACACAATACACACTCAGAGACAGACAACAGCACAACAAACACAACAAAAACACAAAAAATACAAACAACACAACGAACACAAAAGACAGCGCATGCACAGAGAGAGACAGACACAGAGCACAAACAAACCACAAACAGCAAAGAGAAAGAAAAAACACAAGAAGACAGACAAGACACACAAGCAGAGAGAAACAACAGACAACAGACAGAACAAGAAACAAAAGAAAAACAAACAACACAAAACAAACAACAACAAAAGAATAGACAGACAGAGAAAGACACAAAACATACAGAACAAAAGACAAAAACATAGCAGAAAGCGAACAAACCAATGACACAAACAACACAGAGAGAACACGACAACAAGACCATTGATGTTTTTTTTTAATTAGCAAACACAATTGAAAAACCGACAGCAGAAAATCAGCAACACCATGAAGAAATGGTCATCTGTATTGATATGTCACTTGCTGGAGGGGGGAGGGCGAGAGGAGGGAGTAGAGGGGGGCAGGGAGGGGGACAGGAGGGAAACGAGGCGGATATAAAGCCATATGCAGGGCGGTAAAAAAAAAAAAAAAAGAGAAGTCCTCATCTTGTCTGCTCCTTTGGTGACTCCGTTGGGTTGAACCGAGGAATTATCTTTCTCTTGCAGCTCTCGAACGATACTGCCCTGATGATATACTCGTCGGACAAATGGTGACCCCTGAACTTGGCTTGCGTCGTTGTGGCTGCATCGTACTGAGTCTCACAGTCTGTCCCCTCAGACATCTCTCATCTCACACGTCACTGTCTGTGTGAGCATTGGTTCTGCATCTTTTCGACATGTGCTCTGACGTTCGCACGCTCTAATTTGTGGAGAGACATGACATCAGATAACACACACACGCGCACACACATACAACCCTCTACACCACACAAACATACATTCAACATCAATAGAAACAGAGCACATAGAAGGTGCAAACAACACAAGCGCTACACACACACACACACACACCACACCACACACACAACAGACATCAAACACACACAGACACACACACACAGAGGTAGTGTGGTGTGGTGTGTGTGGTTAACAACCGACTACAATGACGAGTGTGTGCAACTAGTGTATAAAACAGCTTTTAGTTTAGTAATTATATAACTCATTAAAACAAGTTTTTTGGTCTGCACAATTTCACGTGGAATATTCCCACAGAAGTTCCAAGGCACAACCAGTTTTCAGTAGTATACACTAAGTCATGCGCTAAGTCAGGAACCATCAGTTTTTCACATCATTCGAATGACTACCTTAGTAGACTACGACTGCACAATGCTAGAAACAAGGATTGTCACACAATCACAATCACACAAGGACAGCTGCAAAAAAAAGAAAAAAATAAAAAACAAAGAGCAGCTTGTCAGTTCCAACAACAACACAATCCCACGTGTAGCAGGCCATCATGAAAAATTGCATAGTACTACTGCTGTGACTACTACAATCACAACACACATCAAATCATGACAGCAAAACAATACACAACACAACACAACACAATACACAACAAACACACACATACACACACACTAACACACACATACACAACACAACACAACACAACACACAACACAACACAATACACAACACAACAAACACAACACAACACAATACACAAAACAACACAAACACATACAATACAATACACAACACAACACAACACAATACACAAACAACACAACACGTACACACAACAACACAATACACAACACAACACAATACACAATACACAAAAACAACACAACACAACACAACACAATACACAACACAACACAACACAACACACAACACAACACAATACACAATACACAATACACAACACAACACAACACAACACAATACACAACACAACACAACACAATACACAACACAACACAACACAACACGTACACACAAGCCTTTTTTTTTTTTTTTTTTTTTTTTACAATTCCACACAATTGAACACCCCACCGCACCAACTTCACGCAACACCATCAACTAATCGTCATCTGTCATTGATATCTTTTTTCCTTGCTGGATGGGAGGAGGGGCGGAGGAGGGGTGGTGGGGGTGCGGGGGGGGCGGAGGGGGGAAAGGGGCGGATATTAAAGCCATTATGCTATCGTGTCGGCTAAGAAAAAAAAAAAAAAAAAAAGCTCAATGTATGGCACCATTTGGTGAAATCGTTGGGTATAGAAAGAGGAAATTAATTTTCTGTGACAGGCTAGAAACGATACTGCCTGATGATGATACATGATCGGACAAAATGGAGACCCCACACCACATACACGCGCACTTGCGCGCGCACGTACGAGCACACACACACACACACACACACACACACACACACACACACACACACACACAGAAACGCACATGGACATACGCACATACACACAGACATACACACACTGACGTTCGCACGCACAAATATGCATGCACTAGCACATGCATACACACACACGCGCACACACATACATACCCTCTCTCACACACACACACTTACACATTCACACACTCACATACAACACACGCACATAAACTCACTCACACACATGCACAGCGCGCGTACACACACACACACACACACACACACACACACACACACACACACACACACACACACACACACACACACACACACACACACACGTGTGTGTGTGTGTGTGTGTGTGTGTGTGTGTGCGTGCGTGCGTGCGTGTGTTTATTGTCCTTTTTTTTGTTTTGTTTTGTTTTGTTTTTGTTTCTACAATTGTTTGTGGATTTTCCCACGGAATGTTGCCAAGGACAACCCGTTTGTTGTCGTGGGTTCTTTTGTGTGCGCTGAGTACATGCTTGCGAACAGGGACTCAGTTTTTCGCCTCATTCGAATGACTAACTGTATGTAGACTCACTGCTGCACAATGCTAGAACAGGTTGTCACACTAATTCACCTAGTAGGGGGAAAAAAAAAGAGAAAAAAAAAAGAGAAAAAAGCCAGCTTGTCAGTTTCCAACACACGTCATCCCAGTGTAGTCGGGCCAGTTCATTTGAAACAACTGTTGTCTTCTGCTGTGACTTTCATTTCAACACACGGTTAATATTCATGGAAGGAAAGTTGCGTTTCTATAGAGGTGTCTCATCAATAATTCACACAATATTTCCGCTCTTTTCCGAGTACAGGGTCAGTGGTTTGCTCTCTCCACTCGGTTGCGACGCTGTAGAAAAACTATTCATTGGGCAACAACAACAACAACGACAACAACGACAACAACAACGACAGCAGCAAGCAGCCAGCCATACCACACAAAACCAAACTACACCAAACCAGACTGTATGCAAAGGGTGTCAAAGCAAAACAGACCACCGGAGCTTGAAAACAATGTAGTTGTTTTGTTGGGACTTTTTTTCTGTCGAGTGGTATTGTCTATGTTCTTTGTGTTTCTGTGTCTCTGTGTCTCTGTGTTTCTGTGTCTCTGTGTCTCTGTGTTTCTGTGTCTCTGTGTTTCTGTGTCTCTGTGTCTTTGTGTCTCTGTGTCTCTGTCTCTGTGTCTCTGTGTTTCTGTGTCTGTGTCTCTGTGTCTCTGTGTCTGTGTCTGTGTTTCTGTGTCTCTGTGTTTCTGTGTTTCTGTGTCTCTGTGTTTCTGTGTCTCTGTGTCTCTGTGTTTCTTTGTCTCTGTGTTTCTGTGTCTCTGTGTTTCTTTGTTTCTGTGTCTCTGTGTTTCTTTGTCTCTGTGTTTCTGTGTCTCTGTGTCTCTGTGTCTGTGTTTCTGTGTCTCTGTGTCTCTGTGTTTCTTTGTCTCTGTGTTTCTGTGTCTCTGTGTTTCTTTGTTTCTGTGTCTCTGTGTTTCTTTGTCTCTGTGTTTCTGTGTCTCTGTGTCTCTGTGTTTCTGTGTTTCTGTGTTTCTCTGTCTCTGTGTCTGTGTTTCTGTGTCTCTGTGTCTCTGTGTTTCTGTGTTTCTGTGTTTCTCTGTCTCTGTGTCTGTGTTTCTGTGTCTCTGTGTCTCTGTGTTTCTTTGTCTCTGTGTTTCTGTGTCTCTGTGTCTCTGTGTTTCTTTGTTTCTGTGTCTCTGTGTTTCTTTGTCTCTGTGTTTCTGTGTCTCTGTGTCTCTGTGTTTCTGTGTTTCTGTGTTTCTCTGTCTCTGTGTCTCTGTGTCTCTGTGTTTCTGTGTCTCTGTGTTTCTGTGTCTGTGTCTGTGTGTCTGTGTGTCTGTGTGTCTGTGTGTTTCTGTGTCTCTGTGTCTCTGTGTTTCTGTGTCTCTGTGTCTGTGTCTCTGTGTCTCTGTGTCTCTGTGTTTCTGTGTCTCTGTGTCTCTGTGTTTCCGTGTTTCTGTGTCTCTGTGTTTCCGTGTCTCTGTGTCTCTATGTCTCTGTGTCTCTGTGTCTCTATGTCTCTGTGTCTCTGTGTCTCTGTGCCTCTGTGTCTCTGTGTTTCTGTGTCTCTGTGTCTCTGTGTCTCTGTGTTTCCGTGTTTCTGTGTCTCTGTGTCTCTGTGTTTCTGTGTTTCCGTGTCTCTGTGTCTCTGTGTTTCCGTGTTTCTGTGTCTCTGTGTCTCTGTGTTTCTGTGTCTCTGTGTTTCTGTGTTTCCGTGTCTCTGTGTCTCTGTGTTTCTGTGTTTCTGTGTCTCTGTGTCTCTGTGTTTCTGTGTATCTGTGTTTCCGTGTCTCTGTGTTTCTGTGTCTCTGTGTTTCCGTGTCTCTATGTTTCTGTGTCTCTGTGTTTCTGTGTCTCTGTGTTTCCGTGTCTCTGTGTTTCTGTGTCTCTGTGTCTCTGTTTCTGTGTCTCTGTGTTTCTGTGTCTCTGTGTCTCTGTGTTTCTGTGTCTCTGTGTCTCTGTGTTTCAGTGTCTCTGTGTCTCTGTGTTTCTGTGTCTGTGTTTCTGTGTCTCTATGTCTCTGTGTCTCTTTGTTTCTGTGTCTCTGTGTCTCTGTGTCTCTGTGTTTCTATGTCTGTGTTTCTGTGTCTCTGTGTTTCTGTGTCTCTGTGTTTCTGTGTTTCTGTGTCTCTGTGTTTCTGTGTCTCTGTGTTTCTGTGTCTCTGTGTCTCTGTGTTTCTGTGTCTCTGTGTCTCTGTGTTTCTGTGTCTCTGTGTTTCTGTGTTTCTGTGTTTCTGTGTCTCTGTGTCTCTGTGTCTCTGTGTTTCTGTGTCTCTGTGTCTCTGTGTCTGTGTCTGTCTGTGTTTCTCTGTCTCCATCGTTAAAAATCGCTGTCGTTATCGTCATCTCTCTCTCTCTCTCCCCCTCGTTTAAAGTCATTATCGTTGTGTCTGTCTGTCTGTCTGTCTCTCGTTAAAAATTGCTGTCGTTATCGTTATCGTTATCGTTATCTGTCTCTTTCTCTCTCTCTCCCTCTCTCTGGTTAAATCTCTCTCTCTCTGGTTAAATCTCTCTCTCTCTCTCTCTCTCTCTCTCTCTCTCTCTCTCTCTCTCTCTCTTTCTCTCTCTTCCTCTCTCTGGCGAAATCTCTCTCTCTGTCTCTGGTTAAACCTCTCTCTGTCTGTGGTTAAATATCTCTCTCTCTGTTTAAATCTCTCTCTGTGTGTGGTTAAATCTCTCTGTCGTTAAATCTCCCTCTCTCTGTGGTTAAATTTCTCTCTTTCTCTGTGGTTAAATCTCTCTCTCTCTTCCTCTCTCTGGCGAAATCTCTCTCTCTCTGTGGTTAAACCTCTCTCTCTCTCTGTGGTTAAATATCTCTCTCTCTCTGGTTAAATATATCTCTCTCTCCCTCTCTTTCTCTTTCTCTCTGGTTAAATCTCACTCTCTTCCCCCCCCTCTCTCTTTCCCCTCTCTCTCTCGTTAAAAGTCGTTATCGTTATCGTCCTCTCTCTCTCTCTCTCTCTCTCTCTCTCTCTCTCTCTCTCTCTCTCATATTAACCCTTTCACCGCCAAGCTCGCATTTATGCAAAGGCGTGGTAGAGGACCCATGTCATTGAAAGGTGACCATTCATTGGTCTGTTATCCATGAACCTACTGCTCTTAATCTTTGGTAGCAGGATAGGCCATATTTTCTATTACATCGCAAGGGGGGGTGGGGGGTGGGGGGGGATCCCCAGCTATTCTTAGCCACTGTCTTTTCTGTGTTAATACCACAAGGGAATTTTGTACTTTAAATTGACTGACGGTGAAAGGGTTAAAAGTCGTTATCCTTATGTCTCTCCCCACCTCTCTCTCTCCTTAGATAAAAATCGTTATCATTATCATTATCGACCATCGACCATCCACCATCAATGTGCTTGAGACAGGCAGTTTTGCGGAGTATCCATTTGCGCCTTTGGATGTGTGTGTGTGTGTGTGTGTGTGTGTGTGTGTGTGTGTGTGTGTTTTCTCGGGACGTTGCAGCCGTTTTATTTGCGATTAGGATCGGATCTGTTCTGTTTCTGAGGGCGGTCTTGGCCAGATCAATAAGGCGTTGGACTTCTGATCCAGCGATCATATTTCAGAGCCCCGATATGGGAAAGGTGTTGATTTTGTCCATCAACTGCGTCGAGCTCAGCAAATCATCATCCTGAGACCGCGCACAGGCCACTCTCTACAAACTGAACATTTCCCACACAGACCAATGCCCGTGTGATCGACACCGCTCCTCAAACTCCAGCCCATGTCCTGCAAGACTGCCCTCTACTACAAAGACCTGAGGCGCCAGATCTGGCCCAGTCCCGCAGCGCTCCAGGACAATCTACTCTGGACTGACCGTCAGAACATGGCCTGGGAAAAAGCACTTTGCTCAGATTCTCCTCAATCCATCCAGGCGTGGAAAGGTCCCGGACCGGAAGTTTAAAAAAAAAGAAAACGGCGGAAGGAGAGGCAATGGGTCCACCCTCCCTACACCGCAACTCTAGACACAGTGTCCAAAGGTCTGTGTTCCCAGTACATTCACAGTCCCTGGTCGGTGAGGGGGAACGTAGAGCTGCGGGAACACGTGGGATATAGACCTGGGGGAACACGTGGGATATAGACCTGGGGGAACATAGACCCGGTGGGGAATACGAGGGATATAGACCTGGGGGAACATAGACCTGGGGGAATACGTGGGATATAGACCTGGGGGGAACATAGACCTCGAGGAACACGTGGGATATAGACCTGGGGGAACATAGACCTGGGGGGATATGTGGAATATAGACCTGGGGGAACACGTGGAATATAGACCTGGGGGAACACGTGGGATATAGACCTGGGGAAACACGTGGGATATAGACCTGGGGGAACATAGACCTGGGGGAATATGTGGAATATAGACCTGGGGGAACATAGACCTGGGGGAACACGTGGGATGTAGACCTGGGGCGAACATAGACCTGGGGGAATATGGACCTGGGGGAACACGTGGGATATAGACCTGGGGGAATATGTGGAATATAGACCTGGGGGAATATGGACCTGGGGGAACACGTGGG
>NC_134886.1:16980562-16983062 GCF_041734735.1 Babylonia areolata | reverse complement strand
CGAGGAAACACTGGTTGTCACACAGACCTGGTGGGGACTGTGGATGAGGATCGATGATACGATCGATGCTAAATTACTTCTTTGAAAAGGTCTGCGTTGCACAGAGAGAGAGAGAGAGAGAGAGAGAGAGAGAGAGAGAGAGAGAGAGGGTGGGGGGTGGGGGGAGAGAGGCACAACGAGAGAAAGAGAGAGAGAGAGATTTAACGAGAGATGGGGGGGGGGAGACAGATGGAGAGAGGGGGAGAGGGGCACAAAGAGAGAGAGAGGGAGGGAGAGAGAGAGGCACAAAGAGAGAGAGATTTAACGAGAGAGGGGGGAAGAGAGAGAGAGAGGGGGAGAGAGAGGGGGAAAGGGAGAGAGAGAGAGAGAGAGAGAGAGATTTAACGAGAGAGAGAGAGACAGGGAGAGAGAGAGAGACAAACAGACACGCGCACTTGACAATTGAAGATTTTAGTGTCATTCACCGAAGGTGCTGTTGACATGGGAGAGAGATCGAGACACACACAAACACAGAGAAGGAGAGAGAGAGAGAGAGAGAGAGAGAGAGAGAGAGAGAGAGAGAGAGAGAGAGAGAGAGAGAGAGAGAGAGTGCGCACGCCTGTGTTTGCGTGTGTCTGTGTGTGTTTTTCAGTTTCAAGGAAGCGCCAGGACGCACGGACTGATCCAAACACGAAACACCACATCTGTTAAAGAAAACTCCCACAATAGCAACAGTTGCCTGAAATGAACTACACTTAAAGCTAACACCCTGGTCACAGCCCAAGTTAAAACAAAAATGGTGCGTAGTTGATTCCAAAGAATTTTCCATTTGGAAAGAAAAGACCCCTTTAAAAAAATCACGAAAGAACAACTAACCGACTATGAAACGGTAGAAATATGAGGCCAGGTTCCAGCTGCATTGCTTGATTCTAACTTTTTGACAGTTACACGTGACTAAATGCCTTCGTTGACCGAACTAGGCCATTGGTCAGTTCCATACCACACACAGTTAGTAGCGGGTTACGACCATACTAGGCTCTTCCGTCCGAGCAATGCAACTGGCTCCTGGGGAGTAATCCTGAATGAATGATAAACAATAAAGAATAGTAACTTTCTTCATACACAAGGTACACACAACTGCTGCTTATGCTACCGATTCAGCTAGCACACAGGTAAATAACAGGTACATCGGAACAAACCCAGACACTTCCTAAAAAAAAAAAACCCCAAAAAAACAAACCGGAAGGTCCGAACACCGATCATTTGACATATGCGCACAGCAGCAGTGACCAAAGAAACGTGCAAACGCAAATTAGCTCTTTTTAATTTTTTAAATTTTTTTATTCAAGACTAGTATAGGCTAAGCAGCATTAACTAAAAAATTGTGTACCGTGTATATGAAGAGAGTCACCACTCTCTGTTGTCTGTTAATCAAGGATCGTTTTAGATGCTCAGTTGCCAATATAGAGAGTCCTTGATAATAATAATAATAATAATGTTATTTATATAGCGCTGGATCTTGTGCAGAGACAAATCAAAGCGCTTTCGCACCAGTCATTCACACGCATGCATAACTCTAAAACTGTAGAAACTAAAGACAAGGAAGAGGCAGGCAAGGGAGGCTATTTTGGGAAGAGGTGGGTTTTAAGGCCAGACTTGAAAGAGCTGAGTGTAGAGACTTGACGAAGCGAAAGAGGAAGTTCATTCCAATCGCAAGGTCCAGAGACAGAGAAAGAACGGCGGCCAACAGTCGAGTGTTTGAATCTGGGTATGCGTAAACAGAGTGGATCCGAAGCCGATGTGTGGGTTCGAATCTCGCTCTCGCCCTTTCTCCCAAGTTAGACTAGAAAATCAAACTGAAGCGTCTAGTCTTTCGGATGAGACGATAAACCGAGGTCATGTTTTTAGCACGCACTTGGCGCACTGAAAAAGGACCCACGGCAACGAGAGTGTTGGCAAAATTATGTAAAAAGAAATCCACTCTGATAGGTACACAAAATACACAAGCATGCCCTCAAGGCCTGACTAAGCGCGTTGGGTTATGCTGCTGGTCAGGCATCTGCCAAGCAAGATGTGGTGTAGTGTACATGGATTTGTCCGAACGCAGTGTGACGCCTCCTTGAGAAACGGAAACTGAAACTGAAACTAATTATTTACGAACCAAGTGACCAACCAAGAGACTCACCTTATGAATCCAGTCTGCGGTGGCCATTTCCGCCAACGGTCGCCAGCTCTAGCGAGCAAGCTGGCCAGAACAAAGCAACAGTAATATTGAGAGCGTTAGGCAGTCTACTGTATTACATAGAAAGAAACGCACAGTCTCTCCAAAGACATATCGATCTATCGATCGCTCGGCGGCTGAAGAGAGTATGCCTGATTTCACTTCGTGTTGTTAAGTGGAAAATACACGCGATTTAAAAAAAAAAAATATATAGTGTTCAGTGCAGAATTCTGTGGTACAGTTATTGATGGATTTCATAACACAAGCCAGGTATCGATTCCACACAGTGTGTGTAACTCT
>NC_134886.1:16963062-16968062 GCF_041734735.1 Babylonia areolata | reverse complement strand
ATGCTACTTGAATTATGTGTACAATTTTCAGACAAACACAACAGCCCAAAAACTCGTAAAGAGAAACAAATTATTAATTAGTTTGTTGTGGAGAGATGAGGTGGCTGAAACATTAAAAAAGGCAATGAAATCTGACAGAACTCATAAAATGTTTGAATTGGCTATTAGTTTAATCGACCATAACATTAATAAAGCTTTGGAAATATTTAACAAATGTATTACAGAAAGTGCCGCATGTATGAACAAACAATGTAGTATAGGGTCAGATAAAAATACAGACGACTCGTACGATAAGGAATGTAGAGCAACAAGAACGAACTTAGGAAATTTGTACAGAACAGCAGGTGACCAAAACGCATTTTGTATTGCACGCAGAGAATACAAACACTTGATTAACTCTTTCCATACGAACGGCGAAAGAGACGACGTTAACAGCGTTTCACCCCAATTACCATCATCCAAATATTGCAAGCGGAAGGCTCTTATACTGAAGAGGTGAATGTTGACAAAGAATACCACAATTCTGACGACGGAAGCTAAAGGCTGGTTCATTCAGACACCCACTGGACATCCGAGGGGTCTGTGTAGAGGAGAAGAGAGGACTGGCCGTACTGAGTGAGTTAAACGGAAAGACTATCAGAATGCTATATTAGATGAACTAGTATCCTCTATAAGTAATCAAAAACAATTCTGGGAAAATGCGCATGCAATATCATTGAAGAAAAAAAATATGTAAGCAATAGTATTAGTTTAGATAACTGGTGAATTTATTTGAGAAAAAAAAAAAAAACAGCCAGAAGAAGAATTAGAGACCGACGATACTGACAGTTATTTTAATCGTCCTATTTCTAAAGAAGAAGTTCTGTTTGCATTTAGAAAAATAAAGAATAAGAAAGCGGCTGGCCCAGATGGGATAATTGGAGAGTTATTTAAAAATGCGGGTGACTTTAGAGTAGATTTCTTTGTTGTGTTTCAGTGCTTTGTTTCAGAGAGGTATTTTCCCGGAGAGCTGGTCTGAAGGTATTGTGTTTCCTTTGTATAAAAAAGGGGATGTTAATAATCCCAACAATAACAGAGGCATTACGTTATGTGATATTAGTAGTAAGGTATATAGTACAGTTATTAATCGTCGTCTGCAAGAGTGGGTTGAAGAAAATGATATAACCGGGGAACATCAAGCTGGATTTAAAAGAAACTACAGTTGACCACATGTTTACCTTGCTAGCTTTAATTCAAAAACAGTTTTCTTTGGACCGAAAAATATATGTTGCATTTATAGATTTTGAATTCTCTGGTCTATCCTTTTAAAAAACGAAATAAATGGTTAGTTATATCACTGTATAAAGAGCATGTATAAAAATGTTATAGTTAAGATAAGAAGTGGAGCCAGATTAACTAACTCTATCAGGTGCATGTATGGTGTGAAATAAGGTGATGTATGCAGTCCTATCATATTTTCACTTTTCATAAATGAACTAGCTATTGAAGTTATTCAAAATGGAAAACATGGTGCTCTGTTTACAATCGATTACTTTGAGCTTTTTATTTTGTTACTAGCTGATGATGTAGCGCTCTTATCTGAAACAGTCGTTGGACTGCAAACACACTTAAATAGTTTACAGCGGGCAGCTTTTTCTCTCGATTTGAAGGTAAATTTAAACAAAAGTAATATAGTTGTCTTTAGAAAGGGTGGGTTTTTATCTGCAAGTTAAAAATGGACTTACAACAATGCAGAAATGCCAGTGGTAAATGCATATAAATATTTAGGTATTTTGTTTTCCACCAAACTTAGTTTTACCTCAGCATGTGTTGACCTGACAGGAAAAGCAAAGAATGCTGCGTTATGCGTAATGAGAAAACTACGTATTACGAGTAATAATAGTTTGTCCATATTTCTGAAATTGTTTGATTCTTAGGTCCAGCCTATTGCACAGTATGGGGCTGAACTTTGGGGCCTTGATGATGCTGCACGTCACTGTGAGACAGTTCATTTGTTTTCATTGAAGAAAATGTTAGGGGTTGATTTGAAAACACCAAATGGCCTTGTTTACGGAGAAACTAATAGATACCGAATTTATATTAACTCTGTACTTATTTGTATTCATTACTGGATTAAATTAACAAGAATGAATGATTGCAGGTTACCACGAAAAGCTTATACAATGTTAATTGATTTGGATGCAAAAGGTAAAATAAATTGGGTTTCAAAAGTTCGTTGTAAGTTGTATCAGTTTGGTTTCGGTTTTGTATGGGGAAACCAAGGTGTGCAAGATGTCAAATTATTTTTGTGTGACCTTAAAGATAGACTGATTGCGTGCAGATGGCAAGAGTGGAATTTTCATGTGAGTAATAGTGATAGGTTTTGCGTATATAGGACAATTTGTACTGGTCATGATGTTAAGATTTACCTGCGTATGAACTTAGACAGACACTTGAAATTTATTATGACAAGATTTCGTTTTGGTATTTCAGAAATTTCTCAGCATTATTATCGTTACAGGAAACATTCTGCACTTGATTTAATGACTCCGTTGTGCAAAAGTGGAAATGAAAATGAGCTGCATTTTATTTTATGTTGTCCTGCTTTAACCAGTTTGAGAGTACGATATATCCCACCTGCTTTTTTTTTTTTTATAGATATCCAAATCAATTTCGTTTAAGTCTACTTTTAGCATCTGAAAAAGAAAGCGTCATAAGGAATTTGTTAATATACTTGTACAAGGCATTGCATTTCAGATCTGTTGCAACTTCATGATTTTCTTCAGTGACTGTGCTTGTTTATGTATTGTACCCCTTCATGAGGGGCAATGGCCTTTATATGAATAAAACATCCGCATCCGCATCTCTCTCTCTCTCTGTGTCTCTGTCTCTCTCTCTGTGTGTCTCTTGGTCTTTCTCTCTTTCTCTCTGTCTCTGTCTTTCTCTCTCTCTCTCTCTCAGTCTCTGTCTCTGTCTGTCTGTCTGTCTGTCTGTCTCATTCTCAATCTCTATCTGTCTGTCTGTCTGTCTCTCTCAGAGCAGTCAAGGAATGACATAACACCACCACAAAAGTCAAACAAGCAGGGGCAAAAAAACAAAAAAACAAGAGTACTTGTTGTCACAGATGACGTTACAACATTCATCGGGAAGTCACGCTGCAAAAACAGGCGAACAGTTTTGACCTGACTACCGGACCAAAACACCAACACCCCATCCCCAGGTCCCCCCACCCTCCCCCCCCCCCTTCAACTCCCCCCCCTCCCACACGCACACATTCCTATAGATTGCTGCCCGCCCCTTCCACCCCCCACCCCCCACCCCCCTGCCCCCTGCCTCCCCTGACTCCCTCACACCCCCCACCCCCACCCCACCTCTACCTCTCGCCAACCCACAACTCACAAAAGCCGTCCTCTTCCTCTGTCATCTTTCATCAATCCCTACACACACACACACACACACACACACACACACACACACATACACACACACAGACACCCCCCTCCGACCCCCCGAACCCCCCCCCCCCCACACACACACACTCGGTGCTCGCACAGTGATATATACATTACTCAAACACACACACACACACACACACACACACACAGAGCGCACACCCATACATATATAATACATAGACACAGAAACACACACACACACACACACACACACACACACACACACACACACAGCGCGCATACCCATACATACATAATACATAGACACAGACACATATGCATACACACACAGACACACACATACGCACACAGACACACAGACACACAGACACACACACGCACACACACACACACGCACACACACACACACACACACACACACACACACACACACACACACACACACACACACACGAAACAAACAAACAAACACACGCACACACATAGCACGCTCACACCCATAAATGCATACATGATATACATAGCCACAGACACACACGCACAAAGACACATACACAATCATACACACACACACACACACACACACACATATACACATACGCACACACACATACACACACACACGCACATAAACACACAGACAGACAGACACACACACACACACACACACGCACACACACACACACACACGCACACACACACACACACACACACACACACACACACACACACACACACACACACACACACACACACACACACACACACACACACACAGTGAACCCCACTGTGTCTATTTTTCATCAGGTCCCAGTGAAAGGAGTCTTTCTTCTTTACCTCGTTGGAAAGCTATTTGCAAGTCTGCATGCTTCCCTGACAAAGAAAGGAGCGAGAGAGCGAGAGAGACAGACAGACAGAGACAGAGAGAGAAACAGAGAGAGAGAGAGGGGGGGAGCGAGAGAGAGAGACAGAGACAGAGACAAAGAGAGAGAGGGGGGAGAGAGAGAGATACAAAGACAGAGAGAGAGAGAGAGAGAGAGAGTGAGAGGGAGAGAGAAATAGAGAAAGAAATAGACGGACGGACAGATAGACAGACAGAAATAGACAGAGAGAATGAGATAGAGACACCGCAAGAGAGAGAGAGAGAGAGAGTGACACCAAGAGAAAGACAGACAGATATACAAACAGGGACAGAGAGAGAGAGACAGAGACAGAGACAGAAACCAAGAGAAAGACAGACAGATATACAAAGAGGGACACAGAGGGAGAAATAGAGAGACAGAGACAAAGAGAGAGAGAGAGAAAGAGAGAGGAAGAGAGAGAGAGAGAGAGAGAAAGAGAGAGAGAGTGAGAGAGAGAAGAAGAAGAAAAATCCAGACAGACATACAGACAGATCAACACAAAGAGACAGATACAGGGACAGAAAGAAAGAGAGAGTGTGATAACATTCAAAGTAAAAAAAAAACAAAAAAACAAAAAACAAAAACAAAAACAACAACAAAACTCTGCGAAAATCAAAGAAAGATTCGAACCCGTTGACATTTACTTAAAAGTCGGGAACTTTGCCACAGCTTGAGTTCATCGTTCCGCTAGAAATACAAACAT
>NC_134886.1:16943062-16955562 GCF_041734735.1 Babylonia areolata | reverse complement strand
GAAGGGGGGAAGAAGGAAAGAAGAAGGGGGGAAGAAGGAAGAAGGAAAGAAGAAGGGAGGAAGGAGGGAGGAAAGAAGGAAAGAAGAAGGGAAGAAGAAGGGAGGAAGGAGGAAAGAAGGAAAGAAGAAGGGAGGAAGAAGGAAAGAAGAAGGGAGGAAGAAGGAAAGAAGAAGGGAGGAAGAAGGGAGGAAGGAGGAAGAAGGAAAGAAGAAGGGAGGAAGAAGGGAGGAAGGAGGAAAGAAGGAAAGAAGAAGGGAGGAAGAAGGGAGGAAGGAGGAAAGAAGAAGGGAGGAAGAAGGGAGGAAAGAAGGAAAGAAGAGGGAGGAAGAAGGAAAGAAGAAGGGAGGAAGAAGGAAAGAAGAAGGGAGGAAAAAGGGAGGAAAGAAGGAAAGAAGAAGGGAGGAAGAAGGAAAGAAGAAGGGAGGAAGGAGGAAAGAAGGAAAGAAGAAGGGAGGAAGAAGGAAAGAAGAAGGGAGGAAGAAGGAAAGAAGAAGGGAGGAAGGAGGAAAGAAGAAGGGAGGAAGAAGGAAAGAAGAAGGGAGGAAGAAGGAAGAAGGAAAGAAGAAGGGAGGAAGAAGGAAGAAGGAAAGAAGAAGGGAGGAAGAAGGAAAGAAGAAGGGAGGAAGGAGGAAAGAAGGAAGGAAGGGAAGGAAAGGGAGGAATCAAGTCAAGCAAGCAAGGAAGGAAGAAAAGTAGAAAGAAAAGAAGAAGAAAAGCTATAGAAAGGAAGGGGGTGAGGGGAAAAAAAGGAAGGAAAGAAGAGAGGAAGGGAGAAACAAAAAAAAAGGAAGGAGGATCGAAAGGAAGGAAGGAAGGAAGGAAAGAAGAAAGTAACGAGGAAAAGGAAGGGAGGAAGAGAGTAAGGAAAGAAAGAAGGAGAGAAAGAAAGAAGGAAGGAAGGAAGGCAGGGAGGAAGGAAGGAAGAAAGGAGGGAAAGGAAGGAAAGAAAGAAGGAAGGGAAGAAAGAAAAAAAGAAAGGAAGTAAAGAAGGAAGAAGGGAGAAAAGAAGTGAAGGAAGGCAGGAGGAAAAGAGGGAAGGAAGGAAGGAAGGTAGGTAGGAAGAAGAAGGAAGGAGAGAAAGAAGGAAGGAAGGAAAGGAGTGAAGGAAAGAAAGAAAGACAGAAGGAAGGGAAGAAAGAAAGAAAGAAAGAAAAAAAAAGAAAGGAAGGAAAGAAGTAAAGAAGGAAGAAGGTAGAAAAGGAGTGAAGGAAGGCAGGAGGAAAAGAGGGAAGGAAGGAAGGAAGGTAGGTAGGTAGGAAGGAAAGAAAGAAGGAAGGAAGGAAGCCAGGAAGGAAGAAAGAAGAAAGGAGAGAAAGAAAGAAAGAAGGAAGGAAAGGCAGAAGGGGAAGGCAGGAAGAAAAGAGGGAAGGGAAGAAAGAGAGAAAGAAAAAAGAAAGAAAGGAAGTAAAGAAGGGAGAAAAGGAGTGAAGGAAGGCAGGAGGAAAAGAGGGAAGGAAGGAAGGAAGGAAGGAAGGAAGGACACAAGATGAGGCAGT
This sequence comes from Babylonia areolata, assembly GCF_041734735.1. Classification (NCBI taxonomy): domain Eukaryota; kingdom Metazoa; phylum Mollusca; class Gastropoda; order Neogastropoda; family Buccinidae; genus Babylonia; species Babylonia areolata. The sequence goes on along the minus strand of NC_134886.1, from coordinate 16,954,065 downwards.
ACACCACCCTATCAGCAGCGGACATCGGGGTGCTGGCTGCCTACTTTGTACTGGTCATCCTCATCGGCCTGTTCGTGAGTGTCCGTCTGTCTGTCTGTCTGTCTCTCCCTTCCTCTCTCTCTCTCTCTCTCTCTCTCTCTCTCTCTCTCTCTCCCTCCCTCCCTCCCTCCCTCCCGCTCTGTCTCTCTCTCACTTTCTCTCTCATTCTCCCCACCCTCTCTCCCTCTGTGTCTGTGTCTTTCTCTGTCTGTCTCTCTCTCTCTCTCTTCTCTCTCTCCCTCCCTCCCTCCCGCTCTGTCTCTCTCTCACTTTCTCTCTCATTCTCCCCACCCTCTCTCCCTCTGCGTTTGTCTGTGTGTGTCTCTCTCTCTCTCTCTCTCTCTTCCCTCTCTCCCTCTTTCCTATTTCTTTCCCACTCTCTCTGTCTCTCCCTCTCTCTCTCTCTTTTTCTCTGTCTGTCTCTTTTTCTCTGTCTGACTGTCACTTTCCGTGTCTCTCTGTCTTTCTCTGTCTCTCTGTCTCTGTCTCTCCCTCCCCCCCCCCCCCTCTCTGTCTCTCTCTCTCTCACTCTCACCAACACACATGTGCACTTTTCTCACACAGGTGATGATGATGATGGTGTCGACAATGACGATGATGACGACAATGACGACGAGGACGACGTCGACGATGAGGAAAATGATGACGTGGACGACAATGTTGATGATGACGATGATGACGACGACGACGAAGATGATGACGACAATGAATATAACGATGACGATGATGATGGTCAGAACGATGAAGATGATGATAATGAAGAGGAGGAGGTGGTGGAGGAAGAGGAGGAGGAAAAGGAGGTGGAAAAAGAGGAAGAGGAGGAGGAGGAAGAGGAGATGGAAGAGGAGGACGAAGAGGAGGAGGAGGAGGAAGAGGAAGAAGGTGGAAAAGGAGGAAGAAGAGGAGGAGGTGGAGGAGAAGCAGGAGGAGGAGGAAGAAGAGCAGGAGGAGGAGGAGGAGGAGGAGGAGAAAGAGGAGGAGAAGCAGGAGAAGAGGAGGAAGAAGAGGAGGAGGAGGAAAAGGAGGAGATGGAGGAGAAACAGCAGGAGGAGGAGGAGGAGGAAGAGGAATAGGAGGAGGGGAAGAGAAGGAGATGGAGGAAGAGAAAAAGAGAAGGAAGAGGAGGTGGAAAAGGAGGAGGAAGGAGAAGGAGGAGGAGGAAGAGGAAAAGGAGAAGCAGGAGAAGAAGGAGGAGGAGGAGATGGAGAGGAGGAGGAGGAGGAGGAGGAGGAAGAGGAGGATAATGATGGCTGTGTTCCAGGCCATGTGGAGATCCAACAGAGACACCGCCTCGGGCTACTTCCTGGCCGGGCGCAGCATGTGGTTTCTGCCGGTGAGTTCGTCTGTCTGTCTGTCTGTCTGTCCGTCTGTCTGTCTGTCTGTCCGTCCGTCCGTCTGTCTGTCCGTCCGTCTTTCTGTCTGTCTGTCTGTCTGTCTGTCTGTCTGTCCGTCCGTCTGTCTGTCTGTCTGTCTGTCCGTCCGTCTGTCTGTCTGTCCGTCCGTCTGTCTGTCTGTCTGTCTGTCCGTCTGTCTGTCTGTCTGTCTGTCCGTCCGTTTGTCTGTCTGTCTGTCCATCCGTCTGTCTGTCTGTCCGTCCGTCTGTCTGTCTGTCTGTCCGTTTGTCTGTCTGTCTGTCCATCCGTCTGTCTGTCTGTCTGTCTGTCCGTCCGTCTGTCTGTCTGTCCGTCCGTCTGTCTGTCTGTCTGTCTGTCCGTCCGTTTGTCTGTCTGTCTGTCTTTCTGTTTGTCTGCCAGTCTGTCTCTAGAAAAACACCTCCACACTCCTTAGGGTGTGTGTGTGTGTGTGTGTGTGTGTGTGTGTGTGTGAGAGTGTGGCTGCAGCACTAAGAGCTAGTGAAATCTTGCCTCCCAGTTTAAAAGTCATAGTCCTTTACAAAAAAAAAAAAAGACTATGTTGTAAATGACTACCGATTGTAATGGAGAAAAAAAAAAAAAATGAGCATATAGCTTTCACTTCACTGTTGGTCTTAATCTGTGGTATAAGCTGAGAGTGTCGAATACATACATACATACATACATACATACATACATACAATGTAGCGGGGTGTCCCAGTGGCCCAGTGGTTTGCGTTGTGTGTGTGTGTACAGATCGGGGCGTCCCTGTTCGTCAGTAACATCGGCACGGAGCACTTCATTGGTTTGGCAGGATCTGGAGCAGCCAGTGGCATCAGTGTAGGGGCCTGGGAATTCAACGTGAGTGACGTACGTCAGGCTGGCCCTCACACTGCTGTACGGGCGGCCAGTGTTTTGTGGATGATGGCTTTAGATTGATTAAAGGGGTTTGATCGACTGTCAGGCTTTTTAGTGTACGACAGTGGTTCTTTTTGTGTGGTATTGTGTTCATTTCTCAACTGAATCGAAAAAAAAAAAAATCACCGTTGACCGGTTATTTACTTATTTGTTTGTTTATCTATTTATTCATCCATTTATCTATTTATTTATTTATTTATTCATTTATTCATATATTTATTCATTTATTTGTTTATTCATGTATTTATACATTTATTCATTCATTTATCGATTTGTTTATGTATTCATTTATTTATTCATTTATCTATCTATTTATTCATCTATTTGTTCAATTATTTATTTATTTATATATTAATTCATCCATCCATCCATCCATTCATTCATTCATTCATTCATCCATTCACCCATCCATTCATTCATCCATCCATCCATTCATCCATTCATTCATTCATTCACATTCGTGAGTGAGTGGATTTGGATGGATGGTTTCGACACGGTAAGTTTTGTCTCTTTCTTTCTTTCTTTCTTTCTTTCTTTCTTTCGTTTTTCTTCGTTTCCATGTTGCTGGTGTGATTTTTCTTGTAAGAGGTGGTGGTGTTGCTGATTTTTTTTTTTTTTTTTTTTTTTTGAGAGAGAGGGAGAGATGGATGGATGGAGGGAGGAGGGAGGGAGGGAAATTTGTATTTGTATATCTCTTTTTTTGTTACAACAGATTTCTCTGTGTGAAATTCAGGAACAACCCTCCTGTTGCCGTGGGTTCTTTTACGTGCGCTAAGTGCATGCTGCACACGGGACCTCGGTTTATCGTCTCATCCGAATGACTAGCGTCCAGACCACCACTCAAGGTCTAGTGGAGGGCGGGGAAAAAATTATATCGGCGGCTGAGCCGTAATTCGAACCAGCGCATTCAGATTCTCTCGCTTCCTAGGCGGACGCGTTACTTCTAGACCATCACTCCAGATGGATGGATGGATGGATGGAGGGAGGGAGGGAGGGAGGGAGGGAGGAAGGGATATATGTTCAATCGTTGTTTCCAGGCCCTGTTACTGCTACAGCTTCTAGGATGGATTTTCGTTCCTGTGTACATCGCCTGTGGGGTGAGAGAAGATCTTGTTCTTCTTGTTCTCTCTCTCTCTCTCTCTCTGTGTGTGTGTGTGTGTGTGTGTGTGTGTGTGTGTGTGTGTGTGTTTGAGTCTGTGTGTGTACGTGTGTGTGTGTGTGTGTGTGTGTTTGTTTGTTTGAGTCTTTGTGTGTACGTGTGTGTGTGTGTGTGTTTGTATGTGTGTGTGTGTGTGTGTGTTTGAGTCTATGTGTGTGTGTATGTGTGTGTGTGTGTGTGTGTGTGTGTGTGTGTGTGTGTGTTTGCATGTGTGTGTGTGTGTGTGTGTGTGTGTGTTTGAGTGTGTATGTGTGTGTGTTTGAGTCTCTGTGTGTGTGTGTGTGTGTACGTGTGTGTGTGTGTTTGTGCGTGTGTGTTTGTGTGTGTGTTTGTGTGTGTGTGTGTGTGTGTGTGTGTGATTGTGTGTGTGTGTGTGTGTGTGTGTGTGTGTTTGTGTTAATGCGTGTGTATGGATGCGTGTGTGTGTGTGTGTGTGTATGAAACGTGTGTGTGTGTGTGTGTGTGTGTGTGTGTGTGTGTGGATGCGTGTGTGTATGTGTGAATGCGTGTGTGTGTGTCTGTGTATGAAAGCGTGTGTGTGTTTGTGTCCGACATGCGTTGGTATTTTGTTGTCTGTGTTTTCTGACTGATTTTTTTTTATCCATCCGGACATCCTTTACTTACTGTCTTGTTCTTTGTCTGAGCTGTCTATCTATATCCGTCTTTTTTATTTCCCTGTCTCTCTGTCCCTGTCTGTGTGTCGGATTTCAGTCACTGTGTTAGAAACAAATGATCGTACTTTTAATTTGCTTGCTTTCTCAAAAGAGACTTCACACAGGTTTAGAGAATAAAAATTTTTAATGTGGGACAGAGACAGTTATCACAGACGTACAGATGCGCACATATACACACACGTACAAAAAACACGCATAATAATACACACGCAAGCAACACACACACACACACACACACACACACACACACACACACACACAGAAAGAGAGAGAGACAGAGAGGGACACAGAGAGAGAGGCGGGGGGACAGAGAAGGACAGAGATAGAGAGAGAAACTGTAACTGAGAGTTGCAAGAACTAGAGAAGAGAGAAAGGGAGACAGAGATTGGGAGACCAGCTACAGCTGACAGGGTCACAGAGACAGACAGACAGACAGACACAGAAAGAGAGAGAGAGATCAAGGGAGAGAAGTGTGTGCCGACAGACGTACACGATGCCAGAGTACCTGTCCCTGAGGTTCGGAGGTCAGAGGTTAAGGGTCTACTTTGCCCTCCTCTCCCTCGTCCTCTACGTCTTCACCAAGTGCTCTGTGAGTGTCGTCGTCATCGTCGTCATCGCCATCATCAGTGTTATCATCATTATCGTCGTCGTCGTCGTCATTGCCATATTCATTATCGTTGTTGCCACGGTTTTCATCTCCATCATCATCATCATCGTCGTCGTCGTCGTTGTCGTTGTTATCATTGTAATCGTCGTAATCATAATCGTCAGCAACAGGAGTATAATTTCATCGTCATCAATGTCATCACAATCGTTGAAATATGTATTAAAATTCCAGAATGGAATTTTAAAAGTGTTTTCTAATGAAACTGCATAAAGGTTCACTGACTCGTTAATTAACAACGCTATCATCATCACCACCACCATCATCATCATCATCATTATCATTGTTGCCATATCAGTAACAACAACAATAAGAAGTGAATAGTCATTATTTGTACTTCTTTTTATCGCAACAGATTTCTCTGAGTGAAATTCAGGCTGCTCTCCCCAAGGAGAGCGCGTCGCTACACTACAGCGCCACCCATTTTTTTGGTATTTTTTCCTGCGTGCAGTTTTATTTATTTTTCTTATCAAAGTGGATTTTTTTTTCTACAGAATTTTGCCAGGAACAACCCTTTTGTTGCCGTGGGTTCTTTTATGTGCGCTAAATGCAAGCTGCACACGGGTCCTCGGTTTATCGTCTCATCTGAATGGCTAGCGTCCAAACCACCACTCAAGATCTAGTGGAGGGGGAAAAAATATCGGCGGCTGAGCCGGGATTTGAACCAGCGCACTCAGATTCTGTCGCTACGCGTTACCTCTAGGCCATCACTCCAAATGCGTCTGTGTGTGTGTGTGTGTGTGTGTGTGTGTGTGTGTGTGTGTGTGTGTGTGTGTGTGTGTGTGTGTGTGTGTGTGTGTAGGGTGATCTGTACACAGGAGCACTGTTCATCCAGCAGTCTCTGAACTGGGACCTGTACGTGTCCATTGTGGTGCTGGTCCTGCTCACTGCCTTACTCACCATCACAGGTAGGGGTGCGTGCGTGCGTGCGTGCGTGCGTGCGTGCGTGCGTGCGTGTGTGTGTGTGTGTTTAACTGGGTCGTTGACTGGTCTACTTACTGTATCATGTGTATGTGTATGGGTTTAAAACGTAGATTCAGTTCTTGGAACTGCGGATACACCATGGTCCATTATTTTTTTTCTGAATTCCAACCAAAAAGCGAAGGATCGATTTGAATTGTCTTCATTTGTGTTGTGTTTGTTCGTTTGTGTTCTGTCTGTCTGTCTCTCCCATCTAACCCCCCCTCTCTCTGTCTCTGTCTGTCTGTCTGTCTCTCCCATCTAACCCCCCTCTCTGTCTGTCTGTCTCTCCCATCTAACCTCCCCCTCTCCCTCTGTCTCTGTCTGTCTGTCTGTCTGTCTGTCTCTCCCATCTAACCCCCCCTCTCTCTCTGTCTCTATATGTCTGTCTGTCTGTCTCTCCCATCTAACCCTCCCCCCTCTCTCTGTGTCTCTGTCTGTCTGTCTCTCCCATCTATCCCCCCCCCGTCTCTGTCTGTCTGTCTGTCTGTCTGTTTGTCTGTCTCTCCCATCTACCCCCCCTCTCTCTCTGTCTCTGTCTGTCTGTTTGTCTGTCTGTCTCTCCCATCTACCCCCCCCCTCTCTCTGTGTCTCTGTCTGTCTGTCTGTCTGTTTGTCTGTCTGTCTCTCCCATCTAACCCCCCCTCTCTCTCTGTCTCTGTCTGTCTGTCTGTCTGTTTGTCTGTCTGTCTCTCCCATCTAACCTCTTCCCCTCTCTGTCTGTCTGTCTGTCTGTCTGCCTGTCTGTCTGTCTGTCTGTCTCTCCCATCTAACCCCCCCTCTCTCTGTGTCTCTGTCTGTCTGTCTGTCTCTCCCATCTACCCCCCCCCCTCCCCCACTCTCTCTCTCTCTCTCCCATCTAACCCCGTCTCTCTCCATCTCCCTGTGTCCACCCCAGGTGGTCTGACGGCAGTGATCTACACGGACACCTTGCAGGCCACACTGATGGTGGGGGGAGCGCTGTACCTCATGGTGGCAGGTAAAGGGTTAATTAAACAGTGTCCCGACACTGGCCTGACACTCACCTGTCTGTCTGTCTGTCTGTGTGTGTGTGCCTGTTTGTCCGTCTGTCGTTCTGTCTGCCTGCCTGCCTGTCTGTCTGTCTGTCTCACTCCAGACACAGGCACACATGCACACGCACACACACACACAGACACAGACACACACACACAGACACACAGACACACACACACACACACACACACACACACACACACACACACACACACACACACACACACACACACACACACACACACACACACACACACACAGTACTAGAAATCCAATCCATCAAAATGAGAAATCGCAATGTGTGTTCGCATTAAAAATTTTAAAATAAGCAAAAACAATCAACTGATACATATAAAAATAGAATCTCCCTCTCTCTCTCTCTCTCCCTCTCTCTGGGTTCCCTGATTTGTACCGACTATGTCACTAGAACTTTACAGCTAATGACACATCTCTAACCCACCATTTATTCATTTACTCATTTGTTCATTCATTCATTCGTTCATTTCCTCGCGTTTCCAGGAGGTGGGAGATTTCCAAGGCCTACAGCAGCACTACCCCCAAATTCATCCATCATCTGTTTATTTATTCATTTATCTATATATTCGTCTATTTTCTTTATCTATCTTTTTATCTTACCCCCACCCCCCCCACCCCCCAACATCCACCCCACCCCCTACAGGTTTCCAGGAGGTGGGTTTCCAAAGCCTGCTGGAATCCTTCCCCAAGTTCAACCATCATCTGTTTATTTATTTATGTGGAGTGATGGCCTAGAGGTAACGCGTCCGCCTAGGAAGCGAGAGAATCTGAGCGCGCTGGTTCGAATCACGGCTCAGCCGCCGATATTTTCTCCCCCTCCACTAGACCTTGAGTGGTGGTCTGGACGCTAGTCATTCGGATGAGACGATAAACCGAGGTCCCGTGTGCAACATGCACTTAGCGCACGTAAAAGAACCCACGGCAACAAAAGGGTTGTTCCTGGCAAAATTCTGTAGAAAAATCCACTGGGATAGGAAAAACAAATAAAACTGCACGCAGGAAAAAAATACAAAAACAGTGGTGGCGCTGTAGTGTAGCGACGCGCTCTCCATGGGGAGAGCAGCCCGAATTTCACACAGAGAAATCTGTTGTGATAAAAAGAAATACAAATGCAAATATTTATTTATTCATTCATTCATTTATTTATTTGTCTACCTTACCCCTACCCCACCCCTTCAGGTTTTCAGGAGGTGGTAGTGTTCCAAGACCCTGTGGAGCGCTACCCATCATTTATCCATCATCATTTCTTCATTTAGGAGGTTCCCAAGGCCTGTTGCAGCGCTACTCCGCATTCATTCATCGTTTATTTATCTGTTTATCCCCCCCCCCTCTCCTCCGCCTCCACAGGTTTCCAGGAGGTGGGAGGGTTTCAAGGCCTGCTGGAACGCTACCTCCAATTCATCCATCATCTGTTTATTCATTTATTTATTTTATTTTATTTTATTTATTTATTGATCTATATATTTATCTATTTATCTTACCCCCCCACATCATCCCCCACCCCCCTCAGGTTTCCAGGAGGTGGGAGGGTTCCAAGGTCATCTGGAACGCTACCCCAAGTTCAACCATCATCTGTTTATTGATTGATTTATTTATCTATCTGTCTGTCTATCTATCTATCTGTCTATTTATTTATCTGACCCCCCACAGGTTTCCAGGAGGTGGGAGGGTTCCAAAGGCTTGCTGGAACGCTGCCCCCAATTCATCCATCATGTATCTATCTATCTATCTATCTATCTATATATCTATTTATTTATCTGACCCCCTCAGGTTTCCAGGAGGTAGGAGGTTTCCAAGGCCTGCTGGAACGCTACCCCAAGTTCAACCATCATCTGTTTATTGATTGATTTATTTATCTATCTGTCTGTCTATCTATCTATCTGTCTATTTATTTATCTGACCCCCCACAGGTTTCCAGGAGGTGGGAGGGTTCCAAAGGCTTGCTGGAACGCTGCCCCCAATTCATCCATCATGTATCTATCTATCTATCTATCTGTCTATCTATCTATCTATCTATCTATCTATCTATCTATCTATCTATCTATCTATCTATCTATCTATCTATTTATTTATCTGACCCCCTCAGGTTTCCAGGAGGTAGGAGGTTTCCAAGGCCTGCTGGAACGCTACCCCAAGTTCAACCATCATCTGTTTATTTATTTATCTATATATCTATATATCTATTTATTTATCTCCCCCATCAGGTTTCCAGGAGGTCGGTGGGTTTCAAGGCCTGCTGGAACGCTACCCCCGATTCATCCATCATCTGTTTATTTATTTATTCATTTATTTATTTATTTACATATCTATATATTTATCGATCTATTTATCTATCTGCCCCCCTCAGGTTTCCAGGAGGTGGGCGGGTTCCAAGGCCTTCTGGAACGCTACCCCCAGGCGGTGCCCCTGAACGTGTCGGCCATCGTGGTGAACAGCACGTGCCACTGGCCCGACACACAGGCCTTCCGCATGCTGAGGGACGTGGACGATGACTACATGCCCTGGCTGGGCTTCCTCCTGGGCCAGACCCCGGGCTCCATCTGGTACTGGTGCACCGACCAGGTCAGTGGGGTGGGGAGGAAGGTACCCCCCGGGTGGTAGTTTGGACGGGTGGGTGGGTGGTCGGGATAGTGGGGTGGGTTTGTATGTATTTGTATTTCTTTTTATCACAACAGATTTCTCTGTGTGAAATTCGAAGGAAGAGCGCATCGCTACACTACAGCGCCACCCATTTTTCTGTATGTTTTCGTGTGTGCGGTTTTATTTGTTTTTCCTATCGAAGTGGATTTTTCTACAGAATTTTGCCAGGAACAACCCTTTTCTTGCCGTGGGTTCTTTTACGTGCGCTAAGTGCATGCTGCACACGGGACTTCGGTTTATCGTCTCATCCAAATGACTAGCGTCCAGACCACCACTCAAGGTCTAGTAGAGGGGGAGAAAATATCGGCGGCTGAGCCGTGATTCGAACCATCGCGCTCATATTCGATTCTCTCGCTTCCTAGGCGGACGCGTTACCTCTAGGCCATCACTCCACTTATGTGTCGTTGTCGTTGTTTTGTGGTGGAGTGGGTGGGTGGGTGGGTGGGGGTACCCCGGGTGGTAGGGTGGGGTGGGATAGTGGGGTAGGTGTGTATGTGTCGTTGTTGCTGTGTTGTGGTGTAGTGGGTGGGTGGGTGGGGGTACTCCGGTTGGTATGTTGGACGGGTGGGTGGGGTGGGATAGTGGCGAGGGTGCGTATGTGTTGTTGTCACTGTGTTGTGGTGTAGTGGGTGGGCGGGTGGATGGGTGGGGGTACCCCGGGTAGTAGGTTGGACGGATGGGTGGGGTGGAATAGTGGGGTGGGTAGTTTTATCTACTTCTTTTTTTTAGTTCAAGATGGTAATTGATGTGTGTGCGTGCGTGCGTGCGTGCGTGTGTGTGTGCGTGTGTGCGTGTGTGTGTGTGTGTGTGTGTGTGTGTGTGTGTGTGTGTGGAGAGAGAGAGAGAGAGAGAGAGAGAGAGAGAGACGATGCGATCCATATTTACCACACCACACGAAAAATTGAACAATGGCGTTCTACATTTCCATTTCCACAACCTGTGTGTGTGTGTGTGTGTGTGTGTGTGTGTGTGCGCGCGCGCGCGTGTGTGTGTGTGTGTGTGTGTGTGTGTGTGTGCATATAATCGCGCGCCGTGTGTGTATGGGCGTGTGTATGTGTGTGTGTGTGTGTGTGTGTTGTCCAGGTAATCGTGCAGCGCGCCCTGGCGGCTAAGAGTGTCTCTCACGCTCAGGGGGCGACACTCCTGGCTGGCTTCATCAAGATTCTCCCCCTTTTCATCATGGTCATACCCGGCATGATCAGTCGTGTTCTGTATCCGAGTGAGTCACGTGCTTCCGTCGTCTTAACCCCTTAACTGCTGGTCCTGTAAGAAATTAGAGCAGTGTGACATCGTGAGTTTGAGAAGATAGTCACTCATTAATTTTTGTTTTTGTGTGTGTGTGTACTTGTCAATGACGTAACGTTTTTTTTTTTCTTTTTTCTTTTATTTAGCGAACAACAGCAATGCAATTCTGCGCGGAAGAAAGAAAATAATCATGGCGATTGACATCATAACCTCTGTCCTGTCCGAGTCAGGTGACAGACCTTTATCGACGAGCATACTTGCCAACAGCAGTACGATGAGGTTAGAGAACAACCAAACAAACA
>NC_134886.1:16930562-16938062 GCF_041734735.1 Babylonia areolata | reverse complement strand
GAGTCAGGGAGAGAGCCGCACTGCTAGACAAACTAGAGGAATTAGTCTTGGAGATTTCTTAGTTCCTTTTTTTTTTTTTTTTCTCAGAGAGCATGCTGCTGTGTTTTGTGGTTGTCTAATTCTTTCTGATTTATCCAGTCATAGTAACAACAACAACAAAAAAGAAACATCTTAGTAAGATGTGTGTGCAACACGCGCACCCCAAATGTGTACATATCCGTGGTTGTCTGTTAAAACGATTGAGTTCTTGAATTCTATTTCAGACGGAGACAGGTATTCATTTTCTTTCTCTTCGATATTGGGCGGTGAGGCTGCATACCTGCCTGTCTGTCTGCCGATCTGTCTGTCTCTCTGTCTGCGTGCATACCTGTCTGTTTGTGTGTCTGTCTGTGTGTCAGACTGTTCATTCTGGTCATGGTGGGAGTGTCCATCGCCTGGGTACCTGTGATCAAGGAGACCAACCGCGGCCAGGTGTTCATATACATCCAGGAGGTGACCAACTACTTCGCCCCTCCTTTCGCTGCCGTCTTTCTGATGGCCGTGCTGGTTCCTGTGGTAAACGAGAAGGTGGGGTGTTGTATTGTATTGTGTTCTGTTGTTGTTGTTGTTGTTGGTGGTGGTGGTGGTGGTGGTGTGTTGTATTCTGTTGTTGGTGGTGGTGGTGGTGATGGTGGAGATGGTAGTGGTGTGTTGTATTCTGTTGTTGTTGTTGGTGGTGGTGGTGGTGTGTTGTTGTTGTTGTTGTTGGTGGTGGTGGTGGTGGTGGTGGTGGTGTGTTGTTGGTGGTGGTGGTGGTGTGTTGTTATTGTTGTTGGTGATGGTGGTGGTGGTGTGTTCTGTCGTTGTTGTTGGTGGTAGTGGTGTGGTGTGTTCTGTTGTTGTTGTTGGTGGTGGTGGTGGTGGTGTGTTCTGTTGTTGTTGTTGTTGTTGGTGGTGGTGGTGGTGGTGGTGGTGGCGTGTTGTGGTGTGTTGTGTTGTGGTGTGTTGTGTTGTGTTGTGTTGTGTTGTGTTGGGGTGTGTTGTGTTGTGGTGTGTTGTGTTGTGTTGTGGTGTGTTGTGTTGTGTTGTGTTGTGGTGTGTTGTGTTGTGTTGTGTTGTGTTGGGGTGTGTTGTGTTGTGTTGTGTTGTGTTGTGGTGTGTTGTGGTGTGTTGTGTTGTGTTGTGTTGTGGTGTGTTGTGTTGTGGTGTGGTGTGTTGTGTTGTGGTGGGGTGTGTTGTGTTGTGTTGTGTTGTGTTGTGGTGTGGTGTGTTGTGTTGTGGTGGGGTGTGTTGTGTTGTGATGTGTTGTGTTGTGTTGTGGTGTGTTGTGTTGTGTTGTGGTGGGGTGGGGTGTGTTGTGTTGTGTTGTGTTGTGTTGTGTTGTGGTGTGTTGTGTTGTGTTGTGTTGTGGTGGGGTGGGGTGTGTTTTTGTTGCTCTTGCACTTTTCTGTTTGTGCTTTGTGTTTCGGTGGCGTTGTGTTTTGTGTTGCTGTTGTTGTTGCTATTGGGTTGTACTACATATTGTGTTGTGGTGTAAGGTTGGGTCCTATCTCGTGTTGTTTTGTACTGTTGTTGTATTATCATTATGTTGTGCTGTGTTGTAGAGGATAGAGAGCGCGCGCGCACACACACACAGACAACCAGACACACACACACACACACACACACACACACACACACACACAATGTCGCTATGTGTGTGTGATTGACCACGGGTGGACGGTGTGTGTGTCTGTGTGTGTGTGTGTGTGCGTGCGTGTGTGTGTGCGTGCGTGCGCATGTGTATGTATGTGTGTGTCTGTGTGTGTGTGTGTGTGTGCGTGTGTGTGTGTGTGTGTGCGTCTTTACATGCGGGTGGGTGTGCGTGTGCTCCACCACCAGGGGGCGTTCTGGTCGCTGATGGTGGCCCTCGTGGCGGGAGTGACGCGCCTGGTGTTGGCCTTCGTCTACAAAGGGGAGGGCTACTGCGGGGAGGGGGAGAGGGAGGTGCCGGCCATCCTGGCCGACTTCCACTACATGTACTTCGCCCTCTTCCTCACCGCCATCACCGCCGTCGTCGCTTTGGTCGTCAGCTTCCTCACTGGCCGTCCTGAACCTAAATATGTGAGTGTGGGTGTGTCGTGTGTGCGTGTGGGAGGGGAGGGGGCGTTGGCAGGTGGGGGTGGTGCGGGGAAGTGAAGGGGGAAGGGAAAGTGTCGTGGTGGTGGTGGTGGGGGTGGGGGTGGGGGTTGGGTTTGTGCTCTGGAGAGGACGTCTTTGTCACCAGAGTCAGGGAAATGCCTGGGAGAGAATTGTTGTGGTGTTTGTTACCACTCACTCAAATCATAGTAATGAAGGCGATAATCTTAGTTGGGATGATAACGATGACAAGAGCGATGATGATAATGATGATGTCGATTTTGATAATAATGACGATGAGGATGATGATGAAGGTGATGATGATGATGACGATGACGAGGGCGACGATTATGATGATGATGACGACGATGACGACAACAACATCAGCGACATCGACAACAAACCACCACCACGACAGTTTTAACGACGATGGCGATGGATATTTTGTTTCGTCAAATCTCCGCACTCAACTCTTTGATTAAAAAGTCTAGCCTTAAAACCTTCCTCTTTCCAAAATAGACCCACACCACCCCCTGCCCGATCTACATTGTCTACAGTGTCTCACTACTGCCGTGTGGAGTGGTGGCCTAGAGGTAACGCGTCCGCCTAGGAAGCGAGAGAATCTGAGCACACTGGTTCGAATCGCGGTACAGTTCGCTGATATTTTCTCCCCCCTCCACTAGACCTTGAGTGTTGGTCTGGACGCTGGTCATTCGGATGAGAAGATAAACCGAGGTCCCGTGTGCAGCATTCACTTAGCGCACGTAAAAGATCCCACGGCAACAAAAAGGGTTGTTCCTGGCAAAATTCTGTAGAAAAGTCCACTTCGATAGTAAAAAAAAACCCGCAAAAAATAAAAAAACTGCACGCAGGAAAAAATTCAACAGCAACAACAAAAGAAGGGGGTGGGGAGTGGCGCTCTCAGTGAAGCGATGCGCTCTCCCTAGAGAGAGCAGCTCGAATTTCATACAGAGAAACCTGTTGTGACAAAAAAGAGAAATACAATACAATACAATACAATCTTTCTACATACATGAATTTATAAGATTAAAAAACATTTTTTTTCTTTATTTTAGAAAATTCATTTGACTTTGAGTTGTGCATGCGCGTGAATATCTGGTGTGTAAGCGCTTTCGTTAATTTTGTCTGTGCACAAGATTCAGGAGCGCATTGCATGTACTTTAGTAGTAGTAGTAGTAGTAGTAGTAGTAGTAGTAGTAGTAGGAGGAGGAGGAGGAGGAAGAGTCGAACTCGTAGTAGTGAGTAGTATTATTGTTAATAACATTATTATCATCATCATCGTCGTCGTCGTCGTCGTCGTCCTCCTCCTCCTCCTCATTATTATTATTATTATTATTATTATTATTATTATTATTATTGTTGTTGTTGTTGTTGTTGTTGTTGTTATCATCATCGTCGTCGTCGTTGTTGTTGTTATTGTTATTAGTATCCTTATATTTTCTATAATTATTTTTTTGTTGTTGTATTGATAATGATATCAGTATTATCATTTTTTGTTTTTTTGATTGTCATTACCATTATCATATTATTATCATCATTATCATTATTAGCATTATTATCATCATCATTATCACATTCCGCCATCAGCTGTACAAAACAACGTACTGGACTCGCCACGACACAGCGCCACCTTCCGCAGAACTGGAGCTGAAAGAAGGCGTGAACGGATCGCCGGACCAGAGCGAGGCTGCTGACGTCACTTCCATTGCCATCTCCACCATTTCCGGTTCAAAGGGCAACGACGAGGAGAGAAGATTCCACTTTGTGGACCCAGAGTTGTTGAAGGAGTCTGAAGGTGTGGTTTGTGTGTGTGTGTGTGTGTGTGTGTGTGTGTGTGTGTGTGTGTGTGTGTGTGTGTGTGTGTGTGTGTGTGTGTGTGTGTGTGTGTGTGTGTGTGTGTGTGTGTGTGTGTGTGTGTGTGTGTGTGTGTGTGGTGTGCTTGTCACATTTTGGTGTATATACGTAATATTGATGCAATGTTTTATGTAGGAAGAAGAAAAAAATGGCCAACGTGTTTTGTAAAGCACCTAGGGCAGATTTCTGGATAGTGTGCTATATAAATATCCACTATGATTAACAATCAGTTACATACAGAGCCTAAAAAAGAAGAAGATGAAAAAAACAACAACAACCAAAAAAACAAACAACAACAAACAAACAAACGAAAAAACAAAAACAAAAACAAAACAAAAACAAGAAAGGCAAGGCCTTTGAGACTCACTTGTGATAAACACTTAAAGAGGAAAATTCTTATAAAAATTAAGAATTTGTTGAAATGCGTTCTCTATTCATTATTATAATTGTATGCAGCTTCGCGTTAAAAATAAAGAATAAAAAAAAGCAACTATGCAGATTCAAATCAGGATGTTTGGGTCAAGAATGTGTGGTTTTACCCACTGCGCTAACGCGGGTCCAATGCTGACGTTTAAAAAAAATATCATTTGAGCATGTTCTTTTAGCGGAATAAATCGACAACAGCAGCGAAGTGATAACGCCGTTTAATTCATGTTATTTTGTTATATCTCGGGCATTTAAATTTTTCTTTCAAGTCCGAGGTAAAGGAGACGTTATCATCGCCTCAGAAACACTGCAATGTATATCCGTTTTCATAGATCTGCAGAAATCCATGTTTGACAAGCTTGTCTTTCAACTCACTGAGAAACTACGACACCGTCCATTTAATTTTTGTTTTCTGTTCATTCTAGTTAATTCAGTATCCACTTTAAAACATTCATATTCAGTAAAACCGTCGATGATTATTTAAGAAATCTTTTTATTCGGCGGTAAAGGGGACGTTGCCATCGCGTCAGGCTTTGCAACATGTTTTGTCAAGATCTGCGGCACTGACCAGTGCCGTGTTGACGACGCTGACCTTAACTCAGTGAAACGTTCGATTCAAATTTTATTTTCTGTTCATTCTAGTTAATTCAGTTTTCACTTCAGAATATTCATGTGCAGTAAACACGTCAATAATGTAGTCAGTATCACTGTATGTGTTGTATCCAGAATGTGTTTTTCTTTTAATTGTGAACAAGAAAGACGAGGTCATGGCGAATTCTCACCAGACAATCGGCCAGCTTCAAAGGGGTAACAGCGGTTTTCGGAATCCGGAACGAACATCAACGAAATAAACTGTTAATGATTCGGGATTACGCAAAATTAGGGAGACGTACAACCTGTTATTAGTATGACTGTGAAGATTTTTTCCTACTTTGTTCAATCCAAATTTGGTATCGGCAGACAAAGTATTTCCAGAGAAAATGGCAATGTTAACATTTACCACGGACACACACACACACACACACACACACACACACACACACACACACACACACACACACACACACACACACACACAAACCACACCTTCAGTCTATGTTATAACCCAGTGTTCGGTTGTGTGTGTGTGTGTGTTTGTGTGTGTGCGTGTGTGTGCGGGTGTGTGTGTGTGTGTGTGTGTGTGTGTGCGTGTGTGTGTGTGTGTGCGTGTGTGTGTGTGTGTGTGTGTGTGTGTGTGTGTGTGTGTGTGTGTGTGTGCGTGCGTGCAGCAGCAAACACCAGTTTCAGAAGATAGCCGATATGAAAACACTGTGCCCCAATAGTCGTATAGGACAGTGGGACCTTCAACCTTTATTTTCTAACCCCACAGACCAGAACCAGAAGACCAACAGCTGCAAACACCAGTTCCTGAAGGTTGTCTGCGGGCTCCACGACACGACCTCGAAGGACCAGGAGGAGGAACACAGGATGAAGCACCACCTGGAGACCCTCGCCAGCCTCCAGCAGAGCACGGCAGAGAAGGCGGTCCTCGCCGTCGGCCTGGCGGTCATCCTGGGCATCGGCGTGGCCATGTACGTCTTCTGGTCCGTCTACGATTTCCGAGAGGCCCCCTTCTACCCTGAGGGCGCCGCCTTCGTCCTGCCGGGGGATCTGAGGAACCTGTCTCAACAGGCGTCCACGATGTGAAAGGAGGGTTGTGGGATTGGGGGGCTTTGGGAGGGAGGAGGGTGGTGATGGTAGTAAGCGAGCAGTTAACCAGCTAGCCAACCAACCAATCAACCAACCGAACAGCTAACCAACCAACCAACCAGCTAACCAACCAACCAAACAGCTAATCAATCAACCAAACAGCTAATCAACCAACCAAACAGGGGGTGGAGGGGTGGGGGGGGGGGTGGTTGGGGGATGGGATTACAATCCTTGCAAGCTAAGAACCAACAAGCTAATAAATCAACCTACCGATCAATCAGCCGACCAGCTAACTGATCATCCTGCCTACCAAGCAGCTAACCAACGAATCAACCGACCAGCCAACCAGCCAACAAAATTA
Source organism: Babylonia areolata (assembly GCF_041734735.1). Classification (NCBI taxonomy): domain Eukaryota; kingdom Metazoa; phylum Mollusca; class Gastropoda; order Neogastropoda; family Buccinidae; genus Babylonia; species Babylonia areolata. Next base: position 16,931,614 of record NC_134886.1, on the reverse strand, counting down.
TCAGCCAACTAACCAGCCAAACTACTTGCCAACCAACTAGCCAACCAGTCAGCTTGAAACTTGCGACGATCTCTGCTGGTATTTCCGACATTCTTGTTGTGATTCAGCAGTGTGAGAACATCAGTGGATATGGCTTGGAGGAAATGATGACACCATTTGGTGGTGGGGATGCAGGGTGGGGGTATGGGGGAACAAGCCAACAGAAATTTTTTTTTTCTTTTAACTCCTTGACTGCCGTGCCCGTAGAATTCAGGAGGGCCATGGTGACATCACTGATGACATCAAAAGAAGGGAAATAACTGCGGAAGGCTGAAAAGTCACACAATTGATTCAGAGTGGTGTATCTCCAAACCATGTTTTTCACTTTCGGGCTGATTGTTCTTGATATTGATTTATGACTTGAAACACCACTTTCTGCTGGTTGTTTTTTTGTGTGTGTGTGTGTTTTTTCGTTCATTCTTTCCTTCTTGGCAGTGAAAGGGTTAATTAAGGTCAGTGTATTTGATACGTGTTCGCTGGCTCAATTTCAATGCTTCCGTCGAATCCATTGAAAGAATGAAAATTCACCACAACATCCATGGTTAATTTCATAGCTTCTGCGGCAAACACCCACTGACACAAAAAACATGTAGACGTGTAAAGGATCCGTAGTGTCTTTAAAAAATTATTTTCTTTTAGTTATAAATGGTGTACTGACCACGCGTGATTTACCTGTTCAATATTTCCTCTTTTGTGTCGCTCTCTTTGATTCTACATTGGAGAAGTTAACTCACTCAGTACGGCCAGTCCTCTCTTCTCCTCTACACAGACCCCTCGGATGTCCAGTGGGTGTCTGAATGACCCAACCTTTAGCTTCCATCGTCAGAATTGTGGTATTCTTGGTCAACATTCACCTCTTCAGTATAAGAGCCTTCCGCTTGCAATATTTTGATGATGGTAATTGGGGTGAAACGCTGTTAACGTTGTCTCTTTCGCCGTTCGTATGGAGAGAGTTAACGTGACTTCCACTGTATACTCAAGTCCCTGACGAAACCTAGCTTCATGTCCATATC
>NC_134886.1:16918062-16920562 GCF_041734735.1 Babylonia areolata | reverse complement strand
CAGGAACGGTTTTGTAGAACCAGAGGTCACTGTTTGACTAACATGGCCTGGGAAACAGGTTCTGTTTTGAAGAATGGACACAGTGGTGTCATTAGCATTGTTACTGTCCCTGGAGCTCAACATTCAATGACAGATAATGCAGACAGACAGGCAGACAGGCAGAAAGACAAACAGACAGAAAAGTGGAGTGATGGCCTAGGGGTAACACGTCCGCCTGGGAAGCGAGAGAATCTGAGCGCACTGGTTTGAATCACGGCTCAGCCGCCGATATTTTCTCCCCCTCCACTAGACCTTGAGTGGTGGTCTGGACGCTAGTCATTCGGATGAGACGATAAACCGAGGTCCCGTGTGCAGCATGCACTTAGCGCACGTAAAAGAACCCACAGCAACGAAAGGGTTGTTCCTGGCAAAATTCTATAGAAAAATCCACTTCGATAGGAAAAACAAATAAAACTGCATGCAGGAAAAAATACAAAATAATGGGTGGTGCTGTAGTGTAGCGACGCGCTCTCCCTTGGGAGAGCAGCCCGAATTTCACACAGAGAAATCTGTTGTGATAAAAAAAGAAATACAAATACATACAAATACAAGTACATACAGAGAGGCAGATATGCAGACAGACAGACAGACAGACAGGCAGGCAGGAAGACAGACAGGCAGGCAGGCAGGCAGGTAGACAGAAAGACGGGCAGACAGACCGACGGACAGTTAGACATACAGACAGGCAGATAGGTAGACAGGCACGTATACATGCACATAAGCACACACACAGTGCACGCACTTTTCCCCCATCAATAATCACTTTTCGAATAAACATCAAAAAGTGTACTGTGATGACCAACCACAGATCAAAAAGGCACGCACACGTACATACACAAATTGATGCAAGTGATCGCACGCACAAAATTACAGTGTTGGTTTAAAATGCTACTGATGTCTCTCTCTCTGTCTCTCTCTCTGTCTGTCTCTGTCTCTGTGTCTCTCTCTGTCTCTCTCCCTCTGTCTCTCTATCTCTCTCTCTCTTTCTCCCTGTCTCTGTCTGTCTGTCTCTCTCTCTGTCTCTGTGTCTTCTGTCTCTCTCTCTCACTGTCTCTCTCCCTCTCTCTCTGTCTCTGTCTCTCTCAATATATATATATATATATATATATATATATATATATATATATATATATATATATATATATATATACAACGCATGCGTATATGTATCGATAAAATTCGGCTCAACAGAGAAATACCAGCATTGAACTTCATTGGTTAAATCACAAGAATATGGCGACATTATGGCTGTGTGTTGTTGTTGTTGTTGTTGTTGGTGGTGGTGGTGTTTCCGGCCGACAGAACAGACCACTTTCAGCCTGTCCACCTGGCCAACCGCTGACTCACCTGCCCACCACCATGAGCTCCGTGGAGGAGGCGCGTTTACGGAACTTCCTCCACACGTCCATGGTGAAGAGCGTGCTGGCGCTGTTGAAGATGGAGTCCAGGTCACTCATCAGAGCGGCGATCATCACGGCCATCATTAACCCTTTGGCTCCTGGACACGCCCATAACATTCATCATTAACCGTTTGGGTCCTGTGCACATCCCAAACAATTATCACAATCATTTTTTTGGCGCTTGGATACAGCCATAACATTCACCGTTCCTCCCTCTCCTGGCCACATGCCAAATGAAAGTGGTTCACCAACCTTTTGGTTCCTCGGTACACCCCCAACAAATCTTCAATGCTAAAGAAAGAAAGAAAGAAAGAAAAGCAGCGAAAACAAGAAGAAAGAAAACCACACACAAACAAACACCATCACCACCATCAACGACAAAGAAAACGGTTACGGGCGGAAGGGAGGGGGAGAAGACAGAAATAAAACTAACCAACCAACCAACCAGCCAACCAACCAGCCAACCAACCAGCCAACCAACCAACCCGCCAACCAACAAACCAAACAGCCAACCAACAAACCAAACAGCCAACCAACCAACCAGCCCGCTAACCAACAAACCAAACAGCCAACCAACTAGCCAACCAACCAACCAGCCCGCCAACCAACAAACCAAACAGCCAACCAGCCAACCAACAAACCAAACAGCCAACCAACCAACCAACCAGCCAACCAACAAACCAACCAGCCAACCAACCAACCAAACCAACCAGCCAACCAACAAACAACCAACCGCCAACCAACCAACCAACCCGCCAACCAACAAACCAACCAGCCAACCAACAAACCAACCAGCCACCAACAACCAACCAGCCGCCAACCAACAAACCAACCAACCCCCAACCAACAACCAACCCTCCAACCAACAAACCAACCAGCCAGCCAACCAACCAACCCCCGCCAACCAACAAACCAACCAGCCAACCAACAAACCAACCACCAACCAACAAACCACTAGCCAACCAGCAAACCAACCGCCAACCAACAAACCAACCAGCCAACCAACAAACCAACCCGCCAACCAACAAACCAACCAGCCAGCCAGCCAACAAACCAACCAG
>NC_134886.1:16903062-16915562 GCF_041734735.1 Babylonia areolata | reverse complement strand
ACGACGACGCATACACACCCATCCCACTATCCCACCCCACCCACCCACCCAGAATACCACCCGGGGTACCCCCACCCACTCACTCCACCGCAACACAGCGACAATGACACATACACAGCCACCCCACTATTCCACCCCACCCACCCAACCTACCACCCGGGGTACCTTCCTCCCCACCCCACTGACCTGGTCGGTGCACCAGTACCAGACGGAGCCCGGGGTCTGGCCCAGGAGGAAGCCCAGCCAGGGCATGTAGTCGTCGTCCACGTCCCTCAGCATGCGGAAGGCCTGTGTGTCGGGCCAGTGGCACGTGCTGTTCACCACGATGGCCGACACGTTCAGGGGCACCGCCTGGGGGTAGCGTTCCAGAAGGCCTTGGAACCCGCCCACCTCCTGGAAACCTGAGGGGGGTGGGGATTGATGTGGGGGGTAAGATAGATAGATAGATAGATAGATAGATAGATAGATAGATAGATAATGGATAAATGAGGGGTTGCGCTGCAACAGGCCTTGGGAACCTCCTAAATGAATAAATGAATGATGGATAACTGATGGGTAGCGCTCCACATGGCCTTGGAACCCGCCCACCTCCTGGAAACCTGAAGGGATGGGGTGGGTGTAAGCTAGACAAATAAATAAACGAAAAAATGAATGAATGAATGAATAAACAAATAAATAAATAAATAAACAGATGATGGTTGAACTTGGGGTAGCGTTCCAGCAGGCTTTGGAATCCTCCTACCTCCTGGAAACCTGACGGGGGTGGGGGGTGGAGGTGGGGGGGTAAGATAAATAGATAGATAAACAAATAGATAGATATATATAGATAAATGAATAAATAAACAAATGATGGATGAATTGGGGGTAGCGCTGCCTTGGAACTCTCCCACCTCCTGGAAACCTGAAGGGGTGTGTGTGTGGGGGGGGAGATAAATAAGTAGATAAATAAATGAATGAATAAAAGAATAAATAAATAAACAAATGATGAATGTGTGAGGGGTTGTGCTGCAGCAGGCCTAGAAAACTTCCTAAAAAAAATGAATGAATGAATAATGGTAAATGAAGGGCAGCGCTCCACAAGGCCTAACTAACTTCCTACCTCCTGGAAACCTGATGAGGGCGTGGGGGTGGGTGGGTAGATAGACAAATAAATAAATAAATAAACAATGGATGAATGAGGGGTGGCGCTTCAGCAGGCCTTTGAAACCTCCTGGAAACCTGTGTGAATGAATGAATGAACGAATGAATGAATGAATTAATGAATGAACACAGCACAGCACAGCACAACACAACACACCAAATCACACCACACCACACCACACCACAAACACGATACAGCACAACACACCACCTTTAACCCTTTAACCTTTACCTGCCACCATGAGGTACACGGCTCCCCCCACCATCAGCACAGCCTGCAAGGTGTCCGTGTAGATCACTGCCGTCAGTCCTCCTGGGGTGGACACAGAGAATCCATACATAAATGATTGAATAAATAGACAACCAAGCCGGCTACAGTGAATTCATACACAAAAAGTTTAAAAACAACCCTTCAATGCCGGGGGATGGGGGGGGAATGGAGGGGGGCAGTATAAAATAAAAAGTGGCGTTTCAAATCATAAAACAAAATCATGAAACAATATCCAAAAAACAAAAAACAAAAAAAACAAACAAACAAAAAATCTGCCTAAAAACTGAAAAACATTGCGTCTGGAAATATACCACTCTTCGATAAACTGTGTGAATTTTTCAGCCTTTCAGAGTTATTTCCCTTTTCCATCAGTCATCAGTGACGTCACTTTGTACGGGGGGGGGGGGGGGGGGGGCGGGGGGGGGGGGGAGGTACAGTAGAATGTATGATACATACATGTGCATATCAATATAAGAACTTGTACACACTACGGCACTATGGCACTCAAGAGGTTTTGTTAAATGGACAATCAAGGGGACCACAGTGAATTCAGACACAAATGACAAATGATGGAATGGATGGACAAACAAACTAGTCGATGTAAACAAAAATGATAGTTAGTACGTTGACGAATTGATAAATCAATTAACCAGTCAATCAATACGGTCATAAATGAATCAGTTGATGAATGAAAGAATGTATCAAGAAACAAATGAACCAACAATTAAACAAACAAACAAAAAAAGTAAATGAATAAATAAATAAACGTAGACATGTATACATACATTCATACATACATACATACACATACTGTGCCCCAGCGTTGATACTTCTCTTTCTCTCTCTATTGACTTCTTTCTTTACCACACGTTTATTATTCATTTTCTTCACTTTATTTATATCTCAGCTTAGTTTTGTTCAAAACTCATGTATGATCACGTCTTAACTTCTAGTTATGACATCCGTCACAAATTCAGTATGTACATGTATCAGGACAGGACTTTATATAGGATTTTCTTCTTGTCCTGTTCATCGATATCTGTGTTGTGTTGTGACATGTTCCAAATATGATACTGTTTAAACAATACATACATACAAGTACACAAATAAATAAATAGATAAATACATGAAGAACGGTAGATATTAAAAAGAGAAGACGAAGAAGGAAGAAAACAACAACATATAATCTTAACTAACGAATAAATAAATAGTGTGTGACTCAGTAAAGAGATAAATAGTTACATGCAGAGGTTAACGCACGCCCCCCCCCCCACCCCACACCACCCCCAAACCGCGCACCCCCCCCCCCCCCACACACACACCACGCACAGACACACACGCACGCACACACACACTCTCCATCTCTTTCACACACACACTCACATACATGCACACACACACACACACACACACGCACCCCTACCTGTGATGGTGAGTAATGCAGTGAGCAGGACCAGCACCACAATGGACACGTACAGGTCCCAGTTCAGAGACTGCTGGATGAACAGTGCTCCTGTGAACAGGTTCGCCTGGACATGCACACACACACACACACACACACACACACACACAGAACCCCCCTCACCCCACCCCCATCCCCTCACACACTCACACAAAGGCAGACACGCACGCATACACACATAGGCACACACACACATGCATACACGGGCAGAGCACGCACGCATATCACACACACACACAAACACACACACACACACACACACACACACACACATACCCACACAGGGCCACGTACACGTGTCCATTAGCACAAGCAACTGCTCACTCTTCTTCTTCTTCTTCTTCACATAATCATTATCCTTATTACTGTTATCATTTCTACTATGATCATCATTTTTATTTACTTGTTGTTGATCGTCAATTGTTGAACGATGTTATTCTACTTATTTTGCAAAGTTTTAAATCGTATTATTTTTGTTGTTATCATTAGCTAAACATCGACAGTGACGAATTAATTTTTGACGATAATGATATTCGTGATTAAAATGCTGCTGCTGCTTCTGCTGATAATGATAACGATAACGACGACGACGACGATGACGATGATGATGATGAATATGATGATGCTGATGATAATGACGATGACAAGGACGATAACAAAGACAGCAACAACAAATAATAAAGATGAGGAGTGATGACGACGATGACGACGACACTCACAGAGCACTTGGTGAAGACGTAGAGGACGAGGGAGAGGAGGGCAAAGTAGACCCTTAACCTCTGACCTCCGAACCTCAGGGACAGGTACTCTGGCATCGTGTATGTCTGTCGGCACACAGTTCTCTCCCTTGATAAGTGTTGTTTTGTGTGTGTGTGTGTGTGTGTGTGTGTGTGTGTGTGTGTTTGTCTGACTGTCTTTCTGTCTGTCTGTCTGTGTATACACACATATCCACTCACAAACACACAAATGTAATATTCATGTCTTTATGTATTTTCCTTTGAAAGAGAGACAGAAAGGGGAGACAGAGGGACAAACAGACAAACTAACAGACAATACAGACACGCACGGCAGGCAGAAAGCCATACGTAGAGTGACAGTGACATCATGCCACAGACAGACATAAACCAGGTAATTTATATCTCTCACCCCGCAGGCGATGTACACAGGGACAAACACCCAACCCAGAAGCTGCAACAGCAACAGGGCCTGCACATCAACCAATCAATAAATCAATCAATCAGTATAATGATAATGATACTACTACTAATAATAATGATACTAAGAAACCGAAGAAAAAGAAGAAGAATGATAATAAGGGCAATAACAATAAGTATTCGTGTAGCCATGAATCTTGTGCAGAGACAAATCAAAGTGCTTTCACACCAGTCATTCACACGCATGCATAACTCTAAAACTGAAGAACCCGAAGGAAGAGGTAAGGGAGGGAGGCTGTCTTGTGAAGAGGTGGGTTTTAATAAGACCAGACTTGAAAGGGCAGAGTGAGGAGACCTGACGAAGCGAAGGAGGAAGTTCATTCCAAATGCAAGGCCCAAAGACAGAGAAGGAGTCAACCCATTCACCTATCATTCAGTAGACAAGTAAATGAATGAACGAAATAACTGGACTGACGAATCATGAATCATGAAGTTGATAAGGAAAGTGTTAATGAATAAAGGGATCAATGAATCATTAAGTAAAATAATACGAATATGCATGAAATAAAAATGAATGAATGATGAAAGAATTGAAATGAATTGAACTTATATTTTATTTATGCCCATTCTGAAGGCGCCTGAACAAGAAGTTACAATCGTAATCGTATACGAAAAAGCAACATCTCATCAAGCAATATATATAACCAACTGACAGAAACTGTACGTCTTTTTAGGGCTTTATATAAATAAAGTAATAAATTCCATATTATCTCTTTGTTGGACATTGAAAACAAAAAGCTCAGCCGAAATATACATGGATCACGATGATATTTCTTGGAGTAGATTCTTCTCTAAGATCACTATGTGCAGGGCTACGAAACCCAAAATGTTATTCATTCTCTTCAGCTGACTCACATAATGGACACGATGAAAGAAAGAAAGAAAGAAAGAAAGACAGAAAATCAAAGAAGAAAGAGAAGAAAGTCAGAAACTATTTGTATTTGTGTTTCTTTTTATCACAACAGATTTCTCTGTGTGAAATTCGGGCTGCTCTCCCCAGGGAGAGCGCGTCGCTACACTACAGCGCCACCCTTTTTTTGTATTTTTTCCTGCGTGCAGTTTTATTTGTTTTTCCTAGCGAAGTGGATTTTTCTACAGAATTGTGCCAGGAACAACCCTTTTGTTGCCGTGGGTTCTTTTACGTGCGCTAAGTGCATGCTGCACACGGGACCTCGGTTTATCGTCTCATCCGAATGACTAACTATGAAGTAAAAGGTGAATAAACAACTAAAAAACAAATAGATAAAACAACAACAACAACAACAAAACATCTTGAAATAAACAATCACATTTATAGACAAATAGATGAAAAACAACAACAACAACAACAACAACAGATAAATAAAAAGCCGAATAAATGAATGAATTGATAAACAAAATGGTCAATGGTGACTTTCAGTCGGTTGAGAAATGAACAAACAAACCGCACAACAAGGACCACTGTCGTTCACTAAAAAGCCTGACAGTCGATCAAACCCCTTTAATCAATCTAAAGCCATCATCTACAAAACACTGGCCGCCCGTACAGCAGTGTGAGGGCCAGCCTGACATACATCACTCACGTTGAATTCCCAGGCCCCTACACTGATGCCACTGGCTGCTCCAGATCCCGCCAGACCAATGAAATGCTCCGTGCCGATGTTACTGACGAACAGGGACGCCCCGATCTGTACACACACACAACGCAAACCACTGAGCCACCGGGACACCCCGCTACATTGAAACATGGTGGTGGTGGTGGAGGTGGTGGTGTGTGTGTGTGTGTGTGTGTGTGTGTGTGTGTGTGTGTGTGTGTGTGTGTGTGTGTGTGTGTGTGTGTGTGTTCTTTGGTTTTAGCGTCTTTTCACTATTAGTGATATTAGACGAAAAAACAACCCCCACAAAAAAAAAAGAAAAAAACAAAAAACAAAAACGAAACAAAAAAACAAAAACAAAAACAAAAAACACCCCAAAAACAGGGAAGGGGGGGGGAAACAGAAAAGGTAGAAATCTACCAAAAAATGCATACATAACATGCAATAACATTTAACAGTAACAGTAACAGTTCAATAATGATAATAATAATCAGAACCCATTAACACAATTCTGAAGAACATTAAAGGAATGTAGAAATAGGGCTATGAACTAACGCCTGTGAAGGTTCGACCATAAGAACCTCGAAACCTAACTTTCGAAAAATCATCTGCAGAGTGTGTGTGTGTGTGTGTGTGTGTGTGTGTGTGTATCCAAATCAAAGCAAAACCCCAAAAAAAATATTATCAATCCATTTGGAAACTAACGTGCGCAATCACATGCTCCTCATAAACACTAACATAATATGATCATTTACATCAACAACAACAAAAATACTAAACAGGTAGATAACAATATCCCACATGTTGAAAACTTGTTCTCAAAGTCACGGTTTATCATATCTATTCAATACCGTGATAGGATTTTGTATTAAAGACTGAACAGATTACATTTTCATCCTGATCATGAAGTGTGTGTGTGTGTGTGTGTGTGTGTGTGTGTGTGTGTGTGTGTGTGTGTGTGTGTTAACAGACGGAGAAAGGGATAGAGGGGAGGTAATTTAGAATAGAACAGAATATATCTTTATTACCAAATGTACCGGGGGCACAAGGAATCAATTTATTGTTATATATGGGCATAAAGGGGGTAAATAATTGAAAAAAACAACAACAACAACCTGGAAATATCAAATATAACCAACATTATGTTGGTCTAGAGACAGACAGACAGACAAACAGAATGACGGACAGACAGACGGAGCAACATACTCACTGGCAGAAACCACATCGTTCGTCCGGCCAGGAAATAGCCCGAGGTGGTGTCCTTGTTTGATTTACACATGGCCTGCAGAGGCAGAGTAAAAGAAAAGAAAGGAGAAGACAAAGAAAAAGAACAAAGAAAGAAAGAAAGAAGAAAAAAACCAAAGAAACAAGGAGGATGGGGGAAGAGGGGGAGAAATGTGAAGGAAAAAGAAGAAGAAGAAGACTGATTGATTGAATCTTTAATGGGTAAAGAATTAGGCGCAGTAATGGCCTTTTTTTCTTTCTTTTTTTTTTTTACAGTTCTGCCCATTTAACGACACAAAGCATCAAGATAGAAGAAGAAGAAGAAGATTAACAACAACAACAACAACAACAATACAACAATAACAACAACAACAACAGCAACAGCAACAAGGAAAACACACACACACACACACACACACACACACACACACACACACACACACACACACACACACACAAACACACACACTCTCTCTCTCACACACACACACACACACACACACACACACACACACACACACACACACACACACACACACACACGTGTCACTTACAATCAAACCGACCAGGATGACCAAGACAAAATAGGCAGCCAGCACCCCTATGTCGGCTGCTGTCAGGGTAGCGTACTCTCGCATCTTGTATACTTTCTTTCTTACTTTCTTTCTTCCTTCCTTCGTTCCTTCCTCCCTTCCTTCCTCCCTTCTTTCCTTCCTTCCTTCCCTCTTTCCTTCCAACCTTCCTTCCTTTTCTTCTTTCTTTCTTCCTGTTCTTCCTTCCCTCCTTTTCTTCTGCCTGCTTTCTTTCTCTCCTTCAAGCCTTCTTCCTTCCTTGCTTTCTTCTTTCCCTCTTTCCTTCCTTGCTTCCTTCTTTCCTTCCTTTCTTTCCTCCTTCCTTCCTTTCCTTTCTTCCCTCTTTTCTTTCTTGCTTCTTTCCTTTTCTTCTTTCCTTCCTTCTAACCTTCCTTCCTTCCTTTTTTTCTTTCTTTCTTTTCTTTCTTCCTCCCTTTTCTACTTTTCTTCCTTCCCTCTCTTCCCTCTTTCCCACCTTTCTTCCCTACTTCCTTCCTTCCTTTCTTCTTACCTTCTTTCTTTCCTCACTCCCTTCCCTTTCTTCCCTCTTTCCCTCCTCTCTTCCTCCCTACCTTCCTTCCTGCCTTCCTCCCTCCCTCTCTTCCTCTCTCCCCTTCTTCTTTCCAACCCTCTTGCCTTCTTTTCTTCCTTCGTCCCTTCCTTCCTTCCTTCTTTTCCTTCTTTCCTTCCCTTCCCTTTCTTCCCTGTTCCCCCTTTCCCTTCCTTCCTTCTTCCCTTTTTCCCTCTCTTGCTTCACTTTCTTCCCTCCCTCCTTCCTTTCTTTCCTTCGTTCTTTCTTTCCTCCCTTCCCTCCTTCCTTCCTTCTTTTCTTCCTTCGTCCCTTCTTCTCCTTCCTCCCGTCCTCCCTCTCTCCCTTCCTCCTTCCTTCCTTCTTTTCCTCCCCTCTCTACTTCTTTCCTTCCTTCCTTCCTTCTTTCCCCTTCCCTTCCTCCCTCTCTTTCTTCCTTTCTTTCTTTCCTTCTTTCCTTCCTCCCGTCTTTTCTTCCTTCCTTCCTACTCCCCTTGCTTTCTTGGTTATTTGACTTCTTTCCTTTGCGTCTGTCCTTATTATTCTCTTCCTTCCTTCCTTCCTGATATATTTTCTTTATCTTCCTTCTTTCTATCTATCGTTTCTGGGTCACTTTATTTCTGTCTTTATTTCTCGCCTCTCTTTCTTTCTTTCTTTCTTGGTTTACATCATGTTCTTTGTTCTTAATTCCTTCGTTCCTCCCTTCTTTCTTTTTCCTTTCTTTTTTCTTCAGTGTCCTTTATTGTATCATCTTAAACTGTTTTTCTTTTCTGTTTTTCTTTCCTCCTTGTTCTGCATCCATCAGACTTTTGTGATGTATCTTTCTCCAGTTCTGCAAATGAAAAAAAAAAGAAGGAAAAAAAAGAGATTAAAATGGCACATTACTTTATTGGCACATTTTGTCGTCAGAATGAAAAATAAACAGTTCTGTATCTTTTAGGATTTATCGGTGAAAAAAAAAAAAAAAAAAAAAAATCCACGATACTGTTTGAAAATCAAATCGAACCAAAATTAAATCGTACTATGTCATGTCATATCATGTGATATATTATATACTCTAGCATGTCAAATATCATCTCATATTACATAACACAGTGCAACACAATACAACACAACACAATACAATACAATACAATACAATACAACACAATACAATGCAATGCAATATAATGCGATACAGCACAATATAACACAATGCAATACAATGTAATACTTAACAAACAACGAGGGGTAGTAACTCTGTCCATCATATGATTCACATAATTTAACGGAGAGAGTTACCAACTCTTTTTCGTTATTCAATCCTTTTACTCTCCTGGCATAATTGCTCTCTCCCCTTCAGTACAAGACAACACAGCACAACGCAATGCAGCAAAGCACAACACAACACAACACAACACAACACAACACAATGACTCGAGAAAACATCACATTTCTCACTGAACAGTCGCTTCCTTTTCCCATGCCAGAGATCCATATGACTGCTGGAATCCCAACTGACGACTGCGTATTATGGTGCGTGTGGGTGCGTGTGGGTGCGTGTGTGTGTGTGTGTGTGTGTGTGTGTGTGTGTGTGTGTGTGTGTGTGTGTGTGTGTGTGTGGATAGGTGGGGTGTGCACGCACACGTAAGTGTGCTGCCGTTAGTCAGTTGTCCGAGGGTGAGAATCCTGTAAAGGAATCCTCATTAATTCAGTACAGCGCCCCCCCCCCCCCCCCCCCCCCCCGCCCCCCACACACATACACCCACCCACCCCCACCCCTGCCCCTCTCACCATCTCTTCATCCCCCCCTCCCTCCACTCTCCAACCGCCCCCCTTCTTTCCCCTCCCCCATACCCTCCCCCTCCCCCACCCCCAGCCCACCCCCAAACCCAGCCGTGGCCAAACAGCAGTTGACCACTTCACCTGTAATCTTCCTGTACTTCAGCTGGGGCCCGTAAGGAAAAGCAAACAGAGCCTCGGGACATTAACTGCGATAAGAGTCGATCCAGAATGGATATTCCATGACCCATATTCTATGATATCTCTGACCTGACTTGGCAAGGCAGTCCTTGTTTCTTCTTCCTCACCACCCCATCTCTGTCTGTCTGTCTGTCTGTCTGTCTGTCTGTCTGTCTCTCTCTCTCTCTCTCTCTCTCTCTGTCTTTCACTCACTCACACAATTATAAAATCACTCAGGAGAATACGGTCGACTGATGCACATCTTTTCTGGAAACTTTTCGACATACAAATTGAACCAGTTTTGAACTATGGAACGGAAATATGGGGACTCGTGACATATAATCAAACGGAAAGAGTACATACTTTTGCAATGAAGCGCTTTTTTGTGTCTCATTACATTCATCAAACACTATAATGTATGGCAAAACTGGCAGGTACCCATTCCGTATGAAATAAATTGTAAAATGCATAAAATATTGGCTCAAGGTTACAAGACTGCCAACATCACGATTATGTAGACAAGCATACGAGGCGCTGCTACTGCAAGAGGAGAAGGGCAAACAGAACTGGGTATTCCACATCAAGAAAACACTAACGGAACATGGATTTGGCCTGGTTTGGATGTGCCAAGGAGTATGGCACGAGAGCGGCTTTGTATCTGAATTTAAAGATATACTTATAGCATGTTGGAAACAAAACTGGCACGGAGAAATAGAGAGCAATGATAGGTATAAATGGTTCTATTCATTTAAATCATTTTTTTCAAATAGAGAAATATATTAAGATCGTAACAAATAAGTGGCATAAAATCTGCTTTGCGAGGCTTAGATTGAGAGCACTTGGACTGAATGCCAACAGAAGATGGTTCGATTCAGACGAAGCAACATCCCCTTGCCCAAATGTGTGGCGAAAGCCCAGAAGATGAAAATCATTTCATATTTTAGTGCAAAAGTTACAAAGAACTACGAAAAAACAGTACCTTTTTCAATACAGCTCCAGCGCAGAGAAAAGATTTGTTCGGCACACTGATGACGGAAAATGAAGATATGATACTCTCATTAGCAAAATATGTATCCGAGGCAGTAAATATACGTACAACGTCTACTATCGGTCCAAATGCTCATTAATCAATCAAAAACTTAGTAAGGGTTCTGTGAGGGGGGAAAAGGCATAGATAAAAAGTAAGGCTTGCATTTGGATGGTCAGTTTCGACAATGTATTTTCTGCTTTGTTGCAGAGTATAGTAAACTTTGTCTATTGTAGTGTGGTTTGTATGTATTGTATCGTCTGCAAACATCTCACATATTACATTAATTAATAAATAGAGCAAATCACTTATATAAATAGAAAATAATATTGGACCAAAAATTGAACCTTGAGGATCTCCATAATAGACAGATTGTAAAGAGGATTGAGATTCATTAATAGATACAATTAGTCTTCTGTCTGATAGAAATAAGGATATTAGTTCAAGTGTATTCCCAGAAAAGCCATATAATTTTAGTTATTTTCAAAAGAAGAGTGCGGTCTATCACATCGAATGCCTTCATAAAATCCACCTTGAGAACAACAGTAATTTCATTATTGTTTATATTTGTGAGCCATTGTTTGACTAAGTTAGTGAGTGCTGTATGACAGGAGTGCTTGGACCTGAAACCAGGTTGATTTGGATGAAATAGTTTGTAGTGATTGAAATGATTGAGGATATTTGTATTTGTTTGTATTTGTATTTCTTTTTATTACAACAGGTTTCTCTGTGTGAAATTCGGGCTGGTCTCCCCAGGGAGAGCACGTCGCTACACTACAGTGCCACCCATTTTTTTGTATTTTTTCCTGCATGTAGTTTTATTTGTTTTTCCTATCGAAATGGATTTTTCTACAGAATTTTGCCAGGAACAAACCTTTTGTTACCGTGGGTTCTTTTACGTGCGCCTTGTGCATGGTGCACACGGGACCTCGGTTTATCGTCTCATCCGAATGACCAGCATCCAGACCACCATTCAAGGTCTAGTGGAGGGGGAGAAAATATCGGCAGCTGAGCCGTGATTTGAACCAGTGCGCTCAGATTCTCTCGCTTCCTAGGCGGACGCAGTACCTCTAGGCCATCACTCCACTGATATGTTTGTTAATGTGTTGTTTCTAAAGGTTTTGACAATAGTAATTAGACTGAAATTTGTCTGTAATTGGAAGGGTCTGTACGGCCACCTGACTTAAAAAATCGGTACTACTCTAACGCCTGTTTCTTGTGGACCTCATACTGGTGTTCACAATATGTTAAAAAGGAACTTCGAAGCTTGCTTCTTTACTCAGTCCGTTTCTGGTGATTATTGACAATGAAAGTATTCATACTGCCACTTCACACACACACACACACACACACACACACACACACACACACACACACACACACACACACACACACACACACACACACACACACACCTTTTATTCGAAGCAAAGCCACGGTTGATAGCCTCAGAGTTTGACATGGGTGTCATCATCTTCTTTAAAGCAGGCAGTTGACAAGGCTTTAAAAATCAGAGGAAGAAGAAGAAGAAGAAGAAGAAGATGAT
>NC_134886.1:16885562-16893062 GCF_041734735.1 Babylonia areolata | reverse complement strand
AACATTTCTGTACTCAGCACGATGGATAGTCCAAAGTTTTTTCGCCACATGGAGTTTTATGCTAGAGATATTTATACTCATATAATCCTGTTTTAGTGCAGTTGATATATCTAATGTGTCTGGGCGCGCGCGAGCGCGTGCATGTGTGTGTGTGTGTGTGTGTGTGTGTGTGCGAGTGTGAGTGTGAGTGTGCGCACGCATGTATGTGTGTGTCTAAAAAATGTGTGTTTTTAAGGAATGTTTTTCTTTTTAATCTAAGCATTATTTACTTGGTATTTTTATTGTTTGGTGGATCATGCCTTTTTTTTTTAATTCATTTTGTGAACGCATTGGATTGAGCTGTTGTAATGTTTTATGTTATGTTTATATATGGCTCGATTATGAAAGGCGCTTTGAGCAGCATTAGTACTGGATATCGTTATGAATTATTATTATTATTATTATTTGGAACGTGACAGATTTGTGAGTTTGTTTTTCTTCTCTCTCTCTCTCTCTCTCTCTCTCTCTCTCTCTCTCTCTCTCTCTCTCTCTCTCTCTCTCTCTCTCAATAAATAATAACTAAATAAATAAACAATCACGTCGCTGAGAAGATCCGAGACCGAAAATTTCGTTCTTGTGCAACAAGCTTGTTGTTTGTTTTTCTTTTTATTTCTAGTTCTCTCTCTCTCTCTCTCTCTCTCTCTCTCTCTCTCTCTCTCTCTCTATATATATATATATATATATATATATATATATATATATACATATATATCTCAAAGGGTGGACGTGTATTTACGTGCACAAGCATCTATGTGTGTATGTGTGTGTGCCTATGTGTCTGTGAGTGTGTCTGTGCTTATGCGTGTATGTCTGCCTGTCTGTCTGTGTGTGAGTGCGTGCGTGCGTGTGCGTGAGTGTGTGTGTGTGTGTGTGTGTGTGTGTGTGTGTGTGTGTGTGTGTGTTGTAAACTAAATCGTTAGCTTTAACCTGCCATCTTCAATGAGTAACAGGAACACATCTAGATTTGTAGTTGTATTTCATTTTATCACAACAGATTTCTCTGTGTAAAATTCGGGCTGCTCTCCCCCGGGAGAGCGCGTTGCTGCACAACACGTCTTTCAAGCAGTTTTTTTGTGTGTGATAAATCCTAATAGTGGTCATGTCTTTCAAGCAGCTTTTAATACATCCCAATAGTGGTCATGTCTTTCAAGCAATTTTGATACATCCCAATAGTGGTCATGTCTTTCAAACAGCTTTTAATACATCCCAATAGTGGTCATGTCTTTCAAGCAATTTTGATACATCCCAATAGTGGTCATGTCTTTCAAACAGCTTTTAACACATCCCAATAGTGGTCATGTCTTTCAAGCAGCTTTTAATACATCCCAATAGTGGTCATGTCTTTCAAGCAATTTTGATACATCCTAATAGTGGTCATGTCTTTCAAACAGCTTTTAATACATCCCAATAGTGGTCATGTCTTTCAAGCAGCTTTTAATACATCCCAATAGTGGTCATGTCTTTCAAACAGCTTTTAACACATCCCAATAGTGGTCATGTCTTTCAAGCAATTTTGATACATCCCAATAGTGGTCATGTCTTTCAAACAGCTTTTAACACATCCCAATAGTGGTCATGTCTTTCAAGCAGCTTTTAATACATCCCAATAGTGGTCATGTCTTTCAAGCAATTTTGATACATCCCAATAGTGGTCATGTCTTTCAAGCAATTTTGATACATCCCAATAGTGGTCATGTCTTTCAAGCAGTTTTAATACATCCCAATAGTGGTCATGTCTTTCAAGCAATTTTGATACATCCCAATAGTGGTCATGTCTTTCAAGCAGTTTTGATACATCCCAATAGTGGTCATGTCTTTCAAGCAATTTTGATACATCCCAATAGTGGTAATGTCTTTCAAGCAATTTTGATACATCCCAATAGTGGTCATGTCTTTCAAGCAGTTTTAATACATCCCAATAGTGGTCATGTCTTTCAAGCAGTTTTAATACATCCCAGTAGTGCTCACAACAATAGTGGTCACGAGTGTCTTTTAATCAGTTTTCATATACCACAATAGTGCTCACAACAATAGTGCTCACAAGTGTCTTTTAATCAGTTTTCATACGCCACAATAGTGCTCACATCAATAGTGCTCATGAGTGTCTTTTAATCAGTTTTGATGCATCACAATAGTGCTCACAAGTGTCTTTTAATCAGTTTTCATACGCCACAATAGTGCTCACATCAATAGTGCTCATGAGTGTCTTTTAATCAGTTTTGATGCATCACAATAGTGCTCACAACAATAGTGCTCACGAGTGTCCTTTAATCAGTTTTGATACACCACAATAGTGCTCACAACAATAGTGCTCACGAGTGTCTTTTAATCAGTTTTGATACACCACAATAGTGCTCACAACAATAGTGCTCACGAGTGTCTTTTAATCAGTTTTGATACACCACAGCAGTGCTCACAACAATAGTGCTCACGAGTGTCTTTTAATCAGTTTTGATACACCACAGCAGTGCTCACAACAATAGTGCTCACGAGTGTCTTTTAATCAGTTTTGATACACCACAATAGTGCTCACAACAATAGTGCTCACGAGTGTCTTTTAATCAGTTTTAATACACCACAGCAGTGTTCACAACAATAGTGCTCACGAGTGTCTTTTAATCAGTTTTAATACACCACAATAGTGCTCACGAATGTCTTTTAATCAGTTTAATACACCACAATAGTGCTCACGAATGTCTTTTAATCAGTTTAATACACCACAATAGTGCTCACAACAATAGTGCTCACGAGTGTCTTTTAATCAGTTTTAATACACCACAATAGTGCTCACGAATGTCTTTTAATCAGTTTAATACACCACAATAGTGCTCTCGGATGATTTTTAATCAGTTTTAATACACCAGAATAGTGCTCACAACAATAGTGCTCACAAGTGTCTTTTAATCAGTTTTAACTCACTCAGTACGGCCAGTCCTCTCTTCTTCTCTACACAGACCCCTCGGATGTCCAGTTGGTGTCTGAATGACCCAACCTTTAGCTTCCGTCGTCAGAATTGTGGTATTCTTTGTCAACATTCACCTCTTCAGTATAAGAGCCTTCCACCTGCAATATTTTGATGATGGTAATTGGGCTGAAACGCTGTTAACGTCGTCTCTTTCGCCGTTCGTATGGAGAGAGTTAATACATCCTGACAGTGTGCAAGTCCTTTCAAGCAGTTTTCATCAACCAAGAGTGTGAACAGTACTGAAATTTAAAGTCAAAGGTCAAGTTCACGCCACAACAAAATGGTGATGATTGGAAAAGCTCTTGGGTACAATAGAGATAAGGTCTTGCATTGCAATTTTCATCAAACTTGATACAGAGACTGATCATGGTGAGAACAAAAACCTTACAGAAGGGTAGGGTTACCACAAATGGTACAGTAGGAAAAATCGCAAGAGACTGAGAGAGTTTGGTTTTTCATCGAATTTTCATCACTTGTGGAGTAGTACGAGGGTCATTCAATAAATAAGGTGAATTTTTCGGTATAAGGACTTCTAATACAGATAGAAGCTTACTTTTTTTTTTCTTTTTTTTTACTTCTTTTTCACATGGATTTAATTTGTTTTGCAGATTAAAACAAACTTTGAGAGTTTTGGCGATTAACAAAGATGGCCGACCAAGAAGCATGCTCCAGGATTGAACAGCGGTCAGTTATCAAGTTTTTGGTTGCTGAAGGGTGCAAACCAGTTGAAATTCATAGGAGAATGTCAACTGTGTATGGTGCCACATGTTTCAGCCGAAAAAATGTCTACAAGTGGGCTAAATTGTTTAAAGAAGGACGGAGCTTTTTGACCAAACTATAATTGTTTCCAAAGTCATGTTTAGATACGAACGGTAAATGTTACTGTAATGTGCGATACTAATATCCTGTTGCAAGATGATGTAAGTGTCTCTGTTTTCCGCATTCCATAATCATCTTGTTGGGTCAAGTAGAAATGTAACTCTGTTTATTTTTTTTTTTAACGATATAGGATGATAATGACAATGGCTACTTTGTGTGTGTATGTATGTATGTATGTATGTATGTATGTGTGTGTGTGTGTGTGTGTGTGTGTGTGTGTGTGTGTGTGTGTAGGTCAAGGGAGATGGAAAGGGTAAAGGTTCTAACCCATTGAAAGGAGACTTCATCGTTTTCGTCAAAGACCTGTGCCCCGAATGTGTAGAAGGTAATAAATAGCCACAATGACAACACAACAACAAGACAGATATTGTGTGGTGCTGTGTAAGCATTGTGATACCCCCTCCCACGCCCATTTCCTGGCTCCCTAGGTTTGATTTGTGGACCATGGCCAAAGTTCGTTCGTTCTCTCTCTCTCTCTCTCTCTCTCTCTCTCTCTCTCTCTCTGTGTGTGTGTGTGTGTGTGTGTGTGTGTGTGTATCTTTATATAGATTTATTCATACAAAATATGTAATCACACCTTCAGATGGGGCCATGGACTTATTGAATAAACTTGAATGAACATTCGTTATCGTAATCTCTCTCTCTCTCTCTCTCTCTCTCTCTCTCTGGTCCATTTTATTTGTTTTGCACGATTTTTGTTCGGATTTATACCTACTATGTCACTAGAGCTTTACAGTTAATGACATTAAACATTTCAGTGTTCAGTGTGCAGTGCTCTCTCTCTCTCTCTCTCTCTCTCTCTGTGTCTCTCTCTGTCTCTCCCTCTCTCTCTCTCTCTGTATATATCTTTATATATATTTATTCATACAAAATATGTAATCACCCCTTCAGATGGGGCCATGGACTTATTGAATAAATTTGAATAAACTCGTTATCGTAATCTCTCTCTCTCTCTCTCTCTCTCTCTCTCTCTCTCTCTCTCTCTCTCTGTGTGTGTGTGTGTGTGTGTGTGTGTGTGTGTGTGTGTGCATCCTTTTTTGATTTATTCATACAAATATGTAATCACCCCTTCAGATTGGGCCATGGACTTATTGAATAAACTTTCGTTCTCGTTCTCGTTCTCTCTGTCTCCCTCTCTGTCTCTCTGTCTGTCTGTCTGTCTGTCTGTCTGTCTCTCTCTCTCTCTCTCTCTCTCTCTCTCTCTCTCTCTGTCGGTCTGTCTCTCTCCCAAGCTTTCCAATACTCCAAGTCTCACATCATCCATTGTACCTCCTGCTGACACAACCCACGAACACACATTGTGTAAAAAAACAAACAAAGGCATTTGTATTAAACACAAACCGAAGACCGAAATAGGCACAAGAGAAGGTGAAGACAGAGAATACAGAAATTGAAAACACACACACACACACACACACACACACACACACACACACACACACACACAAAACAAACCCGTAATATGGGAAATGTTGGGGTTTTCATTTTGTTTTCGAATGTCCGAAAATTAATGCACCTCGAAACAGACTGATATCAAGTAAATATATTGATCACCTTCATCAGTGTCCGTTCCTTGCAGTTTATCACATTTCTCATTTATCTTTTTCCCCCATTAGAATGAAACGCAACTTATTCAGGTACTTTTGGGAAGGGGGCGGGGGGGGGGGTGGTGTGTGAACATTGTCCTCACATCTGGAACTTACTGAAGTTTTGACTGCTTTGTAAATTGTTAGTATAATATATTGAATTCATTTATATGATATGTTGTTGTTGTTTTGTATGCTGGTTTCGTTTTGACGTTGTTTAACTGATGTTGTGATTTGATATGTATGTATTACCATCTTATCCTCTTCACCCAGAAAGGGGCAAAATGGATTAAAAATACTTTGAATCTGTGTGACAAGACTGAAACAGAGAGACACAAACCTAAACTGTGTCTTCACAGGAAGCATGGACATTGCCATTGATGGAGACGGGCGTTGGGCCATAGAGATCCAGGCGGTGCAGTGCCCGGTGGGTGACACCTTCATACAGTACTCCTTCCAGGGTTCCAATGAGTGGTACCTAAAACTGCAGGTCAGAAACGCCAGGTGAGAAGAACACGTGCTAACATGATCGTCGGTACCGTCCCTAAGCAATCATGTTAGATATTCTGTAAATTCTACTGACATAAAACATGATCATCGGTATTGTCCATTCAGATGTCGTGTATTCTATAGATTATACCACGAAACTGGCCTCAGACATTATTTTCGATATTATAATAATAGTAATGATAATGTACATTTCAATAGCGCCCTTTCTCTCTAAGAGCTCAGGGCGCTTTACATGGAAGAAAAATATTACAAGTTACATAAAACATTCATGACCACTGTTTCTCAAACCTCCCCTCCCCCCCTCCCTTCTCTCTCTCTCTCTCTCTACATACATACATACATACATCCAAAGTGAGCTGACATGGGTATTGTCCCTTTACATCTTTGATATTCTATGAATCATTCCACGAGTGGCCAAAAACCTGGTTATCGATACTGTCCCTTTACTTGTTTCATATTTTGTAGATTACACCACATGACTGTCCAAAAGACATCGTTATCAACTGTCCCTTTAGATCTTCGATACTCTATGAATTTTACCATTTGACAGATCTAAGACAAGGTTATCGGTACTGTCTCTTTTACATGCTTGATATTCTACAGCCTGTCTGTGAAAACCAGAATGCCAGCATTTTGGTTTAAGCTCATTACAAACATAGGTACTTCGAAACTATATTTGATTGTTAACAAATTTATATATCATCAACATACATCAGAAACAATACCTGAAAAGTGTTCGCAGTATCTTGAATGAAATTGGATTAAGTTCTTTCTGGTTAGACCAGCACGGTCTTGAAGTACATCCCATTTGGTTAACTCACTCAGTACGGCCAGTCCTCTCTTCTCCTCTACACAGACCCCTCGGATGTCCAGTGTGTGTCTGAATGACCCAACCTTTAGCTACCGTCGTCAGAACTGTGGTATTCTTTGTCAACATTCACCTCTTCAGTATAAGAGCGTTCCACTTGCAATATTTTGATGATAGTGATTGGGATGAAACGCTGTTAACGTCGTCTCTTTCGCCGTTCGTATGGAGAGAGTTAAAAAAGAAGGCTAAGTGCCGTTTTTGCAAGAGTGGCATAGACACACAGATAACGACATTATGTATATCAATCACAGAATGTTTAGGCCAAACTTTGGACAATATGCTTATTTTACAGTGTTAACAAATAACTGTGTGGTTCAGTTTGTTTAGTTTAGAATGCTTTGCCTATTAACAGGAATGAAAGAATGCTCATCGGTACTGTACATTTAGATCTCCGACACTCTATACTATAAAAACTCCACGTGACAGGCCCGTCATGTAAATTTATACCGCGTGACTGACACAAAAATAATATTTCTGTCGTTCTTTCAAAATGATCAGAAAATTTTGTTTTTTAGAACAAAGTGAATGCGAATGAGTCAGCAGCTCCTGTTGAATGTCGAATCTCACCCTCATACTCTGGGGTTTTTTGTGTTTTTTTCCACAGAGTCCCCCCTATGAAAGTGGAGGGTATAAGTTTGGCGGGACAGAATGTC
>NC_134886.1:16843062-16878062 GCF_041734735.1 Babylonia areolata | reverse complement strand
CGCACTGAAAAGGAACCCATGGCAACAAAAGTTGCAGAAGAAATCCACTCTGACGACTACATAAATACACATGGATGCACTCAAGGCCAGACAAGCGCGTTGTGTTATGTTGCTATCGGGCATCTACGTAGCAGATGTCCTGTAGCGTATATGGATTTGTCCGAAGGCGTAGGCCTATATGTGCGTGCGCGCGTACACAGGTTAATTGTGTATGGGTGTGTGTGCACACGCATGTCAGTTGTAAACTTTTAAAGTCGGCATTTTCTTGGTAACTACTTCTATCGACACGAAATTTAGAAAGAAATTGCCTTTTCCGATGTTGTCATCATTCGAACAACAACGTAGCCGCAATTTCACAACAAACGTTCTATCCATGCGATTGCCGTTAAATGATTACATTGTTCCTGCTAATAACGTTTTTATACATGATCGATAAATAACATGACATGCATACATAATGATTTAAAACGCTTCTAGAAAGTTCCGAAAAGGACATCGTTTCCTTTTGAACTGATAAATTTGTGTTCAGAACATTCTATGCATTCAATTGGTTATGCTAGGTAATGATTCCAGAACAACTGATTTCAATACTAAAACGTGGCTAGTTTTTGTTCTTGCAGAGAGAGGGAGAGTTAATTTCAATTTGAGTGGAAGTGAAAGTCATGCCTCCATAAGAGGACCATGTTAACGGTCTGTGAATTTGAAAATTGTTAATATTATACTGAAAGTAAAGACTTTCCAAGGTCGACCTTTCCTCTGTCTGGCCGTGATTCAAAGAGAGAAACTGACTCCGGCTCTTGTATGTGTTTCCGTAAGCGTTCTACGTCCTTTGAAGTGTCTTCACTTTGAAGTGTCTACACACGCACTCACGCACGCACACACACACACAGTACGCACACACGCACGCACACATACACATAAATACACACACACGCATGCACACACATACACACACAAACGCACACCCACGCACGCACAGACATACACACGCATAAACGTACACACACACACACACACACGCACGCACGCACGCACGCACGCACACACACACACACACACACACACACACACACACACAGACGTCTCACGCTGGCGAGGGCAATGAAACATTTGTCACGAGTCGGCGCGTGCAGCATAGTGTTCAGAGGAGGAATACCTGGCTTGGGCAAGCGTGAGCGAAGGCAGGGCGGCAGTGGGGTTGCTCTGTGTGGAGCCCGTCATTTTATGAAGGGTCGGTGCTGTCAGCAAGGAGCCGGATGGGCTGGGCAACGTTCTTAGTCGTTCTCTCGTTCTTCGCTGGTACTGTAACTCTCCACAATGGTAAGTGCACCCCCCCCCCCTCTCTCTCTCCCCCCCCCCCCTCTCCTTTTCTCTTTTTTATCTTAGTATTTTTTTCTCTCTCTAGGCCTGACTAAGCGCGTTAGGTTAGGCTGCTGGTCAGGCATCTGCTTGGCAGATGTGGTGTAGCGAATATGGATTTGACCGAACGCAGTGACGCCTCCCTGAGCTACTGATAATGATACTGATACTGCACGTGTGTGTGTGTGTGTGTGTGTGTGTGTGTGTGTGTGTGTGTGTGTGTGTGTGTGTGTGTGTGTGTGTGTGTGTGTGTGTGTTTGACGTGATAGTTGTTTAAAAGTTGATTGTTTCCATTGCCAATTTGAAATCATGTACAAGACAAATGATATGTTGTTGATATTCATGCGGTGTGTGTGTGTGTGTGTGTGTGTGTGTGTGTGTGCGTGTGCGTAGGCGCGCGTGCACGCGTTCCAACATATTTTGCTGACTCTAATGTGAATGAATCGATCTGTTCGTTCCATGAATTGCTCAACCACCTCTATTGGGTTGAAGCAGACATGCATGTTTCACGGCGATGACTTGTGTTCCATACTGTCATTGTAATTGTCCCTACACTCACCACCTCCCACTGCCCAATCCCTGACATGTTCCAGCTCTCTCTCTCTCTCCCTGTCTCTCTCTCCCGAGTTCCACGTGCACAGCCAAACTCGGGCTCATCTGCCGCTGTCCCAGTTCCAAACGCACTGAAAATAGCAGCAATGACGATTTCCTCCCTTCTTATCGGTCATGTGGAAAACTTGATGTGCCGCGTTATGCTCTCACCGACATGGCAGTGCTTGTCTGCTGCTGTGGGTCACGTGGTTTTCTGTGTACGCTACAGTTGCCGCCAGGGATCCACAGTGGCAGTGCAAAGCTGACTGAGAGAGTGAAGATGTCTATTATGCATCCCTCGTTGCAATCAAACCATCACCAGTAATTTTTAAATTCAAGAGCGGCAGTAACAGCAAAAAAAAAAAAAAGAAAAGAAAAAAAAGTCAGCAGCGCGTAGAGTTTGGAATGTAAAACGTATTTGCTTTATTTGATGCTTGGTTCTGTACGTGCTTGGATAATAATCGTGCTTGTGTTTCGTTGTGTTGTTGACCCAGTCACACGATCGAAGCCCAGCCACAACTGCACGGACCTGTCTTACATCCCAGAGATAAGTGGGATCACGTGTACTTGTACAGCTGGTAACCCGGGGGGCAACCTGACGTGGATGCTAGGTAACACGTCATTGGCCGCAGGAGTGAATGACAATCAGCTGTCACTGCCCCCTGGTGTTCTGAAGAGAGACAACGACCGCAAGGTGCTGGTCTGTCAGGATGACGGTGTGGAGCCACTCTCTGTCATGCTGCCCTTGAACATAGCATGTGAGTTTTACCTGAAGGCTTCTGCATTCTTGGTCTGTGTGTTCTGTGATTTACTTCAGTGTCATGATTGCAGAGTCATTTGAGAGATTCAGGGTCGACGGACAAGTCTTTAATACCTTGTCCTCTAGTCATCTTTTATTAATGTTGTCAGACCCCTTTTCTGCTCGAATATGAATTTGCTTATCGGTTAGCGTGTCTGTTTCTTTGCCTGTCTGTCTCGAAGTTTTCTGACTGAGAATAGCAATGTGAATCTTTTTGACTTGAAGCTGCAGCAGGATTCTAGGTAAGCAAGGGTCGTTAGTGTTTGTAGTCTGGAGAGCAGGACTTGAGAGAAGACATTGTCCATTGTGTTCGGAAAGCAAACACCATGGTGATTGTTGAAATCACTATGATCACCTTCCTTTTTTTTTTTTTTTTTTTTTTTTTTTTTTTAACAAAGTTGGTATTCAGGCATCCTACATAATTGTGAACACTGTGACCTTTCTTCTTCAACAAAGATGGTATTTAGGCATCCTCCGCGTTGGGTTACGCTGCTGGTCAGGCATCTGCTTGGCAGATGTGGTGTAGCATATATGGATTTGTCCGAACGCAGTGATGCCTCCTTGAGCTACTGAAACTGAAACTTAGGCATCCTCCCTTTTGAATTCATATCTCTCTCTCTCTCTCTCTCTCTCTCTCTCTCTCTCTCATTTCGTCTTTTTCTCTGTGTCAATAATTTCAATTTATCTGTCTAGTTTAAGAATTTAAGAAACAATTAAAGTTAAGAAGAGGACATTATTTCTATTATTCTATTACTCCGTTTTATCATAATAAATGTTATTGGCTCAATGCTTGCCTGTATCAGACATTGACATAAGCTTACAGATTGGCGAACAGCAGAGTGAGACTCGTATGATTTCTCCATGGTAATGGAAATTCATTTACCGCTTAGTCTTTTGTGAAGGACTATAACTCTTAAACCAGGAGGCAGAATTGTGCTGGCTCTTAGTGTTGCAGCACTGGGAACTTGTTGTCCTTTGGAAACCATCTCAACGCCGACAGTCCTAAAGCCCTCTTGGCCGAGAGAGTGGGGATGTAACTTCCACTATTATCAAATTCTAGCCAATATATTCGGGACGGTAGTTGCTGCCTCTGCTGTTCTGGGGCCGTATTCAAGACAAAATTCATTTTACCTTCAGGCAAGTTATCTTTGACATGGTTGGGATCCGCGGGTACAGTTTACCTTGAAGGATAAGTTATCTTCGTATTCAAGACACATGCAGTTCGCTCAGACAGCTAACCTATCCTCTTTTTGAAGAAATCCCAACGAATCCCGTCTGCACATGCTCTCAGTTTCACTTCTCATCGCACCACAGCTTGGAACATTGTCGAGAGTTCGCAAAACACGTGCTATCCGAAAAGCACGCCTGTTTTCCGTTAAACAAAAGAAAGGAAAATGCTGCAAAAGGATCCGCCATATTTACATCTGTTTCGTGGGCAGTCACCCTTTTCAGGTAGTAAGGGTAAATTGCCTTCGGGTTTGTAGACACGCGGGTAGACTCTTGTGTTACTGGATATTGCTTACCCTCGGGCAGTTTGCCTTGGCTCAGGCAGATTGCCCCTAGGTACACATTTACCCTCAGGCACGATGTTCTCTTGAATACGGCCCCTGATGGTCATGGACACTATTATTATGCCCTGTCTTAACTGCTGGACCAGAGAGTCACTTCTGTTAATGCCCCATTATCATGATGAAGAGAACGACGACGACAACGACGACAAACAAAAGAACATAACAATGTTGATGAATCTGAATATATCACTCATGATGACGTCGATAATGAGATGTAAATGATAACCCAATAGTAAATATTTATCTGTCTCCATCTTCTTTTATAAATGTTACTATCCGTGTGTTTCATGCATGTCAAACCAACCTTGGACACAACCTTTATTCAAAAAAAAATATAATACTGAAGAGGGATGTGGGAGATTGCAGTTATCTTCCTCTCTTGGTGGATGTAGGTTCTTGTCCTCTGCCGCCTCTCTCTCTCTCTCTCTCTCTCTCATGCACAAAGCTTTCTTTCACCTCATACACTGTCAATGAGTGTAAAAAAATAAAAATAAAAATAAATTAAAAAATGGAGGGGAGGAGAGGAGGAGGGGGTGAGGGGGAAGAAGTGGCACAATGGTTAAGACGCTTATACAGTGTCCGTGAGTGTCTGGGTTCGGACTTCCGGTCTGCTCTTTCTCCCAAGTTTGATAGGCATGTCACATGACTAAGCGCACTGGGTTACACTGCTAGTTAGGCATCTGTCGATGTGATGTAGCGTATATGTATTTGTCCGAAGGCAGTGACCCCTCCTTGAGAAAGCGAAAGTGAAAACTGACACTGTACAAATCCACTGTCCAGACGGCCCAGACACAGTGGAGCTGCAGGTCTACCAGCGCTACAACACCTCCAGTCTCGTCATCGTTAACTGTCACGCGGCGGGGCTGAACCCCAGGACCCCAGACATGGTTCAGTGGGGCGGACCTTGCCGGGGTCACACGGGGTTCACGTGCATCCTGGACCCGCAGAAGACAAAGGTGAAAGGGGTGAACATCACCTGCCGGGTGACCAACTCCGCCAACAACGGTCACACAGTCCAAGCTGCCATGCTGGTGCAGAAAGATGGGTCGGAAGGTCTGGGTCTGATTTCTCAGTGTAATTCTAGTGTTTAAAGTGGAGTGATGGCCTAGAGGTAACGCGTCCGCCTAGGAAGCCAGAGAATCTGAGTGCGCTGGTTCGAATCACGGCTCAACCGCCGATATTTTCTCCCCCTCCACTAGACCTTGAGTGGTGGTCTGGACGCTAGTCATTCGGATGAGACGATAAACCGAGGTCCCGTGTGCAGCATGCACTTAGCGCACGTAAAAGAACCCACCACAACAAAAGGGTTGTTCCTGGCAAAATTCTGTAAAAAAATCCACAAATAAAACTGCACGCTGCGTACCAAAAAAATGGGTAGCGCTGTAGTGTAGCGACGCGCTCTCCCTGGGGAGAGCAGCCCGAATTCCACACAGAGAAATCTGTTGTGATAAAAAGAAATACAAATACAAATAAAAAGGTTGTCATCGAGTCATATGTTCTTGATGGTCTCTTTGTTATTCATTCATTTGCATGTCTTTCCTATACCATAGTACCCAATGATCGGTTACAGTTATGTTAAAATGAAATGAAGACATTTCCATGACTTCCACAGATCCGACAGACCCGCTCAAATGGACAGTCATTGCAGCAAGCTTGCTGGGACTTTTCGCCTTCATCATCGTTGTGGTAACGCTGCTGTTCCTCGGCTTTCGTAGTAAGTTTTCTTTCATCTATTCACTTTGTAGGTAAAGGTAAAAAACGCTCCTATGTGATCTTAAAATCAAGGAAAACAGAACAGTTTCAGAATAAAATGATACGCAGTATTAATATCATCAGCATGGATATTTTGCCAAGTATATCCATTTTCAGTTTCAGTTTCTCAAGAAGGCTTCACAGCGCTCGGACAAATCCATGTATGCTGCACCACATCTGCTAGGCAGATGCCTGATTAGCAGCAAAACCCAACGTGCTTAGTCAGCCCTTGAGTACATTCATATATATTTGTGTAACTGTCAGAATGGATTTCTTCTACAAACTTTTCCCAGAGAACAACTCTTTTGTTGCCATGGGTTCTTTTTGAGTGCGCTAAGTGCGTGCTGCACACGGGACCTTGGCTTATCGTGTCATCCGAATGACCAGACGCATAGCTTGATTTTCCAGTCAAAGTTGGGAGAAAGAGCGAGAGGTAGAGCGGGGTTTGAACCCACACACACTCTCACGGACACTGTATCGGCACTGAGATGAGTGTTGTAACAATTCTGCCACCTTCCTCCCAAGTATATCCATGTGTGACGAACAACAGGCAGACGGGAAAAGACAACACAATATGATTACCTCCATGACCTGAATCAAAATACTAATTTCTGAATTCCCTTTACAATGTTGTTGGTTGGTTGGTCGCTGATTTTGGGGTGTTTTTTTTTTCTCTCCTTCCTCTCCGTCTTCAACCATTCTCTCAACAGTTCCCAGGAGGACTGTTTTAGTAAGGCCATTTAGCAAGGCCATTTAGCAAGCCCATTCGATCATGTTACGTGGCCATACCAAAGTATTCTCTTTTTTAACCGATGTCAGCAGATTTTCATATCGTCCAATGTGCTGCTTGATGGTTTGGATTGATGGTCCCAGATATATCCTGCAGGAGCGCCTTTTCAAATTTCAGATCATTTCAAGGCCAAGAAGAGGGCTTCTGGATCTAAATCCAGAAAACAGAACACAAACTTGGGATTCGGGTAAGATGCTCAGCTCTTGTTTCAGAAACAGCGTGGTAAAGCAGTTTTCTTCAGCCCCCCCCCCCCCCCCGCACCTCCCTCCCGCCCCCCACCACCTCCACCCCGCCCCCACCCGCCCCCACCCCGCCCCTTCTCTCTCTCTCTCTCTCTCTCTTTCTATCTCTCTCACTTTCTGTATCTGTCTGTCTGTCTGTCTCTCTATCTCTGTCTGTCTCCCTCCCTCTTTTTCTCTCTTTCTGTCTCTGTCTGTATGTCTGTTTCCCTCCCTCCCTCTGTCTGTCTGTCTCTGTCTGCCTGTTTCTCTCTGTCTGTCTGTCTGTCTTTCTCTCTCTCTTCTTTTCATTCCAGCTTCGCTCTTGTTTTCATGTTACGAATAAGTATACCTATCATTACAATGGTATCGATGCAAAAAGGCTGCACTGATTCAGTTCAAAACGTTTAGATCTAATTCAGCATGTAACTGCAATGTGTGATGATGTTAGAATTCAGAAAAGGCCCAGGGGTTGAGGATGTTCGCCCAGTAGAAAATACCTACAAATCTTCATCATCATCATCATCATCGCCATCGCCATCTTCATTATTATTATTATTATTATTATTATTTTATTGTTGTTGTTGCCGTCGCCGTCGTCGTCATATCATCATCATCGTCGTCGTTGTCGTCGTCATCCATCATCCACCATCATCATTATTCACCATCCGCGTCGTCATCGTCATCGTCGCTGTCGTTGTCATCATCATCATTGTTGTTATTGTTGTTGTCCTATTAGTTATTCATTGGTTGAGAGATGTTCACGGACACGTTCGGGCCAAACGACTGCGGATATACCCTACAGACGTGTGCACTGTTTACATTTTAAAGTTGGAGTCAGCAGAGATACTGAAATCAGATGAAGTCAGTCAGGTCAGATAGATATATCTGCTACTGGTAATCTGGATCCCAGTACTACCTGTCACGGGGTCGAATGACTGGCAACTAAACCAGCACCCCCACCAGTCCTCTCAGGAGGATGGTGAGGAGGGTGGCTAGACACCCTGGTGGAAATAAATAACCCATCAAAGGGCGCCAGCTATGGAGAGCTACCTGCGGCCACCTAGCTAAGGGAGTAAACCCTGACAGAAAATCCGATGCGGGGCCCCTAAGGCGGTTGGATGGCAAAGTTTGTCACTTTCCGGCAGCTCCTGCGGCCGCGTTGGCACCAAAACGTAACAGCCTTGCTGTTCCTTTGGATCTAGCCACACAAGAAGCAAAAGATATACTGGTGTGTCATTAACCATATCTTGAGCTGAGCTCAACCATATTGATTTTAGGCCGGCACGTCGTTGTTATTCTTTGAGACGTAAATCCTGGAGGCAGTACATTCATTTTTCTTTTCAGGGAGGAAGGTGGCAGAATGGTTAAGACGCTCAGCTGCCAATACAGAGAGTCCGTGAGGGTGTGGGTTCGAATCCCGCTCTCGCCCTTTCTCCTAAGTTTGACTGGAAAATCAAACTGACCGTCTAGTCTTTCGGATGAGACGATAAACCGAGGTCCCGTGTGCAGCACGCACTTGGCGCACTGAAAAAGAACCCATGGCAACGAGAGTGTTGTCCTCTGGCGAAATTACGTAAAATGAAATCCACTTTCATAGGTACACAAATATGTAAGCATGCACTCAAGGCCTGACTAAGCGCGTTGGGTTATGCTGCTGGTCGGGCATCTGCTCGGCAGATGTGGTGTAGCGTGTATGGATTTGTCCGAACGCAGTGACGCCTCCTTGAGAAAGTGAAACTGAAACTGAAACTTATTTTCAGGTGTTCTTCGGCCAAACTGAAAGATCCCCGGCCTAAGTATTTCCCTGGGCGGTCACTGTGGTGAGGCGATGGATCCTGACATGTATCATGCAGTGCTCCTTCCTAATGCTGTCAAAGCGACTGGACACGTTGGGAGGAGGGGAGGGAGTGGGGGGGGCTGGAGGGGGGGGGGGGGGAGGCAGGGAAGAGGTGGGGGAGCCATGGCCAGAATGATAATAATGTTGTTGATGATGATGATGATGATGTTGATGATAATGTAATAATGATAATGATAGTACATACATAATAATAATAATTATTATTATACGTCTATCTGTAATAATAATGATAATAATAATAATGATAATGATAATAATAATAATAATAATAATAATACAGACTGTCGCTCACACATCCCAGACAGGGACCTCATGACGTTTACACCCCCCTTTTCCCTTCCCCACCCCCCATGTCCCCGCCCCCACCACCTGAAAAAAAAAGGTTTACATACATATTCAAACATGCATTCAAGTAACACACACACACACACACACACACACACACGCACGCACGCACGCACGAGACACACACACACACACACACACACACAGAGTCAGAAGAGGTTCAAGAAGGATATTAGTCAATATAATCGTAGCCAGAAGAGGTGGGTTTGGAGATATTTTTTAAACTGAACTGGGGAATCCACGCAATGGACTGAGAAGGTCAGTATGTTCCATTGATACTGCTTGATCAGGATGAAAGAGCGATGACCTTGGACTTGAGGTGATCTCTGAGGAACGTGTTCAAAGTCTGTCCGGTGTGAATCGAAACGAAACGAAACGAATTTTTATTTCACGAGGGTAGTGGAGTAAGCGCAGCTGCTTTTTTTTTTTTTTTTTTTTTTTTGACATCCAGCCCTCAAGGGCAAAGAAGAAAGAAAAACAATAAAAGAAAGAAAAAAAAAGACAAAGCAATGGCAAAACACTCACACAGACACACACACACACACACACACACACACACACACACAATTACGCATGAAAATAAAGCGCAGGAATAAAACACATGCACACAACCTAACTAAGTACGACGCAACGACACATATTATCATTGAAAAGATCAAATCATTATCAAATGAAATTATTATTAGAGAGGAGAAAAAAGAAAAAAAAAGAAAAGAAAATGATAACAGGGAGAAGGAGAGACATAGTGACAGACACCGATAGTTGGAACATGGGAAGTGAATTCATGGCAATTATCATATTGTATATATATATATATATATATGAAATATGAATGATATTGAAACATAATCAGTACATTTTAGGATATAGAGGTGTCAAATTTGACTCATTGTGAGACTGCAGAGCTGCAGACTTTCCACAGGTGTGGCTTGTTACTTCATCCTGGAACTGTGGTGGTGTTACTCGTTTGTTTTATCAGTTTTCTGTAATATTCCCGAGAAATAATTCTCTTCGTGGAGAAGCACATATTTTTCTCCTTCTTCTGCGTTCGTGGGCTGCAACTCGTACGTACACGATTGAGTGGGCTTTTACGTGTATGACCGTTTTTACCCAGCCATGTAGGCAGCCATACTCCGTTTTCGGGGGCGAGGGGTGGAGTGGGGGGGGGCGGGGGGGGGGGGGGGGGGGGGGGCGTGCATGCTGGGTATGTTCTTGTTTTCATAATCTACCGAACGCTGACATGAATTACAGGACTGATCTTTAACGTGCGTATTTGATCTTCTGCTTGCGTATACACACGAAGGGGGTTCAGGCGCTCGCAGGTCTGCACATATGTTGACCTGGGAGATTGGAAAAATCTCCACCCCTTCACCTACCAGGCGCCGTTACCGAGATTCGAACCCGGGGCCCACAGACTGAAAGTCCAACGCTTTAATCATTCGGCTAATGCGCCCGTCAGAAGCACATATAATTTATGGAGAAAGAATTGACATGCTGGCTCAAAGTCCTTGTGCTTCTGTTTCAGTGACGTCAACCCAGGTGTTGAATGATTTTTGTCTTCTTCAGATTGTTTATTAATTTTGTCATGTTTTTCAATGCACATTAAGTTTTAGTTTCCTCGTGGGTATTATTCCCTTCAACACTGTCTCATAGTTGATTTAAGGAAGCTGACATTTCGTCAACAATGTCAGCGATTTCATGTTCGTCAACAGTTCTTCTATATTTTTATGAAGACTGTCTGTCTTTATTATTTACTCGTGAAATGCCCTTTTCATTTTTTCTTCTTTTTTTTCACCTCTACAACAAAGAATAGCCCCCTTTCTTTCTGTTCTATTTTGTTTTGTTTTGTTTTTGTTGTCAGTTATTGTCGTCGTTGT
This sequence comes from Babylonia areolata, assembly GCF_041734735.1. Classification (NCBI taxonomy): domain Eukaryota; kingdom Metazoa; phylum Mollusca; class Gastropoda; order Neogastropoda; family Buccinidae; genus Babylonia; species Babylonia areolata. Next base: position 16,866,899 of record NC_134886.1, on the reverse strand, counting down.
TGGTTTGTTTGATTAGTTTGTGGAGTGATGGCCTAGAGGTAACGCGTCCGCCTAGGAAGCGAGAGAATCTGAGTGCGCTGGTTCGAATCACGGCTCAGCCGCCGATATTTTCTCCCCCTCCACTAGACCTTGAGTGGTGGTCTGGACGCTAGTCTTTCGGATGAGACGATAAACCGAGGTCCCGTGTGCAGCATGCACTTAGCGCACGTAAAAGAACCCACGGCAACAAAAGGGTTGTTCCGGGCAAAATTCTGTAGAAAAATCCACTGCGATAGGAAAAACAAATAAAACTGCACGCAGGAAAAAATACAAAAAAATGGGTGGCGCTGTAGTGTAGCGACGCGCTCTCCCTGGGGAGAGCAGCCCGAATTTCACACAGAGAAATCTGTTGTGATAAAAAGAAATACAAATACAAATATCCACAAATTCAGCTTTACGTCTCTCTGCACTATGTCTATTTTCAGTTTATCGTTTTTATGCAGTTGCTATTCCCTATTCCAACTCTCCAGTTGTTGTTTCTCATTTTTCATTTTTCTGTTATATTTCTGTATTTTACAAAAGAATAATTACATTTCTTAGATCTTACTTACATGCGCAGAAAAAGTCGATAAAACCTGATAGGTCTACTTCGCTTAAATAGATTTTATTTGCTCTTTTTCGGATGAATTTTCAGTACACGCAATCATCACAGTGCATCATCTTTGTCGGTTATTAACGTAGTTGAAAGTATCCATTTCTTGTGACGATGAAGAGAACAGAGGGTTTGAACCCCAGCTTTTGCAATAACTAGTGCGGAAATTTTGATCAGTTGCGTTGATTTGCAATAAATACATTACAGAGTTTGCAGGGGTTTTTTTTGTTTGTTTGTTTGTTTGTTTGTTTGTGTGTGTGTGTGTGTGTGTGTGTGTGTGTGTGTGTGTGTGTGTGTGTGTGTGCTGCCTGCCTGCCTGTCGGCCTATCGATCCAATAATGAATAAATATATATCGGTGGATCAATATGTCTCTTTCACACATAAACACATGCGCACGCGCGCGCTCGCACACCCGCACAAACACGCGCACATACAGAGACACAGATACAGACACAGACTGACACAGACAGACAGACACGCACACACACACAGACACACACACACACACACACACACATACAGTGGCACACGCACGTACACACACACACACACACACACACACACACACACACACACACACTGACACGGAAAACCACATAATGTTTTTGATATTATCTATATGCGGATGATATGGAACAATACACAACAAAGATCAAATTCAATCAGTATAAGCATTGTGTGTAGGCCAGAATCGCAGCAGAGCAGCAACAAAATTCACAGACAGCACAAAACAGAACCTCCAATAAAGGCTGAACGGCTGTAGTGTTGCTGGGAAAAGAATCAAAATACAGAAAGGGTCAGAATGCACTACCCTTCACTTCGCCGTGTTCCAAGCCAGACATTGAAACTAAGAAGAAAAAAATATTCATGTGTGTGTTTATTATCTGATTCATGTGTGTGTTTATTATCTGTTCCAAGCAGTTACATTATATAAATAAAATATATAAATATATATAAAATTATATATATAATATAGATAGATAGATAGATAGATAGTTCACAATCTCTTCGTGTCCTGGGCTCCGCTCCTTACAGAAAGCACTGAGGTAAATACCGAGACCGGTAAAATATAGAAATATCAACAACAGTGGGCTCTGCATGTCTTTAAAATTTGTATTCTAAAAGAAAAACAAAAACAAAAAACCCCAGTAAATTTTCACTGTAAGAACAGCTTCTCCAGGCAAGAATACCCTATATATATATATATGTGTGTGTGTGTGTGTGTGTGTGTGTGTGTGTGTGTATGATAGTCGTGTCCGACTATGACCACAACAGCAAAGGGTTTTAGGACAGCCTCGACGTTTGGATGGTTCCCAAGGGCAACTAGTCCCCATGCAAGGCTTTCAGCACTCTTGCCTCCTAATGTCAGAGTTAAAGTCCTTTACAGAAGACTAAACTGTATAAATGACTTCCCATTGCAGTGGAGAAACAATTGATCATACAGCTCTCACTTTGCTGCTGGCCCAACTATAAGCTTGTGTCTATTTGTATGATATATCATTAATTTAACTGCTTAAAATAAGCCTAAAGTCCGTGTTGGCTAGCCATATGTGTATACCTTTTTAACTCGGAAAGACTGAAATGATATGATTATATCTCGTTTTGGGTTGGTCTTGTGTGAATTGGTCGGCCCAATGATATGAGACACAATTTAAACTATCTGCTGTGGGGAGACGGGCATCAGGACTGCAAAAAGAGTATCATGTCTACTGTTGTGCAGGTCGGGTGTACATCAGTCTGTCGGCCCGATATGAGACACGTATATCATCATACAGCCACTCGAAATCAATCACCACATCTCATGTTCCAAACACACTTCCAAATCATACAAAAGTCAGTAACACAGCACCTCCATATATTCGGCGACAGTAACCTTATCGGCAATGATAACAACTGGTTTGAATGTTTCAATTCAGTGTTTTTGGTGACTGAACTGATCACCGTGGTATCTTCGTAACATATGATAACTGATTTGACCAAACCACACTAAAAATATAATCTATAATGAAATATTATATACCTATACTGATGTTCAAATATGAATGGGCGAACACGACTGAACGACGGCTCATCACTTATTTCAGTTACTATACTGCTAAACCATATTGATCAGTACCACACCATGTGTACAATCACTCTTCTCGCCCCAAACACTTTATATGTTTATTTGTTTATTCAGTTATCATTATTATTGTCATTCTTCTTCTTTTTTTTTTATTTTTTTATTTATTTATTTTATTTTTTAGAATTACGTACGCTCTCTCTGGATAACCCACTCACACTCTCTCTCTTTTCCTCTTCTGACACCACCGGGCATCCACTCCACCACTGAGTGTGGAGTGAAGGCCTAGAGGTAAACGCGCTGGTTCGAATCACGGCTCAGTCGCCGATATTTTCTCCCCTCTGACCTTGAGTGGTGGTCTGGACCGGCGCTAGTCATTCGGCCGGCCGGATGAGACGATAAGCCGAGGTCCCGTGTGCAGCATGCACTTAGAGCACGTAAAAGAACCCACGGCAACAAACGGGTTGTTCCTGGCAAAATTCTATAGAAAAATCCACTTCCATAGGAAAAACAAATTAAACTGCACGCGCGAGGAAAAGAAATACAAAACTGAAGTGGGTGGCGCTGCAGTGTAGCGACGCGCTCACCCTGGGGAGAGCAGCCCCAATTTCACACAGAGAAATCTGTTGTGATAAAAAGAAATACAAATACGAATACATACAGGCATCATTCACTCGGTGTAAACCCACTTTTCCACTTGAAAGTCTACTTTTATTTTTCGTGGTGGAGAGCTTCCACTGTATTCCGGTAAATTGAAACTCCACCGTCGTTGTTTTAGGAAAAATAAACACACAAAAACCACAAAAAGACAACAAGAACAAAAAAACAAAAACAATAAGAACCCCCCCCCCCCCCTCAAAAAAAAAAAAAAAAAAAAAAAGATAAAAAGGATAAAAGAAATGATTTATGAAATAGGCATGTTCAAATAAAAATAGACGAATCAGACTTCTTCTTCTTCTTCCATGTACACCCACGGTCAACATTTTGACCATTATTTGCGTTTTAGGGAGTGCGCAGGGGGGGGGGGGGGGGGGGGGGGGGGGGCAATGGGGGGGGGAGCTGGGGGGGGGTCTAGTGTAGGCCTAACACCTTTGAAGAAAAGGTGTCAAGGCTGGGGGACAGGACGGCGCCTGCTGGCAGGCTGTTTCAGTCCCTGACTGTACGGGGGGAAAAAAGCCATGTTGCGGTGTTCATTCTTGGCAGGGATCCACTTTAGCTGTTTGCTGTGACTTCTTCTGGAGCGGGTCACAGCGGGGGTCAGTTGGTTGCAGCGTACGCACACCAGTTCATTGATGATTTTATACATCACGTTGAGGCGAGCTGTGCATCGGCGTTGTTCCAGGGGGTCCAATCCAACTCATGCAGCATCTGATCTACACTGGCAGTATTTCTGTGGCGGTTGAGAACAAAGCGGGCTGCGTGTTGTTGGACTTTCTCCAAAGTGTCACAGTCATTTTTTTCGTGGGGGTCCCAGACGCAGGCTGAGTATTCCAGCATAGGGCGGATCAGAGCTTTATATGCCATTTGTTTGATGCGCTTGGAGCCGAGTTTTAGGTTTCGCCGGAGAAAACCCATTGTTCGGTTTGCCTTATTGGTAATGCTGGTCCCATCGCCCATCACTCTGAATTGTGACCCCAAGGTACTTGGTGGAGGAGACATTATCCAGCTGTTGGCCATGGAGTGTGTAGACCACTTCTGGCGTCGGCTTCCGGCTTCGTTGTACAGTCAGGACGCTGCACTTGTTAGGGTGAAACTCCATGTCCCACTGTGTCTCCCACTCACTCAGGGCATCAAGGTCCTCCTGCAGTTTCTTGTAGTCGGTATTTGACTTGATGGGGCGGTCAGTGGCAGTGTCATCTGCAAAGAGTCTGGCGTTGGATGAGACGTGGCTTAGTAGGTCGTTTATGTAGGCCAGGAACAGGCAGAGGCCCAGGACTGAGCCCTGGGGAACCCCAAACTTCACCTGGACAAACTCGGACCTGCTCCCCTCCACGACCACGGCCTGCCTCCTGTCTCGTAGGAAGCTGGAGATCCATCGATTTGCGTCCCCCCTAACACCATAGTGGTCAAGTTTATGGATCAGTAGGCTGTGATTCACCTTGTCAAAGGCTTTGGCGAAATCCAGCACTACAATGTCAGACGGTATGCCTTTGTCCAGGTTTGATGTTAGCTGGTCTGACAGCTCAAGCAGTTGTGTCTCGCAGGAATGTTTCTTGCGGAAGCCATGTTGGTGTGGAGTCAAGATGTTTGAGGACTCTAGATGCTCCATCACGTTGCTAACAATCACGTGCTCTAGAATCTTGCACGCGACGCATGTAAGGGAGACTGGTCGGTAGTTACTTGGTTTGTAGTGCTCTCCCTTCTTATACACCGGTGTGACATGTGCAGTGCGCCAATCATCAGGGACACAGCCAGTGGATAATGAACGCTGGAGGATGCACGTGAGGATAGGAGTCACCTCACTGGCCAGTGTCTTCAGTATACGTGGGGAGATGTTGTCTGGGCCTGCTGCTTTCGCCGGGTTCAGGTTCGCCAGCAGCTTCTCAACTCCTGGTGGTGTGATACTGAAGTCTGGCATAGTGGGGAAGTCCTCTCGAACTGCCCGGCATGCTACATTTTTCATGGACTTCTGTCGGATTGTAGTCTTTGCCTTTCGCTGAATGCTGTGAAGAACTGGTTGTTTAGGACCTCCGCCTTGGCCTTCGAGTCCGTGACGAGGCGGCCTTGGACCTTCAGAGGGCGGGGGAGGGGGGGTGGGGGGTGGAGGGGGGGGGACACCTGACTGCGATGTACGCTGATGTTTGATGTAATATCCAGAACCGCTTCGTGCATGGTGTTTTGTCCTGCTCTTCCTCATGTAGGGTGAACAATCGGTTGACGTAATCCCAGTAAGCTCGTCTCATTTTCTGTTGCGCCTCTCTTCTCAGTCGCCATACTTCTGTCTTTAGCTCCTCAGTTCCATGCTTTTTCATTTCCCGGTAAGCTCTGTCCCTTTTCCGTAGGAGGCATCTCACTTCTGTGGTGATCCATGGGTAGGAGTCAGTTTTCTTGGGAGTCTTATGGGGAATGTTGCGTGTGATACTGCTCTGGATGGTGGTCTTGAATTTTGACCACAAATCTTCTGCGGAGGTCGAGTCATTCGAGGCCATTGCGTCTATCTCATTCTGTAGCTCCACTATCCTCTTTCTTCATGCTGGACCATTCCGCTTTGTTGTACAGGGGGATGGGGCATGACCTACAGTTGGATAGGGAGACCTTGGTGTTGTACTCCACATACACAATCTCAGGGCAGTTTGTCATGACGAGGTCAAGGGTGTTTTCTAACCTGGTGGGTTCGAGGACGACTTGGTCGAGACCAGCGTCATGGAGCAAGTTTAGGAACTTGCGATGTAGTTCAGGATAGGAGCATGATGGCTTGAGGGTCAAAGTGGACCAATCCCATCCGGGAAAGTTCAGGTCTCCTGCTACGAGCAGCTGTACGTCGTTCATAGCGGCAGCCCTTCTGACAGATGACTCGAATTGGGTGAGGCTTTCTTTATCGCCCGTTTTCCGTCTATAGTAGGCGCAGTTTCAGTTTCAGTTTCAGTAGCTCAAGAAGGCGTCACTGCGTTCGGACAAATCCATATACGCTACACCACATCTGCCAAGCAGATGCCTGACCAGCAGCGTGAGGCCTTAAGAAAAAAAATAATAAGGGATGAGTAAATAATAGCTAAATACATAAAAAAAATAACTACTACCACTACTAATAAAATGTATAAGGCGTAAAAACTTGATGAAGTCAACTATAAGCGTACATAAATAAATAAATAATAATTCTAATATAAAAAAGGTAGTAGTAATAGTAGTAGTAGTCATGATAATAATAAATAAATAAATAAATAAATAAAAGAGACAACAATGATGATAAATAAGCAAATAAATGTAAAACATGGAGACACACATTCACACATACACCCACATATGCATAACAGATATGCACCAAACATGCAGTTTCACAGATATGAAAGTATAGTCAAATACACATAAACGTACATGAGCCCCAACACATACACACACACACACACACACACACACACACACACACACATTACCCTGCACCTCCTCTACCCCCCTCCTCCACACAGTCATTTCTAGGCTTCGTATCGCAGCTTCCACGGCACACACACACACACACACACACACACACACACACACACACACACACACACACACACACATAAACAGATGCACACTTACTTGTACAAGCAAACACACACGCCCATATCCCGACCCCCAACCCAACACACATCATGAGTATATATATATACACACCCGCACGTTCCAATATTCCGTTGCTCCCACAGTGTAGGTATGCATACACACACATACCTCATCCTCTACCCCCCCCTCCCTCTCCCCCCCCCTCCCCCGCAACCCCCACCCCCTCTCTCTCTCTCACACACACACACACACATACGCACGTGCACATAACTCTCCTGACACTTGTGTACACTCACACCCTCGCGCATACACAAACGCACTCAAACACACAGACCCACACATACACACAAACACACACATACACACAGAGGCTGCCACTGATTGGCCGCAAGAGGGATGGGAAAAGATCTCTGATGCCAAGAACGTGGCGTCTAGTGTGTTGCTCAGTCTATTGTATTTGGAAAAGCCCGCAGTAGGCGCCGGCAGACATATAGGTGTCTTCTGTTCCTTGTGGCGATCTTTACCCATAGGATTTCACACTCAGTGTCAAATTCAGTTACCAGTGTGCTCTGGATATCCTCCTTCACTGCCAGAAGGACACCACCGCCATCCTGATTCCTCAGTCCTTACGGTACACATTTAAATGAACGGTACATCATTTAAATTATCACTACTACTATTTGAAAAAAAAAAGAACAACAACCCATTATTGTCGCCTCAACATGTTTATTATTATTATTATTATTACTATGATGATGATTATCATTATTATCATTCTTCTTCTTCTTCTTCATTATTTTTGTGTCATCCTTCGTGGAGAGCTTGCACTACATCCCGGTAAAAAGATATACTTTCGTCATACACTGTACCATCTGAGAATATCTTCCGGTCTGGTTTGTTTTGCTGCTGCGAGAACTAAAGACACCAAAAATATCACCTGATACAATTGCTGAATTTTATTTTGTACAAATTGTAGTTATTCATCTCAGTCTCAGTTGGGAACGGGTGAGTGACGGTTCATATCTCGTTTGCAAATTAATGAATCAGTCCTTTCCACATTGAAACATCAAGTTTTTGCTGGCGGTTGCCATTTGGTTCTGGTCAGGGGGGAGTGGGTCCGTGATACAGTCGAGTCCATGGAGTTTGCTCCATGTTACGAATACGATTGCTGGTTTTACGTTTTTGTCTGGGTATCAGCCAGTTACTAAGAGTACTTGAGGAATGCGTAATTTAGCAATGACATTGAAGTAACTTGACTTTGAGTATGACATGACAAAAGGCGTATCGTGTGTCATTTATCGTGTCATAGAATGTCCTTTTTAAAAATTTTTATTTTATTTTTTTAGCGTCTCATGGTTTGTGGGATCAAAAACAAAAAAAGCAAGATAATGGCACGTTAGTTTAGTGACTGGATATGCATCAAGATTGAGTAAAATAACGAACAAAATAAGAGTCAAAATCCACTGAAAATGAGGTACAAACTACATCTACTAGTACTAATGGTAATATCGTTTCATACATGTATGCACAAAAATTGCTGGTAGAATTGGTTCTTGAATTTAGGATGCTAAAATAGGATGCTTTGTTTTGGACAGTCTCGGCTGTAGTAGTAGGTATGATGTCTCCAGCAGAATCATCACCTATAGTTTTATGAATTTTTATATTTATCTGCTGTCATTGTTGCTGTCAGTGTGTGTACAGCCACCAGAACAACTGTTAATGACAACTGGATAAATATGATGCTGACTGTCCTAAAAGTAAAACCCTCAAGAGAGTGGGGATGTAACTTGGGCAAGACACTCCACTGAAATAAATTCTAGCCCAGAATGTCAGAACAGAGGCATGTTTCTTAATCACAAGCATGCTTGCATCCTAGTGGCAAGAGAGCAAGGGTGAGGAGTATGTGCGCAATGAAATGAATGCTATGCAGGAAGTAGATTTTACCCTTACCTTGTGGCATAGTTGCTCTGAAGGCTACCTAGCCTTGACCAACAAGAACCAAGCCACTCTTGCCGTGAGGTGGAAATAAAAACAAAAAATGCACAGGTCTTCTGAGTGTGTCCGGAGATTAGAAAAGAGAGATAAACCACTCGTGGCAGGCCCCTTCTTACTGTCTATAACAGTGCTGAAGCCGTTTTTGGGCACACACGCAGTGCGGAAGGGTGGGGGTAAATCACCCTCTCCTTCCCCACCTGAAGGAAACTGGTCGGTTCTGACGGTTCAGCTGCAGTAAAGCGAAAGTTAAGTTATGCCTGGAATTTCCCACGTGTAGTAAGATTCGCTGTATACAATGAAAACCGATTCATTTTTGCTTTGGTTTTTAGCACGTTTGCATCTGCTTGAATGTAGATAATATAAAAAGAAAATAAAGCAGCTCCCCCCCCCACCAACTCCCCCCCCCCCCCCCCCCAGCGCAATGTTGCACATGAGAGAGACAGTTATAAATTATTGAACTGCGTTTTCGTGACGCTACTTTTTCTTCACACTTTCTGGTTTACATCATCATTTCTTAAAAAAAAAAAAAAAAAATATCAAAACATAAAACACATATTCAGCTCTGTCTCTCTTCTAACATCTGTCTATACATACATACATGAATACATACATACATAATTTCATATAGATCTATCAGTATGTAAATCTAAATCTATCTATATGTACATAATCATATATATAATTCATATATATACGAACGCTTCATGTTGCCCGAGCAGACCGTTGTATTGTGCTCTATCTCTCTCTCTAAGTCTCTGTCTCTGTCTCTGTCTCTCTCTCTCTCTCTCTCTCTCTCGGGAGTTTTACATGGCTGTTAAAAGCATCTACGATTCTGTACTTGTATGTGTTCGTGACAAAGGTATTTATTCAGACTTTTTTCAGTGTCCAAGAGGGGTTAAACAAGGTTGTATGCTAAGCTCACAGCTGTTTTCCTTTTTCATCGGTGAATTGGCATTGGAGTTACCAAAGAAGGGGAGACATGGAATACAAATGATACCTGGTGCAACAGATTTGCTCTTAATGCTATTTTCTGATGATGTTCTCTTGTCTGACACACCCATAGGGTTACAAAATCAATTAAATGCCCTTAAACAAGAAACAGACAGACTACAACAAACAGTGAATCTCGATAAGACCAATATTATAGTTTTCCGCAATGGAGGTCATCTTTCGACTGGTGAAAAATGGTGCTGTGGTGATAGGGAAATAAAAGTAACCAATACATATAAATATTTAGGAATGTTATTCACAACAAAATTGAGTTTGACATCTGCGTGGGATGAAGCAAACAGCAAAGGGAACAAAGGTGTAATCCAAATTATAAAATCACTCAGGAGACTGCGTTCGACTGACGCTTTCCTTTAGTTTGGGCGGGGCAAAGGCAGCTCATGAATAATGAATGCGTGTCGTGGCGCAGGCTGCCCGGCTTCAGCAATTTCTGCAAGTGGTTTATCTCTCTTTTCTAATCTCCGGTGTGTCTCACAAGAACCTTGCCTGACTAGCATGTTGCCTCCTCTGTTGTCCTGGTGGTCTTCGTTGGACATGACTATCATCCAACCATCCATCTGTCTATCTCTGTACCTGTCTGTCTGTCTGTCTGTCTATAGATCTGTCTATCTATCTATATATCTATCTATCATATATATATATATTTTATGTCACTCTATATGCTACTTATTTGTGCAGTTCAGATTGAGTTTGTCATGGTCGATCAGCAGTAGTTGGTAACCATGGGAAACCAGTTGACAGGTGTCGCCCCCTCTCAGATTTATCCTGTGGAACATTACCTGGCTGACAACACTGAGTATGAATATGAGAGCAGGTGAGATATTTTATATGACTTATTTAAAAGAGCAAATTATGTGTGGCAGGTTTGATTTTGAAGCTCTCAGAAATGGAAGATTTAATTTGCTGCAGCTTAAGTAATTTTGGATTTCCAATAAATGAATTTAGATACATTGGATCAAACTCAAAGTATCAGTTTTTTTGTGCAAGTGGGTGAGACAGAAATCTGCGTGACATTTACTTTTTACTTTTTACACACATACTGACTTAGTCACTGATAGTGACAGCTGACATGCACAAGAGTGATGTACACTATTGCTTTGTCAGTCTGATGGTTATCATGCACACACTCACATGCAGACACACAGACATGCAAACACAAACATGCACACACACATACATACAAACACACACACACACACACACACAATCCACACATTTTTTGCAGTCAGTCTCCTTTCTTCGTTTCATTGATTACTTTTTTGGATCACCCCCACCCCCCATTTTTATTTGCTATGTAGTATGTACATTGAATGTAACTGGATTACCTTTATTTATAGTCAGTTATAGCATTCTGCTGATGATTATTATTTCATTGGCTGCTGAGGTGGCAGGCACCTTGTGTATTGGTAATTGTTGTGTTTGTCACTGAGGTAGTGTTTTTGCTTTTCTGTTTGAAAACTATGTGTCTCTTATATAGTTATTACAGGGTGACACCTTACAAAGAACATAATGACACTTCTTGCTCTGCCAAGTTCTGCTTCCACTATCTGTGACTAAGGTAGCATGTTGGAATTCGGTTTTAAAACTGTGCATCTTTCTTTACTATTGAATATATTTATACTCATAGTGATACTAGTGTGACACCATATAGTGCACATTTCTTCAAGATTCTGATTCTTTTTCAGTCTTGGCAGCACTCGTTTTTTCAAAGTTGCCCGTGCCAAGTGCAAGGAGGGTCTTGCTGTGGTTAAAGTATTTGTCATTCACGATCCCTCTCTGCCTTTGGAGAGGCACCGACAACGATTAGAGGGTAAGGGGTGTGTGTGTGTGAATGTGTGCGTGTGTGTGTGAGAGAGTGCGTGTGTGTGTGTGTGTGTGTGTTTCACTTAAGTCTGTGTCACTATATTTGTGTGTGTGGGGAGGTGGGGGGGGGGACATTTTTTTCTTTTGAATAGTTTATGCTTGCATGCATGGATATAAATATAAATGAATAATGACTAATGTCTTATGCATGTATACTTCATTAGTAAGTGGTTTTAGGGATATCTATCTGCAGATTTGATAATATCACTAATACTATTTATGATTATTAGTATTTCTGCACGATTGTTTTTCTTCTTCTTCTTTTTTTTTTTTTTTTTTTTGGTTTTGTTTGTCAGAATAGAATGAGGAAATATTTCCTTGTTCTTCCACTTTGATTTGTTTGTGATTGGTTTATGATTGCCAGATTTCTTCTCTTAGTCTTATGCTGTTCAAATGGATGTTGTGGTTAATGGACCAGGAAGTAAAGGTCGACACAATTCGGAACACTCTTTGTGTTGTATTAATGCTGTTATGATATAATTTTGTTTTTGACTGGAACTAAACCAGTGCATTGTGATGTATCGTTTGGTACCCATCTCTGTGTTTCAGAAATTGCTGTACGATTGAAAACAGCTTCAAACTGTTTACCTTTCCAAAAGTCGGTGGTAAGTTGCTTTTTTTTTTTTTGAGGGGGCGGGGTGGTGGTGGATGGAGGTGGGCAGAGGAGTTAGGGGGGGGGGGGGGGGGGTTCTTTTTCCCTCCTTTCTTCATAACAGTAAAATCCTTTATTTCTTAGTTGTTTGTTTGCTATTTCCCCATTAAGTATTTTATTTCTAATTTTGTAGTTTTGTTGTTTACAGGCAGGTTTTGTTTTGTTTACAGATGATGGTATCTTTCTGTTTTTCAATATTATCGTCAACAAAGTGGAAATAAAAAGAAGAAGAATATAATAGAAAAAAAAGAAAAAGAAAAAAAAAGTGGAAAATATATCATAACACTCAGTACATCCTCCAAGTGTTTTCTTATTTATTTTTACTTTCACTTGCCCACAAAAAAGATAAGTCTTTTTCTCTCTCTATCTGCATAAGAAACTGAGTATTTTATCATTTATGTACTAGTATTTATAAGGCAATGCCATGGCGGAGTTGGCAAGGCACTGGACTTTTGGTTTCCTTGTTCGTGGTGATGTGTGCATGGGAAAAGCACTTTGATTGTCCTCGCTCGACCCAGGTGTGAAGGGGTACCTGACTTTGTTTTTGGGGAAAATTAAAACATCAGAAAGAAAGGATTGGGTCCGGCGCCTTCCTGTGCTGAGCCCCAGACACAGTGGGTATTAATTCACTGTCCCAGTGGTTGCAAAAGGTTGTGGGACATTTAACTTTTATATGTGTACAATAGGAGAGAGAGAGAGAGATATGATATGGATACTTTATATATAGTGCTGATCCTCAGTCAGAGACCAGGCTCTAAGCACTTTACAAACTTGAGGTCATTTGCACAACAGGCTGACTACCTGAGTAGAGCCGATTGACGGCTGCCATTGTGTGCTCATCATTCATTTCCTGTGTCATTCAATCAGATTTTCAGGCAGTCACGCAAAACACTCAGACAGACATGTACTATATTACGTGTATGACCGTTTTGTTTATTTACCCTGCCGTATAGGCAGCCATACTCAATTTTTGGGGGGGTGTATGCTGGATATGTTCCTTGTTTCCATAACCCACCAAATGCTGACATGGACTTCAGGATATTTAACGTGTGTATTTGATCTTCTGTGTGAGTTCACACGGAGGGGGTTCAGGCTCTAGCAGGTCTGCACACATGTTGACCTGGGAGATCGGAAAAATCTCCACCCTTTACCCACTGGGTGCTGTTACCAGGATAGAATAGAATAGAATATGTCTTTATTACCAGGTGTACAAGGGTCACAACGAATAGGGGGGGGGAGGGGGGGGATAGTATATAAAAAAAAGTAGAAACAAGAATAAAAAATTATACACAAACAAAAATACAGTAGAATTTAGGGTACATACATGTGCATATCAATACAAGAGCTTGTGCACACTCACACATGCACAGACACACACACATGTTTGAACAGAAGCCGCATATTACATGTGGATGGGGTTGATGACTAGATCTTCAGGTAAAAGGTTGTTGATTGCACTATTCTATTTAATCATACTGGATTTGTTCGAGAGGCAGGGCATTGACTGCTTTGGGGGAAAAGCTATTGGCAAAGCAATGAGCTTTCGTCCTTATACTTCTGTACCATCGACCAGAGGGCAGCATCTCAAAAATCCCAAAAGCTGGATTTGATTCATCCTGGCTGATTCGAACCCAGGACCCTCAGATTGAAAGTCCAATGCTTTAACCACTCAGCTATTGCTGAGAGAGAGAGAGAGGGATAGATAGATAAAGAGAGAGAGAATACTTTTGTACTTTGAGAAATTACGAAATGTTTATGTGTGTCCCAGCAACTGGAGCGGTCGGCCTTGCTGTTCCGACAGTATGTGAAGTACAGCCTGTATGACCGCATGAGCACGCGGCCCTTCCTAATCTCCATAGAGAAACGCTGGATTGCCTTCCAACTGCTCTGTGCCCTCAACCAGTGCCACAAACTGAAGGTCAGTGCATGTGTGTGTGTGTTTGTGTGTGAGTGTGTTTGTGTTGTGTGTGTGTGTGTGCGTTTGTGTGTGTGTGTGTGTTGGTGGTGGTGTGGTTCCAATTGTTTTGTCTTGTTTTCAGTTAGCAGTGTGTGTGTGTATGTGTGTGTGTTTTATATGTATGTTTGTGTTTGCACGTGTGTGTTTGTGTGTGTGTGTGTGTGTGTGTGTGTGTGTGTGTAAAAGGACTAAATCTGGTGGGTTTTTAAAAATTATTTTTGTTATAGTTTAATTAGTTACCAGGTGACCATCACAGAAAATCTTGCTATTCTGGGAGAGTACAAAGGATCGGGTTTGAAGTGAGTGAGTGTGTGCTTGTGTGTGTGTGTGTGTCTGTGTGTGTGCTTATGTGTGTATGTGTGTGTGTGTCACTGTGTGTATGTGTGTGTGTGTCACTGTGTGTACATGCTAATACAGGAAAGTGCAAGAAAACTATACACTGGTCATGTCTGGTTGCGGTGTCCAGGTGTGTCATGGGGACATCAAGTCCGAGAACGTGATGCTGACCAGCTGGAACTGGGTGCTGCTCACAGACTTTGCCAGCTTCAAGCCGGCCTTCCTGCCTGAGGTAAACCATCTGGGCCCTATTTGGTTCCCTGTGGACTGCCGGTGCTGAGACTACTGACTACAGATGAACCCGGGTGTGGCTGTGTATGGGGGATGAGGGGCGTGGGATTAACTCTCTCCGGACGAAGGAATGCATGAGCATTCCTACATAAAATGTATTCGGTTTCAGATGACAGAATGGAATAGCATTTTCAAGAAATAAAAATCCATCACGCGCTGTACACGTGATTTTGTGATTAGCCAAGCAGAGTGCGCTATTCTGGGTCACTCCACAATTGAATGGTATGATTGGTCAGCCTGCCATGTGTGGCCCGTCTCGCACACACGCTGTCAAAGTCACTGACCGGTCGTCTGCTTGCGTGCCAGCCTGTTAGCAAAGCGGGCTCTTCTCAAAATGTGAAGCGAACAAGGCAGCAACGGCAATGTTTTAGGGTTGCCGAAGTACTTGAAATGCTACAAACTGAAGGGTCGGACATTGAAGAGGTGGATGATGATGAAGAAGAAAGCGAATTTAATGCAGAAAGCGAGCATGGGTATGGTGATTCAGGGTGAAAAATTGGCAGTATTTTCTACATATGGCAAAACTGTAAAAATAAGATGAGAAATTTCCTTTTTATATATATATATATATATATATATATATATATATATATATTTTGGTGTCATATACTGTACCATGTCAAATATATATATATATGTAATAGCTCAACACGTAATAAACCAGTTCTGAAAGTTTCATTTTCTTACTCCGTATTTTGTATTTTTTGTAATTTTTTTTCCAAACCCTTACAAATGGGCCGTCTGTGTGGAAAAGCAAGGGAGAAAACTTGTTGTCCCGAGTGAGTTAATGTCACTGAAACGATGCAGAGGATGGGGCAGCAAAAAAAAAAAAAAAAAAAAGAGAGATAATGTGCCATCATTTTTTTTTTCTTATCTATTTATTTTTTTTCTGCCGTATCATCTTTACCATTTCAGTGGCATGACTCCCTTTCCGAGTCCACCATACACAGCCACTTCCGGTTTGTTTGTTTTTTCTGTTGAAATTCAAGCATTGGCAGTACACAGGGAACTAATGAGCTCTGCACTTTTCTGGTTTGCTTTTTTCTTTTATAGTGGGTGTGCACTGTGTGTGTGTGTGTGTGTGTTGTGTGTGTGTGACTTTTACCAGGTTCAAACCACATTGAAACATTTTCTGTTCTAGGTAAATGTTTACCTGGTTTGTTTGTGTTGGTGTTTTTTTGTGTGTGTCTTTTCCCATTTTCAAACCAGCATTTCTATCTGAGTAAAATTTTACCTGGATTGTTTGAGTGATTGTGTGTGTGTGTTTTGTGTGTGTGTGTGTGTGTGTGTGTGTGTGGATGTTTTTTTGTTTTGATTCGTTTTTTGTATACAGTTTGTTTTTCCTGTAGTTTGACTTGGTTGTTAGTGGGCCAAACCAGTGCTACTATTCCTACTTGTGTTTATGTTCATTTTATCTGAATAGATCTTTTTCCCTACATGCAAACATTCTGATTTATGCAGTTCAGTTAAAGGTGTTTTGTACACAACATGTTGCCCTATATCTGCAAGTTTGTGAAGGGAATTTTTGCTGAACATTTCCACCAGTCCTGCGTTGCTGATTATATTTCTGTTCCAAGCAGTTTTTGTGAGGGGTGTTTCGACAGGATCATGTTTGAACCTTTTGTAATCATTGATTTTCTTTTGAAGTTCATGTACCATCTGACAGAAAATTTGTATATGAGAGTTTGTGATATACTCGGTAACACAGAGAAAGAGATCCCCTGCATTTTATGTGGTCTAGTTGAAAGCATATATAACTCTAAATAATGTTATTTAAGCATGATTGTAAACTACCAAGCATGACACACACACAAATGCACACTTACATGCACACACTCACACACAAACACACTATGATACATAACACTAAAATATACTACACACAGATGCCACACACACACACACACACACACACAAACTATACTACCTAACAGTTCAATACACTACACACAGACACCACACACACACACACGCACGCACTTACGCACGCGCATGCGCGCGCGCACACACAGTGACACACACAAACACACTATACTACCTAACAATACACTACACACGCATGTACGAAACGCACGAAACGCACGCACGCACAGACACTATACTACCTAACACTACAATACAGTACACACAGACACCACACACACATACACACACACACAGAGTGACACACACAAACACTCTATACTACCTAACACTACACACACACACACACACACACACACACACACACACACACACACTACACACGCACTACACTACACTTCGTATCACCACACAATGCACTGAAGAAATCCAGGCAGAGGTTCCCAGCATCTTGTAGAGTTAGCATTCCTGTTCACAGGACAACCCCTCCGACTTCTCCTACTTCTTCGACTCGTCCCGACGCCGCACGTGTTACATCGCTCCTGAGCGCTTCGTGGAGAGCTCAGTGCTCAACGCTGAAGGGGACCTCAACCTGACGGAGGAGAAGACAGGAGAACTGAACGCGAAAATGGATATCTTCTCTGTGGGGTAAGTGATTTTACATGATTGTATCAACCCAACCCTGAAATCGATAGCTTTTTCTAAGGGTTGTGTCAGTTAACATAAAAATTATAAATTTCTGCCCCAAATACTGCACCTGTACCTGTACATGTACCTGTTGTTGAGAGAACCCGAGGTAGAGGGCCCTTATGATTGCGGTTGCGCCATAATTTTAGCTCGATTTTCCAAACGAACTCAGTAAGTTTGTGACCTGTTGCAAGTCTTTGTCAGACACAAAACAGGAGTGTCAAAGAATCGATAGACACAGAAATATGAGCACAGGATCAGGAGTCAAGATGGCTGCCAGAAAAAGAGGAAGCTAGTCAGGGATACAGAGGGGAGGTAACCTACTTCCGGGAGGTTATCTGCTGTAGCTACTTTCGTTTTCTCCCCATAGGCTGGTAGTAGTTTGCACAGGACAGGAATCGGACTCCCTGCCGGAGTCTGCACTAGTGGGTCATGGTAAGTATGTTAGATAAATGTAATTTTAGGAAAAAAATTTCCTATATCATGTGCATTTGAGTGGGGTATTCTTTTCCCCCCTTGTTATTCTATTAAGAAATGCCAAATGCAGTTGAGGATTGCTTTTCGCATTTTTCTGTTTTCATTCACATCATTTAACATATCTATAATTATTGTATCTGAAATGCTTGTTTACACCACCCCTTCATGAGGGACCATGGCCTGTATTGAATAAAACACCTGTATCTGTGTCATTTAACATGTGGCATCTCAATCCTAAAATGGATATTGTCTCTTTGGGCATGTGATTTGTCATTTGTCAGCCCAGCACTAAAATGGATGTGTTCTCTGTGGGGTATGTAATAGTTCACTTCTCAATTTAACCCTTAAATGGATGCGGGGTATTTGATTCTACTTGTGTCAGCTGTGGGGTATGTGAATAAACGTTTTAACTCAACCCTAAAATGGGTATCTTCTCTGTGGGTATGTGATTTAGTATGTCAGCTCGGCCCTAAAATAGATATCTTCTCTGTGGGGTATGTGATTTAACATGTGTCAACTCAGCCCTAAAATGGATATCTTCTCTGTGGGGCATGTGATTTAACATGTCAGCTCGACCCTAAAATGGATATCTTCTCTGTGGGGTATGTGACTTAACATGTGGCAACTCAGCCCTATGATGATTATCTTCTCTGTGGGGTATGTGATTTAATGTATGGCAGCTCATCACTAAAATGGATATCTTTTCTGTGGGGTATGTGATTTAACGTGTGTCAACTCAACTCTAAAATGGATATCTTCTCTGTGGGGTATGTGATTTAACGTGTGTCAACTCAACTCTAAAATGGATATCTTCTCTTTGGGGTATGTGATTTAACGTGTGTCAACTCAACTCTAAAATGGATATCTTCTCTGTGGGGTATGTGATTTAACGTGTGTCAACTCAACCCTAAAATGGATATCTTCTCTTTTGGGTATGTGATTTAACGTGTGTCAACTCAACTCTAAAATGGATATCTTCTCTGTGGGGTATGTGATTTAACGTGTGTCAACTCAACTCTAAAATGGATATCTTCTCTGTGGGGTATGTGATTTAACGTGTGTCAACTCAACTCTAAAATGGATATCTTCTCTGTGGGGTATGTGATTTAACGTGTGTCATCTCATCCCTAAAATGGATATCTTCTCTTTGGGGTTTGTGATTTAACATGTCAGCTCAACCCTGAAATGGATATCTTCTCTGTATGGGGTATGTGATTTAACATGTGGCAGCTCATTCTTACAACCCTACATTAGAATAGTATCCTGAAAAGGAAGGGTGAACGATTTGTCCTTTCTTCTTTGATGATATGAAGGATATTTTCTCAGGATTTTGTATTATATTAAGGTGTGTGATGATGTGAATGATGTTATCACAGAATTGTGCGTTGTGCCCAGGTGTGTGCGATGATACGAATGATGTTTTCACAAAATTTTGTGTTGTGTCCAGGTATGTGCAATGATATGAAGGATGTTTTCACAGAATTGTGTGTTGTGTTCAGGTGTGTGCGATGATACGAATGATATTTTTCACAAAATTTTGTGTCGTGTCCAGGTGTGTGATCACAGAGCTGTTCACCGATGGCATTGCACCCTTCGACCTGTCTCAGTTGCTGTCCTACCGGAGAGGCGAATACAGCCCCTGGAAAGTCATCGACTCCATCCAAGGTCATGCGCATATCAAGGTCAGTTAACTGGGTCGTGGTGCTATTTATAGTTTTCTGATTTGATACATGCACACAGACACAGACAGACAGACAGACAGACACGCACGCACGCACGCACGCATCTTCTACCCAGCTGGCCGATGGTGTCTCTTTCTTTATCATTGTTACTTTCTAATTGTTATGTTGTTGTTTTTTGGGTTTTTTTTATATACTTAACTAATTCAGCTTTACTCGTATTGAAGTTTCCCACCAAAGAAAAGTCTGATCTGCGCTAGATGCTGGCTTTGTTTGTGTTAGCATCTCTGAATGTGTGTGCAAGAGCTGTCACAGCACAATGCGATGCAGTGCAATGCGTGTGCAAGAGCTGTCACAGCACAATGCAGTGCAATGCAATGTGTTTGCAGGAGCTGTCACAACACAATACAAATCAATGCAGTGTGTGTGCAGGAGCTGTCACAGCACAATGCAATGCAATGCAATGTGTCTGCAAGAGCTGTCACAATACAAAGCAATGTGTGTGCAGGAGCTGTCACAGCACAATGCAATGCAATGCAATGTGTGTGCAAGAGCTGTCACAATACAATGCGATGCAATGTGTGTGCAAGAGCTGTCACAATGCAATGCAATGTGTGTGCAAGAGCTGTCACAGCACAATACAATGCGATGCAATGTGTGTGCAAGAGCTGTCACAATGCAATGCAATGTGTGTGCAAGAGCTGTCACAACACAATGCGATGCGATGCAATGTGTGTGCGAGAGCTGTCACAATACAATGCAATGTGTGTGCAAGAGCTGTCACAGCACAATACAATGCGATGCAATGTGTGTGCAAGAGCTGTCACAATGCAATGCAATGTGTGTGCAAGAGCTGTCACAACACAATGCGATGCGATGCAATGTGTGTGCAAGAGCTGTCACAATACAATGCAATGTGTGTGCGAGAGCTGTCACAACACAATGCAATGCAATGCAATGCAATGTGTGTGCAGGAGCTGGTGTCACACATGCTGCAGAAGGACCCTGAGCACCGGCTGTCAGCAGAGGAGTACCTGGTGAAGCAGAGAGGGAAGGCGTTCCCTGACGTGTTTTACACCTCCATCAAGATGTACCAGCAGCAGTATGTCGACTCCATCTTCCCCCCGGACGATAAAGTCCTCCTGTGAGTGTTGCATTATTGTATTATTGTGTTACTGTATTGATTTACTCTTTTTTTTTTTCTTTTTTTTTTTTGTCATAGCAGGTTTCTCTGTGTGAAATTTGGGCTGCTCTCCTCAGGGAGAGCGTGTCGCTACACTGAGAGTGCCTCACCTCACCTCACCTCAGGCCCATAACTACAAAGTAGTTGTTGGGGGAAGCCTGAGGACCGCAGACGCAACCTCCCTTCTCCATCTGTCTCTGTCGACAGCCGCCGGCAGCAGCTCACGTGTGTGGAGTCCGGTCCATTGCTTGATGTTCTCATGCCAGTTCTTCCGCTGTCTTCCTCTTCTTCTCCCGCCCTCGATGGTGCCTTGCATGATTGTTTTGGACAAGCTGGTGTGTCGAGTGTTGTGTCCAAACCATATCAGCTTGCGTCTCTTCACAGTTGAAAGGAGAGGTTCCTGAGGTCCAGCAAGGTTCTCAATTCTGCTCCGTACATGTTCACTGAGAGTGCCACCCTTTCTTTTTTATTTTTATAATTTTTTTCCTGCCTGCAGTTGTTTTCTTCTTATTGAAGTGGATTTTTGTACAGAATTTTGCCAGGGACAACCCTTTTGTTGCCGTGGGTCCTTTTATGTGCGCTAAGTGCATGCTGCACACGGGACCTCAGTTTTTTTTCGTCTCATCTGAATGACTAGTGTCCAGACCAGCACTGAAGGTCTACTGGAAGAGGAGAAAATACTGGCGACTGTGCCGGGATTCGAACCAGTGCACTTGGATTCTGTCACTTCCTAGGCGGACGCATTACCTCCAGGCCATCACTCCACATTTGTTCAACGCACCGTCATGTGCCATGATTGATTTCCTACACAATCCTATGTATCGCAGCTCCCACATTGCACACACATACACACACACACACACACACACACACAAGCACGCACACACACAAATACACACAAATCAACGTGTTTTGTGATGTGTGTGTGTGTGTGTGTGCAGTCTGGCATGTGACTGAACATGTGTTGTTCAGTGATGTGTGTGTGTGTGCAGTCTGACGCATGCCTGAATGTGTTGTTTAGTGATGTGTAAGTGTACAGTCTGACGCATGACTGAATGTGTTGTTTAGTGATGTGTAAGGGTACAGTCTGACGCATGACTGAATGTGTTACTTAGTGATGTGTGTGTGTGTGTGCAGTTTGACGCATGCCTGAATGTGTTGTTTAGTGATGTGTAAGTGTACAGTCTGATGCATGACTGAATGTGTTGTTTAGTGATGTGTGTGTGTGTGCAGTCTGATGCATAGCTGAATGTGTGTTGTTTAATGATGTGTGTGTGTGTGCACTGCAGTCTGACGCATGACTGAATGTGTTGTGTAGCGATGTGTGTGTGTGTGTGTGCAGTCAGATGCGTGACTAAATGTGTTGTTCAGTGATGTGTATGCGCGCAGGCTGACGCGTGACTTGGACCAGCTGATGAAGAGCCTGCAGGTGAGGGAGGACAAGCCTGAAGCCAATGACAACGTGGTCCTGGTGGTCTCCCTGGTGGGCTCTGTCTGCAGAAACCTCAATGTGAGTGCTGCTGTGGGTTTGATTCCTCGCCCTGTGGGGTCTACTGGGCTGTAAGCCACAGTTTCAGTTTCTCAAGGAGGCATCAGTGCACGGACAAATCCATATATACGCTTCTCCGCATCTGCTATGCAGATGCCTGACCAGCAGCATAACCCAACGCGCTTAGTCAGGCCTTGAGTGCATGCATATATATTTGTGTACCAATCCGAACGGATTTCTTCTACAGAATTTTGCCAGAGGACAGTACTCTCGTTGCCATGGGTTCTTTTTCAGTGAGCCAAGTGCGTGCTGCACACCGGACCTCTGTTTATAGTCTCATCCGAACGACTAGATGCTTAATTCTATTTTCCAGTCAAACTCGGGAGAAAGGGCGAGAACTGGATTCGAACCCAGACCCTCATAGACTTTGTAGTGGCAGGGGAGCGTCTTATCTATTCTGCAATGACATAATAATGATGTATGATGATCGGTATAAGGGCAGGCCCGGCGCTTCCTTTTTTGAGGAAGCGTCTGCGTTTGTTCCAATGTACCTTTTATTTACCTGTGTGCTAGCTGAATCGGTTGTGAAAGCAGCACTGACTTGAATTTGTGTACCTTGTGTATGGAGAGAGTTACCACTCTTTACTATTTGTTTAATTAGATATATATATATATTTGTTTGATTTTATACATTTGTGTGTTTGATTGAACATACATACAATGTGCGTGTGTGTGCCCAGTTTGCTCATCACCGAGAGCTG
Source organism: Babylonia areolata (assembly GCF_041734735.1). NCBI lineage: Eukaryota > Metazoa > Mollusca > Gastropoda > Neogastropoda > Buccinidae > Babylonia > Babylonia areolata. Next base: position 16,843,761 of record NC_134886.1, on the reverse strand, counting down.
GCTTTGGACCTGCTGTACAAGTTGTCCCGCTACCTGACGGTCGACCTCATCCTGAACCGCATTGTGCCCCTCATTGTGAGTCTTTCTCTCCCCTCTTTGACTCACCTGTGTCTGTAATTGATCACCTGGTTTCTGTTGTGTTGTCTCACCTCACCTGTGTTTGAACGAAATGTACCTGGTTTCTATTTTGTTGTCTCACCTCACCTGTGTTAGAACGAAATGTACCTGGTTTCTATTGTGTTGTCTCACCTTACCTGTGTTAGAACGAAATGTACCTGGTTTCTAATGTGTTGTCTCACATCACCTGTGTTTGAACGAAATGTACCTGGTTTCTGTTGTGTTGTATGTCTCACCTCACCTGTGTTTGAATGAAATGTACCTGGTTTCTGTTGTGTTGTATGTCTCACCTCACCTGTGTTTGAATGAAATGTACCTGGTTTCTGTTGTGTTGTCTCACCTCACATGTGTTTGAACGAAATGTACCTGGTTTCTAATGTGTTGTCTCACCTCACCTGTGTTTGAACGAAATGTACCTGGTTTCTAATGTGTTGTCTCACCTCACCTGTGTTTGAATGAAATGTACCTGGTTTCTATTGTGTTGTCTCACCTCACCTGTGTTTGAATGAAATGTACCTGGTTTCTATTGTGTTGTCTCACCTCACCTGTGTTTGAATGAAATGTACCTGGTTTCTAATGTGT
>NC_134886.1:16785562-16838062 GCF_041734735.1 Babylonia areolata | reverse complement strand
AGCTGGCGGAACAGGAGGAGGAGGAGAACAACGTGGAGGAGGACGACGCAGATGACGATGAAAGCCTGCAGGTGATGACTGCACCCAGTTCAACTCTTTGCTAGATGAGAAGTTTACTGATTTATTTATATATTTTTTTTTTTCAAACCTTTTGATGTTTGTTCTTTCAATCGACGGGTGCGATAGCCGAGTGGTCAAAGCGTTGGACTTTCCATCTGTGGGTCCCGGGTTCAAATCTCAGTGATGGCACCCAGTGGGTAAAGGGTGGAGATTTTTTTCCGATCCCCCGGGTCAGCATATGTGCAGACCTGCTTGTGCCTGAACCCCCTTCGTGTGTATACGCACGTTAAAGATCATGCAATCTATGTTAGTGTTTGGTGGGTTATGGAAACAAGAATTTATCCAGCATGCACACCCCTGAAAACGGAGTATGGCTGCCTACATGATAGGGTAAAAACGGTCATATACGTAAAAGCCTACTCGTTTATGCACAAGTGAAAGTGGGATTTGCAGCCCATGAACTAAGAAGAAGAAGAAGCAGAAGAAGAAGATTTCTTTCAGTCAACATTTCTGGTTCTTATTTGAGCACTTGCAAATTTACTAAATATCCCAAATGTCAAAAAAAAACACCCAAAAAACAACACCAACCAACCAATCGACACCACCAAACCTGGTTGAATGGTGGCCATGGTAGTGATATGTTTCAGTAACAAGACACGAGGTCAGCTGTTTCCATCATGCCCTGAGAAAAGAAAATTAGGCAGCAAAGATTTGTTCATTTGTGCTCAGAAGTCTGTCCTTTCATTATCACATCAAAATTTTGACTTTCACATTTTGATCGGTTATGAGGCGTGAATATTCCGTTCTGATTCTTTATTCATTGATATTGTCTTTATCCTTCTTCTGTTATTTTTATTTTTTTGATTTTACGTAATCTTATTTATTCGTTTATTTATTTGTTTGTTTATTTATTCATTATCTTTTTTTATTTTTTTTTATTTTGTTTTTTCGTATTTTCCCTCAAGGCCTGGTGAAGCGTGTTGGGTCAGGCTGCTGGTCAGGCATTTGCTTGGCAGATGCAGTGTAGTGTATATGGATTTACTGAATCACAGTGATGCCTCCTTGAAATATGGAGATTTAATTTTAACCACTGGATATTTACTCTTCACAGGGTTTTAAGCATTAAAGATAATAGAATGATAAGACAACTAATGTATATTGTGAGGAGAACTGACTCATAGATGTGTGTGTTGTCAGGAGTTTGCAGAGCAGTCACTGACATACACAGTACACTGTGAGGAGTACTTACACATGTATAGATGTGTGTGTTGTCAGGAGTTTGCAGTGTGTGTGTTGTCAGGAGTTTGCAGTGTGTGTGTTGTCAGGAGTTTGCAGTGTGTGTGTTGTCAGGAGTTTGCAGTGTGTGTGTTGTCAGGAGTTTGCGATGTCATGTTTCTGTTGTCAGGAGTTTGCGATGTGTGTGTTGTCAGGAGTTTGCAGTGTTTCTGTTGTCAGGAGTTTGCGATGTGTGTGTTGTCAGGAGTTTGCAATGTGTGCGATGTGTGTTTCTGGTGCAGCCAAGAGTTTGCAGCGTGCGTGTTGTCATGACTTTGCAATGTGTGTGGTGTGTGTGTTGTCAGGAGTTTGCGGAGCAGTCATACGACTCAGAGCTGCAGGCCCTGCAGGAGACAATCCAGCACAAGGTGGTGACCCTGCTCAGTGATGCCAACAACACCGTCAAGATGACTCTCATTGACAACGACATCGGGCGGCTCTGCCACTTCTTTGGCAGACAGAAAGGTCACAGACGCACACAGTGATTTTATGGAGGAGGGGTGGTGGTGAGGATAGTTATGAATGGTGGGTTAAAGACAAAAATAAAAAAAAAAAATGAGTGATTGTCTTGATGGCTGCCGGAAAAAGAGGAAGCTAGTCAGGGATACAGAGGGGAGATAACCTACTTCCGGGAGGTTAACGGCCACAGCTACTTTCGTTTTCTTCACATAGGCGGATATTAGTTTGCACAGGACAGGAATCGGACTCCCTGCCGGAGTCTGCACTAGTGGGTCATGGTTAAGTATGTTAGATAAACGTAATTTTAGGAAGAAAATTTACTATTTTATTGGTGGGGGATGGGTGAGTGCAGGTTAAAAGAAAAAATTCATTATTTTATTTGTATTTTATTGCACACATCTGTAGGGGTGGGGTGGGGTTGTAATATAGTCATGAACAGTGGGTGGACTTGGTGAGTTGGAAAGTGGGTTCTAAAGAGACTGAGAGTGAATTTGTGTGTGTGTGTGTGTGTGTGTGTGTGTGCAAATATGTATACAGGTGCCAAGGGTACCTGAAAGGAAAAGGATTTTTTTCTGTGATCAAGTTTATATTCAGTGTAGCTTCTGTTCAGTTCTGGATCCATCAGGTTTTTTTTTTTAAATGAAGTTTCATTTTATTTAAAACTGAATCGGGTTAGGAATCTGGGTGTTCCCCATTGCCGCTATGGAGATCATGGTTAGAAGTTAAATACTTTTTTAACTGGCACTTGGGTATAATTGGAGACGCATTTCATTTTAAAACTATTTTACACTGGAGGAGGTTTAGGAGGTGGTAGTGGTCTGGGGTCGACCAGAGGGAGTGGAGGAGGCGTGGAAAGGCCGCAAGGCTTAATTTCTGCCCCAAATACTGTACCTGTACCTGTACCTGTTGCTTAAATTTCAACCTGAGGTAGAGGGCCCTGACGATTGCGATTGCGCCATAATTTTAGCTCGATTGCCCAAACGAGCGAAGTAAGTTTGTGACCTGGTACAAGTCTTCATCAGATTCAAAACATGAGTGTCAAAGAATCGACAGATAGACAGAAATAAGAAAAAAAACTTAGCCGTATGAAGAGCACAGGATCAGGAGTCAAGATGGCTGCCGGAAAAAGAGGAAGCTAGTCAGGGATACAGAGGGGAGGTAACCTACTTCTGGGAGGTTATCTGCTGTAGCTACTTTCGTTTTCTCCGCATAGGTGGATAGTAGTTTGCACAGGACAGGAATCGGACTCCCTACCGGAGTCTGCACTAGTGGGTCATGGTAAGTATGTTAGATAAAAGTAATTTCAGGGAAAAAAATTTCCTTTATGGAATGCCTGTAGGGTTGGGTGAGCCCTTTCATTGTGTTGGTACAGTTATGGAACATTCTTTTCCTGAAGAACATACTGCTGTCATTTTTGGTTTTCTACACGGTCTGGATCATTTATGGTGGTCATTGATTCAACATGTATTCTCTGAAGTGATTTTAGACAGAAAAAAAAAGAAACATTGTGCTGCTCATGCATGTATATGTTTGAGAATTTGCTCGGACTGTGTACAGTTACATAGTTATGTGATGCAAAAGATGAATTTAGAATGGGGAAGAAAATTTGGAAACAAAGAAACTAATTGATTAACCATAAAATCAAATGACCAATAAAAACAGATAGTCCAGTATCAGAATACTTACAGGTAAATAACTGTTGGACATTGGAGGAACTAACAAAAAATTTGAAGGTTAAGGATGAAAAGTTGAATATTTTTGTTACCAAGTTGTTGGAAAGTACAGGAATGATCTCTTTTTTTTATCTTAAGGCCAGATGGAATATACACATTTGTTATTTTCTGTCCATACACTATTCCTGGTATGTATTTGTTTTGAAGGGGTCAGTTTTCCATCTGCTTATGTTTGTGTTGCTCTGTGTCGTCAGTGTGTCGTTGATGTGTTGACAGTTTGCTTGTGTGTCGTCAGTGTGTCGTTGATGTGTTGACGGTTTGCTGTGTGTGATTTCAGCCAGCGACGTTCTGCTGTCACACATGATCACATTCCTCAATGACAAGGTGAGGTGCTCGCGTGTGCAGACACAAACACACACACACACAGAGCACACACAGAGCGCACATACACACACAGAGACACAGACACAGAGAGCATATACACACGCACAGACACAGACAGACACACACACACACACACACAGACACACACACACAGCACACACACAGACACAGAGCACACACAGACACACACGCACACACACACAGAGCACGCACACACACACATGGCACAACGCACGCATGCATGCATGCACACACAACACACACACAACACACACACACACACACACACACACACACACACACACAGGGAAGCTGGGTTAGTTACAAGGATGAGCAGTGTTCATGTTCTTGGATGGTACTTAGGAGAGGGAGATCTCTTCATGTTTGATTGTGCAGAATTCCACACATTTACATGCACTGATATATGCATGTAGTGTGTGCAACTATGTGTGTGTGTGTGTGAATTTGTGTGTGTGTGTGTCTTTGTATGTGTGTGAGTGTGAATGTGTGTGTGTGTGTGTGTTGTGTGTGCGCATGTGTGATGCTGAATGTCACTATGATATATTGACATATGCATGTAGTGTGTACATGTGTGTGTGTGAATTTGTGTGTGTGTGTGAATGTGTGTGTTTGCATGTGTGTGTGTGTTTATGTGTGTGTGTGTTGTGTGTGCGCATGTATCGTGCTGAATATCACTGTGATATTTCATTTTCTTTGTTGTTGTTTTTTTTTTTTTTTTTTTTTTGATAGCAGATACCTGATTTTGTTTGTTGCTGTATGCTTTATTTTACTTGTGTGTGTGTTGCTCTAACAGCAAGACTGGCAGCTGCGGGCCTCGTTCTTTGTGGCCATCACCAGTGTGGCGTCCTACGTTGGCTGGCAGAGTGCACAGATCCTGAAGCCTCTCCTGCAGCAGGTCAGTGTGTTCTGTTGGTTCATTTGAATATTGATTTAAATATTTATGCATATAGAATTGGTGGTGTATGAGCTCGATCGCCCAATCAGGCCAAGTAGTTTTGTGACCTGTTGTGATTCATCATCGGACACAAAACGAGAGCACCAAATAATCGATAGACAGAAAATACGAAAAAAAAAACTTAGCCGTATGCAGAGCACAGGAGCAGGAGTCAAGTTGGCTGCTGGAAAAAGAGGGCGCTAGTCAGGGATGCAAAGGGGAGGTAACCTACTTCAGGAGGTTATCTGCCTGTAGCTGCTTTTGTTTTCTCCGCATAGGCGGGTAGTAGTTTGCACAGGACAGGAATCAGACCCCTGCCGGAGTCTGCACTAGTGGGTCATGGTAAGTATGTTACTTAAACGTAATTTTAAGAAGAAAATTTCCTTTTAAATGTTTATGTATGTAGAATTGGTATTTGTTTCGGCTGAATGAGCTGTGTTCTGTTGGTTCATGTGGATATTGATCTGAATAATTTGAGAGCGATCCAGGGATGCAGTCCTGTGTCCTGTTGGAAGCAGTGACAAAATATACAATGCAACAAAATACAAGACTGCCATGTTTTCAGCAGGACCATTCCCATAACAATGTGTTGTAGAAGAACGCACGCACACACTAACGCGCACACACACACACACACACACACACACTCACACTCTCACCCTCCCCCAAGCCATCTTTCCTCAAACTGCTTTGGTATCAGTGTGTAGCTGGATGTGAACACTTCTATACACACTGGCTACAATATTAACTGTCTGAAACCATACATCATCCACTCATCATGTGATTCACCATCAGATGATGCAGCAGTCTGCAGTCACAAAGCTGTTAATGAAGAAAACTCAGTGTGTTTCAGTTTCAGTGTCTCAAGGAGGCTCCATTGCGTTCAGACAAATCCATATATGCTACACCCCATCTGTTTGGCAGATGCCTCACAGTAGCATAACCCAGTATGCTTAGGCAGACTTTGAGTGCATGCATGTGTATTTGTGAAATTATCAGTTTCACTACACATCCTTAACCGTGACCCACTAGTGCAGACTCCGGCAGGGAGTCCAATTCCTGTCCTGTGCAAACTACTATCTGCCTATGCAGAGAAAACAAATGTAGTTACAGCCGATAACCTCCCGGAAGTAGGTTACCTCCCCTCTGTATCCCTGGCTAGCTTCCTCTTTTTCCAGCAGCCATCTTGACTCCTGATCCTGTGCTCTTCATACGGCTAAGTTTTTTTTTTTTTCGTATTTCTGTCTGTCTATCGATTCTTTGACACTCATGTTTTGTATCTGACGAAGACTTGTATCACGTCACAAACTTGAGAAATGGCGAGACCATGATTTGAAACAGACCCTCAAGGACACTGTATAGGTAGATAAACGTCTTTAACCATTCTGTCCACCGTCCTCCTGTTTGTCATGCCTGTACTGTCCACCTGTGTTTCAGGGTCTGAGCGACACGGAGGAATATGTGATCCAGAAGACCCTGAGCTCCCTGCAGAAGCTGGTGTTCTTTGGGTTCATCCACAAGTCGGTGCTGCTGGAGTTTGTCACTGACATCGCTCCCCTGTTGGCTCACCCGGTGAGTTGTGGGCCCTGGTCTTTGTGATGAGCGTCAAAGTTTGACAGTGTGTGTGATGATACACCTTGATGTAATGATGATCGATTCACTGTCCCTGTCCTTTCTCACTGTCCTGTCCTGATGAGGATGAACTGGTCTTTTTCACATTAATTTGATTGGACTTTTAACTTCATTTTGGTTTGTGTGTGACTGGTTTTAAGAACTTGTGAATGAACAGCTTTGACATTATTCTTATGGATCTTTTAATTTTAATTTGTGACTGGTTTTAATTGGCCCCTGGGTATGACCAATATAATATGATTTTTTATTTATGTTTTTTTTGTTGTTGTTTTTCCAGAAAAAAAGATCTTGTTTGTCTTGTTCAGTTTGTCCTGAACTCACAGATGTATGGTAATCAGTCATGTTCGACCCTGACGATCAGAACAGCAGAGGAGCCAACTTCTGTGCCTTTTATCTGGCCTGGACTTTGATAAGTGGATAGTGTATTGCCCAAGTTATATCCCCAGATCTCGGCCAAGAGAAATTTATGACAGTCCACATTTGGGATGGTTCCCAAAGGCCAACTAGCCAGCACCCAAGGCTGCAGTTCTAAGAACCAGTGCAGTTTTTCCTCCTGGTTGTAGAGTCGTAGTTCTTCACATAAAATTAAGTTGTAAATGAATTCCCATTGCAGTGGAGAAAAGCCATTGATCATACAGCTCTGTTTTTTCTTTCTTTTTTTTTTTCACAATGTTCACTGTTCCATTACACACCATGCACAATATTGACACAACCTGCACAGTGTTCACTGTTCCATTACATATGCACAATTTTTTTTTTTTTTTATACATTTATTTGCTTATTTATCATCATTGTCTTTTTTATTTATTTATTTATTTTTAATTTTTATTATTATTATTATTTATTTTATTTATTTATTTATTTTTTTGTACGCTTATAGTTGACTTCATCAAGGTTTTGCGTCTTATACATATTATTATGTATTATTATGTATTACGTGGTGGACAAGTTCACATACCTGGGCAGTACACTCTCTCGCACAGTTGTCATCGACGATGAGGTGAATGCCAGACTCGCCAAAGCCAGCGCTGCCTTCGGCAGACTCCATAAGAACGCTTGGAACAGGAGAGGCATCACCCTAGAGACGAAGCTCAAAGTATACAAGGCCATAGTTCTCACCACACTGCTCTATGGATGTGAATCATGGACGGTCTACAAACGCCACGCCAAAAAGCTGAACCACTTCCACACCACCAGCCTCAGAAAACTTCTCAGCATAAAGTGGCAAGAGAAGATCCCTGACACAGAGGTGCTCACTCATGCAAACTTGCCCAGCATCTACACCATCTTGATGCAGGCCCAGCTGCGCTGGGCAGGCCATGTAGTTCGCATGCCAGACCACCGGCTCCCCAAGAAACTGCTGTATGGCGAACTCCAACATGGCAAGCGCTCACATGGAGGCCAAAAGAAGCGCTTCAAAGACACTCTGAAAGCTTCTCTGAAGGCCTTCAGCATCAGCCACAACACATGGGAGCTGAATGCAATGGACAGACCAAAGTGGCGTTCAGCTGTCCACAAAAGCGCCAAATCCTGTGAGGCCAACAGAATCGCTGCAGCAGAGCAACGCAGACAGGCCAGGAAAAGCAGTGCCAGCAAGTCCGCGACAGCCGCCACCATCCCCTGTCCACACTGCGTCAGAACCTTCCGGGCGCGGATTGGCCTGACCAGTCATCTGTGCACCCACAGATCCCAACCCACCCACCCCCAGGATGACTAGATGGTCCTCGTAGATCCCGACGGACGAACCACACATTAGTAGTAGTTCTTTTTTAATGTTTTTTTTTTTCTCTCTCAAGGCCTGACTAAGCGCGTTGGATTACGCTGCTGGTTAGGCATCTGCTTGGCAGATGTGTAGCGTATATGAATTTGTCCGAATGCAGTGACACCTCCTTGAGCAACTGAAACTGAAACTGCAAATATTGACACAACCAGCACAATGTTCACTGTTCCATTACACACCATGCACAATATTGACACACCCTGCACAATGTTCACTGTTCCATTGCACACAGTGCACGATATTGACACACCTTGCACAATGTTCACTGTTCCATTACACACCTTGTACAATATTGACACACCTTGCACAGTGTTCACTGTTCCATTACACACCATGCACAATATTGACACACCTTGCACAATGTTCACTGTTCCATTACACACAGTGCATGATATTGACACACCCTGCACAATGTTCACTGTTCCATTACACACCATGCACAATATTGACACTCCTTGCAAATGTTCACTGTTCCATTACACACCATGCACAATGTTGACACACCTTGCACAATGTTCACTGTTCCATTACACACCATGTACGACATTAACACACCTTGCACAATGTTCACTGTTCCATTACACACCATATACAATATTAACGCACCGTGCACAATGTTCACTGTTCCATTACACACCGTGCACAATATTGACACACCTTGCACAATGTTCACTGTTCCATTACACACCGTGTACAATATTGACACACCCTGCACAATGTTCACTGTTCCATTACACACCATGCACAATATTGACACACCCTGCACAATGTTCACTGTTCCATTGCACACAGTGCACGATATTGACACACCTTGCACAATGTTCACTGTTCCATTACACACCTTGTACAATATTGACACACCTTGCACAGTGTTCACTGTTCCATTACACACCATGCACAATATTGACACACCTTGCACAATGTTCACTGTTCCATTACACACCATGTACAATGTTGACACACCTTGCACAATGTTCACTGTTCCATTACACATCATGTACAATGTTGACACACCTTGCACAATGTTCACTGTCCATGCACAATATCGACACACCTTGCACAATGTTCACTGTTCCATTGCACACAGTGCACGATATTGACACACCCTGCACAATGTTCACTGTTCCATTACACACCATGCACAATATTGACACACCTTGCAAATGTTCACTGTTCCATTACACACCATGCACAATGTTGACACACCTTGCACAATGTTCACTGTTCCATTACACACCATGTACGACATTAACACACCTTGCACAATGTTCACTGTTCCATTACACACCATACACAATATTAACACACCGTGCACAATGTTCACTGTTCCATTACACACCTTGCACAATATTGACACACCTTGCACAATGTTTACTGTTCCATTACACACCGTGTACAATATTGACACACCCTGCACAATGTTCACTGTTCCATTACACACCATGCACAGTATTGGCACATCTTGCACAGTGTTCACTGTTCCATTACACACCATGCACAATATTGACACACCTTGCACAATTTTCACTGTTCCATTACACACTGTGCACAATGTTGACACACCCTGCACAATGTTCACTGTTTCATTACACACCATGTACAATATTGACACACCGTGCACAATGTTCACTGTTCCATTACACACCATGCACAATATTGACACACCGTGCACAATGTTCACTGTTCCATTACACACTGTGCACAATATTGACACACCCTGCACAATGTTCACTGTTCCACTACACACCATGCACAGTATTGGCACGTCTTGCACAATGTTCACTGTTCCATTACACACCATGCACAATATTGACACACCCTGCACAATGTTCACTGTTCCATTACACACTGTGCACAATATTGACACACCCTGCACAATGTTCACTGTTCCATTACACACCGTGCACAATATTGACACACCCTGCACAATGTTACAGCTCTGTCAGCTCAGCTGTAAGCGTATGTCAGTATGTGCAGAGATGCCAGCTGTTAAAATTTCGGCATATTTTGTCACGCTCCTTCGCAGTTTATTTCGAGGTTACGCCAACGTCAAAATTGTTCAGATGAGTTCAATTTCTACTGCATAGCATGGTCACTTGCTTGCATGTTGTAACATTACCCAGACGCTCTAGACATATCAATCACGAGGCCAGGGCAGTCACTGCTAACCTTTGTTTCACGAGATGATGCTCAGCTAATTGCGTGCGTGTTTACGTTGAAACAGCAGTCAGTGGACCAATCAGATTAATCGTAGCAGTTACACCATGTTGCAAGTTGGCGCGAGTGTTTGTATGCCTTGAAGATAAAATGTTTGTTTGTTGATGTGGCTCGGAGTCCGAGTTTTCCTACAAGATTCAGAATGTTCCTACCAAATTTCCTGATTGTTCCTACAAACACTTGACAGGGGTTGGTCCTACAAACACTTGTTCCTACAAACACTTGACAGGGGTTGGTCCTACAAACACTTGTTGTTCCTACAAACACTTGACAGGGGTTGGTCCTACAAACACTTGTTGTTCCTACAAACACTTGACAGGGGTTGGTCCTACAAACACTTGTTGTTCCTACAAACATTTGACAGGGGTTGGTCCTACAAACACTTGTTGTTCCTACAAACACTTGACAGGGGTTGGTCCTACAAACACTTGTTGTTCCTACAAACACTTGACAGGGGTTGGTCCTACAAACACTTGTTGTTCCTACAAACACTTGACAGGGGTTGGTCCTACAAACACTTGTTGTTCCTACAAACACTTGACAGGGGTTGGTCCTACAAACACTTGTTGTTCCTACAAACACTTGACAGGGGTTGGTCCTACAAACACTTGTTTTTCCAACAAACACTTGACAAGGGTTGGTCCTACAATCACTTGACAGGGGTTGGTCCTACAAGGGTTGGTCCTACAATCACTTGACAGGGGTTGATCCTACAAGGGTTGGTCCTACAATCGCTTGACAGGGGTTGATCCTACAAGGGTTGGTCCTACAATCACTTGACAGGGGTTGATCCTACAAGGGTTGGTCCTACAATCACTTGTTGGTCCTACAAACAGTTGACATGGGCTGGTCCCACAAACACTTGACAGGGATTGGTCCTACAGACACTTGGTGTTGGTCCTTCAAACACTTGACAGGGGTTGGTCCTACAGACACTTGGTGTTGGTCCTACAATCACTTGACAGGGGTTGGTCCTACAATCACTTGACAGGGGTTGGTCCTACAAACACTTGTTGTTCCTACAAACAGTTGACAGGGGTTGGTCCTACAGACACTTGGTGTTGGTCCTACAATCACTTGACAGGGGTTGATCCTACAAGGATTGGTCCTACAATCACTTGTTGGTCCTACAAACAGTTGACATGGGCTGGTCCCACAAACACTTGACAGGGATTGGTCCTACAGACACTTGGTGTTGGTCCTTCAAACACTTGACAGGGATTGGTCCTACAGACACTTGGTGTTGGTCCTTCAAACACTTGACAGGGGTTGGTCCTACAGACACTTGGTGTTGGTCCTTCAAACACTTGACAAGGGCTGACCCTACAGACACTTGGTGTTGGTCCTACGAACGCTTGACGTGGATTGGTCCCACAATACAAACAGTTGACAGGGGTTGGCATCTGTGGTTTGTGTTTTGGGTGTGGTGCAGAACAAGTGGATCCGTCAGGGCAGTGCGGGGTTCATCTCGTCAGTGGCCAGTGTGATGGACGTGGCTGACCTGCATGTGAAGCTGCTGCCCCAGGTCAAACCCTTCCTCTCCCAGCCCATCATTCAGCTCAAGAACCAGGTCGGTGCTAACCTCCCCTTTGTTGATAGATGGTGGTGATGACGGTGGTGAGGATGATGTTGGTGATGTTAATGACTGTTGGTGGTGATGTTAATGGCTGATGATGTTGGTGGTGATGGTGCTGATGATGATAGTGATGATGATAACGATGACATTGATTTCAATAAAGATAGTGAGGTTTACGACAGTGACGGTGCTGATGACGATGACCATGATGACGGAGAAGGTGACAGAGATGATGATGATGACAAACTCGATGATGATGTGTGTGAACGGATAGTCTTGCTGACAGAGATGATGATGATGACGTTGACGATGATGACGTATATGAACAGATAGTCCTGCTGACAGAGATGATGATGATGATGATGTCAACGTGTGTGAACAGATAGTCCTGCTGACAGAGCTGACGATGATGATGACATGTGAACAGATAGTCCTGCTGACAGAGCTGACGATGATGATGACATGTGAACAGATAGTCCTGCTGACAGAGCTGACGATGATGATGATGACATGTGAACAGATAGTCCTGCTGACAGAGCTGATGATGATGATGATGACATGTGAACAGATAGTCCTGCTGACAGAGCTGACGATGATGATGACATGTGAACAGATAGTCCTGCTGACAGAGCTGATGACGATAACGACAATGATGACGATATGTATGAACAGATAGTCCTGCTGACAGAGATGATGACGATAATGACATGTGAACAGATAGCTCCTGACAGAGATGACGATGATGATGACATGTGAACAGATAGTCCTGCTGACAGAGATGATGACGATAACGACGATGATGACGATATGTGTGAACAGATAGTCCTGCTGAGCGCCCTGGGAGAGCCGCTGCCCCGCCCTCTGTATGACTGGATCCTGCGCTCACAGCAGGTGGAGCAGGTGTACGAGATGCTGCGCTTGCGAGACATGGCTCGCACCAACAAGTACCGCTCGCTCTACACTGATGACCAGGACTCCATGAGTCAGGTACACTGCCAGACGCTGGCTTGGGTTGAGGTGTGACAACGGTGTTGTGACATTTCAGTCGTGCAGTTTCAGTTTCTCAAGGATGTGTCACTGCGTTTGGATTTTGTGTCACTGTGTTCTGACAAATCCATGTATACGCTACACCACATCTACTAAGCAGATGTCTGACCAGCAGCGTAAACCAACGTGCTTAGGCATTGAGAAAAAGAAAAAAGGATACAGGATCAAATAATTTGAAAAGTCATCAAATTAATGAATAAATAAATTGGAATAACTAATAGATAAAGAAATAAAAATGAAAAAAAAAAGTATGCAAATAGATAAAGATACAAAATGAAATGCAAAAAAAAAAAAAGTCAGTAAATTAACTGGCAAATAAATGTAAATTAACACACAGACATGCTTGCACACACACACACACACACACACACACACCACACCCCACACCACACCACACACTCTCTCTCTGTGTGTGCCTGAAGTTTTGGGCAGTGAAGAAGAGCGGTGCCTTGTTTTCAGCTCCTGCGCAAACTGCAGCACCTGGGGATGACAGAGAACCATGAAGTGAAGGTGTTGGTAAGTGAGGGGAGGGGGGCGGGGAAGAGGGATGTTTGTTGTCTGTTTCGTTCTGTGTTGCAGTAAGGGGGAAGGGGGAATAAGGGGGAAGGGGCTGGGTGAAACATGGATGTTTGTTGTCTGTTTCGTTCTGTGTTGCAGTAAGGGGGAAGGGGGGGGGGGGGGGGAAGGGGGAGTAGAGGGGGGGGGGAGAGGGATGTTTGTTGTCTGTTCCGTTCTGTGTTGCAGTAAGGGGGGAAGGGTGAGTAAGGGGGGAGGGTGAGTAAGGGGGAAGGGGCTGGGTGAAACATGGATGTTTGTTGTCTGTTCCGTTCTGTGTTACAGTAAGGGGGAAGGGTGAGTAAGGGGGAAGGGTGAGTAAGGGGGGAGGGGCTGGGTGAAACATAGATGTTTGTTGTCTGTTCTGTGTTACAGTAAGGGGAAGGGTTCTGTTCAGTGTTACAGTAAGGGGGAAGGGTGAGTAAGGGGGGAGGGGCTGGGTGAAACATGGATGTTTGTTGTCTGTTCCGTTCAGTGTTACAGTAAGGGGGAAGGGTGAGTAAGGGGGAAGGGGCTGGGTGAAACATAGATGTTTGTTGTCTGTTCTGTGTTACAGTAAGGGGAAGGGTGAGTAAGGGGGAAGGGTGAGTAAGGGGGGAGGGGCTGGGTGAAACATGGATGTTTGTCGCCTGTTCTGTTCTGTGTTACAGTAAGGGGGAAGGGTGAGTAAGTGGGAAGGGGCTGGGTGAAACACGGATGGGGTAATGGTAGGGGGATGGTCAGATGTTAGTAGGGGTGGGGGAAGAGGATGGGGGTGAAAAGGGGTGGGGGAAGGATGGGGCAAAAGGATGGGGGTGAAACATGAATGGGGTATTGGTAGGGGGATGATCAAAAGTTAGTAGGGTTGGGGGAAGGGTGGGTGAAAAGGATGGCGGTGAAAAGAGGGGTGGGGGAAAGGTCGGGGTGAAAAGGGGGTGGGGGTGAAAAGGGGGTGGGGGAAAGGTGGGGGTGAAAAGGGGGGTGGGGGAAGATGGGGGTGAAAAGGGGGTGGGGGAAAGGTGGGAGTGAAAAGGGGTGGGGGAAAGATGGGGGTGAAAAGGGGGTGGGGGAAGGATTGAGGGTGAAAAGGGGTGGGGGAAAGGTGGGGGTGAAAAGGGGGTTGGGGAAAGGTGGGGGTGAAAAGGGGGTGGGGGAAAGGTGGGGGTGAAAAGGGGGTGGGGGAAGATGGGGGTGAAAAGGGGGTGGGGGAAAGGTGGGGGTGAAAAGGGGGTGGGGGAAGATGGGGGTGAAAAGGGGTGGGGGAAAGATGGGGGTGAAAAGGGGGTGGGGGAAAGGTGGGGGTGAAAAGGGGGTGGGGGAAGATGGGGGTGAAAAGGTGGTGGGGGAAGATGGGGGTGAAAAGAGGGGTGGGGGAAAGATGGGGGTGAAAAGAGGGGTGGGGGAAAGATGGGGGTGAAAAAAGGGGTGGGGGGAAGATGGGGGTGAAAAGGGGGTGGGGGAAGGTGGGGGTGAAAAGGGGGTGGGGGAAAGGTGGGGGGGGAAGGGGTGGGGGAAAGATGGGGGTGAAAAGGGGGTGGGGGAAAGGTGGGGGTGAAAAGGGGTGGGGGAAAGGTAAAGGAGAAAGATAGGGGTCAGAAGGGGGTGGAGGAGAAGGGGGTGGAGGAGAAGGGGGTGGGGGAATGGTTTGGGGAAAAGGGAAAGTGGAAGGGGGTGGGGCAGAGTAGTGGTTGAAAGGAGGGAGGGAGGGAGGGTGTGAATGTTTAAAAAAAAAAAAAAAAAAAAAAAAGTGGAGTATGGTTGACAGTGTGGTGTGTGTGTGTGTCTGTGCAGGCAATGAAGGACTTCATCCTGAAGGTGCACAGAGCTCGCGCTGGGTAAGTGTCTTTTGTGAGCGATCTGACCACGTGACGCTGATATCACTTTACAGCCATCATAGAATGGCACAAGTTACGTGGGCTACGAACATTCAGATCACCTGACACTGGTATCACCTCCCAACCATAATAAAATTTGGATGTGATGAAGCGTGTTCGTTTGTCTCCTCCCTCCCTCCCTCTACACTCCTCCCCTTGTGCACACCCCACCCATCCCCTGCATTGACGTTTTCATGTGGTGTGTGCTTGTGAGTGGGTGTGTGCACACGCACGTGTGTGTGAGTGTGTGTGTGTGTGTGTAAGGCATATTTTTGTGCTTTTTTTTATGTGATTATTCATATCTGCAATTTGTAGCATTGTGTTGGTGTACACAGATTTTGTTTTTCGCTTCTATGTCCTCATGCGCTTTGGTACAATGCATTATTGTATATGTATTGTTTTTATGTGAGGTGCTTAGAGCCCATTATATGTAAAATATATTGTTATTATCACTGTTAAAATGACACAAGCAACATGAGTCATGAATATTCAGATCACCTGACATCTGATATCACCTTACAACCATCATAAAATGACACAAGCTACATGATTTATGAATAATTAGATCACCTGACAGACACTGACATCACCTGTCCCCAGGTCGGCAGAGACAGGGAATGGTGACGGCGAGGACCAGCAGAAGTCAGGTGTCATCAACATCCGTAACCTTGGTTACGTCATCACCCGTCGCCATGCCGACCTCCACAAAACCAAAGATGCCGTCACAGAGGCCAATGCTGTGACGAAGTGAGTCAGCGCTCTGTGTCTTTTGTTTATGATAAAGATGATGATAATAATGGTAATGATAATAGTAATTATCATCATCATCATCATCATCATAAATTTTAGTCATCATGTGGAGTGATGGCCTAATGGTAATGCATCCGCCTAGGAAGCGAGAGAATCTGAGCGCGCTGGTTTAAATCACGGCTCAGCCGCTGATATTTTCTCCCCCTCCACTAGACCTTGAGTGGTGATCTGGACGCTAGTTATTTGGATGAGGCGATAAAGCGAGGTCCTGTGTGCAGCATGCACTTAGCGCACGTAAAAGAACCGACGGCAACAAAAGGGTTGTTCCTGGCAAAATTCTGGAGAAAAATCCACTTTGATTGGAAAAACAAACAAAACTGCATGCAGGAAAAAAAAAAAAAAAAAAAAAAAAGGTGGCGCTGTAGTGTAGTGACGTGCTCTCCCTGGGGAGAGCAGCCTGAATTTCACACAGAGAAATCTGTTGTGATGAAATAAAAATACAAATACAAATAACATTGATATTAATACTACTACTACTTCTACCACAGCTGTGGCTTTACTCCACTACTGCTACTACTACTTGTGTTGGGGGGGGGGGGGGGGGGGGGGTTACTAAATTTTTTTAGCAGGTACAATATATGAGGCATGAATGATGAATTTGGTACATGAGTACAAAAAATACTATTTGAAAACAGTGTAGCACCTTTCACAACCCACACATGCGTGTGTCGTTTTCAGAACACAAAAGAAAAAGCAACAGAAAGCAGAGACCCCAGCTACGACTATGGTAAGTGGCTTGTGTTTTTTTGTCCTGTGTTGTATTGTGCTGTACTGTACTGTACTGTACTGTACTGTACTGTACTGTACTGTACTGTATTGAACTGTGCTGTTTATACTGAACTGTATTGTACTGTACTGTACTGTACTGAACTGTGCTGTTTATACTGAACTGTATTGTAATGTATTGTGTGTGTATTGTATTGTATTGTACTTTACCGTACTGAACTGTACTGTTTATACTGAACTGTACTGTACTGTACTGAACTGTATTGTATTGTGTAGTGTGTGTATTGTATTGTAGTTTTTGACAACATATTTCTCTGTGTAAAACTGCTGTCCCCATGGAGAATGCGTCACCACATTGCAATGCAAACTATGTTTTTTTCTTCTTTTTTTTTTCTGTCTGCATTTTAGTTTTATACATGCCTATGGTAGGTTCTTAAGGTCTGATCATTTCATTGGGTCTGTAGGCAACTGACAGCTTTCTCTCTTTTTTTTATTATTTTTTACATTTTTAAAAAAATAGCCAGATGTGATGTGGTGTAGCATATATATAATCAGGATCAGTCTGCAACCTTTGACATCTCTGTGAAACTGAAAATGGAAAACTCTCAAAGGATTAAGTGGGTCATGTGCCATTGAAGAGCATCATAATAATCTTTAGTTGGTTTTTTTTTTTATCTTCCTCTGGACCCTTTATTAAAAAAAAAAAAAAAAAAAAAAAAAAAAAAAAAAAATGAAGTTGGAACTTGATCTTAAACATGATGGTATATTTGCGAAAATTATTTTTTTTACAACCCAGAATCCCAGAAACTAATCTCAATGAACATGATGCAACAGAACGCAGAATGGAGGAAGATGTTTGGAGCGGACGACTCGGACCAGTCTTCGCTGGACTCTCCGGTCAAAGGTCGGCAGACGGCGCTGGCGGAGAAGGCAGGGGACAGCGCTGACGGGAAGAAGAGTGGGCCCTCCCCCACCCCCCTACAGCCCCACACGCCGTCTGTTGGGGGAGGTAACTCCTCCGCCCCCTCCTCTCACCAGCCGCTGACGATGGAGCCAGTGCCCTCTTTGGCCGTCAAGCCGACAAAAGCTGGTAGGGGGAAAACAGTGTGGTGGTTCATTCCTTTGTTGACGGGCGCAGTAGCCGAATGGTTAAAGTGTTGGACTTTCAGTCTGAGGGTCCTGGGTTCAAATCTTGGTGACGGTGCCTGGTGGGTAAAGGGTGGAGATTTTTCCAATCTCCCAGGTCAGCATATGTGCAGACCTGCTAGTGCCTGAGCCCCCTTTGTGTGTATACACAAGCAGAAGATCAAATACGCACGTTAAAGGTCCTGTAATCCATGTCAGCGTTCGGTGGGTTATGGAAACAAGAACACACTTAGCATGCACACCCCGAAAGCGGAGTATGGCTGCCTACATGGCGGGTTAAAAACAGTCATACACATAAAAGCCCACTCGTGTATATACGAGTGAACGTGGGAGTTGCAGCCCACGAACGCAGAAGAAGAAGAAGAAGAAGATTCCTTTGTTCTCTCTGTCAGTCCTGTGGACATTAAGCTGACTATGGCTGGTAGGGGGAAACATTGTGGTGGTTCATTCCTTTGTTCTCTCTGTCTGTCAGTCCTGTGGACATTAGGCTGACTAAAGCTGGTAGAGGGAAACATTGTGGTGGTTCATTCCTTTGTTCTCTCTGTCTGTCAGTCCTGTGGACATCAGGCTGACTAAAGCTGGTAGAGGGAAACATTGTGGTGGTTCATTCCTTTGTTCTCTCTGTCTGTCAGTCCTGTGGACATCAGGCTGACTAAAGCTGGTAGAGGGAAACAGTGTGGTGGTTCATTCCTTTGTTCTCTCTGTCTGTCAGTCCTGTGGACATTAGGCTGACTAAAGCTGGTAGAGGGAAACATTGTGGTGGTTCATTCCTTTGTTCTCTCTGTCTGTCAGTCCTGTGGACATCAGGCTGACTAAAGCTGGTAGAGGGAAACAGTGTGGTGGTTCATTCCTTTGTTCTCTCTTCTGTCAGCCATGTTCTTTGTGTATATGATAGAAAGAGTTCTTTCAGTCTGTCAATCTCTTTCTCATTGTCTGAATGTGTGAGAAAGAAGGTTCTGTCTATCTTTCAGTCTTTGAGAGGGGGACCTCTGAGAATGTATGATTTGTGAGAGGGGGTTCTATATCTTTGTCTTTCAGTACGTATGTGTGAGATAGCGTTCTGTCTGTCTGTCTTTTTGTTTGTACAGTATCAGTATCAGTAGCTCAACGTGGTGTCACTGCGTTCGGACAAGTCCATATACGCTACACCACATCTGCCAAGCAGATACCTGACCAGCAGCATAACCCAACGCGCTTAGTCAGGCCTTGAAAAAAAAAAAAAAGTGAGAGAGGGTTCTCTGAGAATGTATATGTTGTTAGAGGGGGTTCTGTAACTCTTTCAGTATGTTTGTGTGAGAAAGGGTTCCCTCTGTTTTATGTGTGTTGAAATGTGTTACAAACACAATGTGCATATAATTATGTACATGCGTGAGAAGATGGGTTTAACAGCTGAGCAACTATTTGACTTTAAATCTGAGGTCCTCAGTTTGAATCCCGGTCACGGCACTTGGTGTGTAAAGGGTGGAGATTTTTATGATCTTTCAGGTCAACAGATGTGCAGACATATGCTATTGCCTGAACCCCCTTCATGTGTATATATATACACATGCAGAAGATCAGATACGTACATTAAAGATCCCTCAGTCCATGTCAGTGTTTGTTTGGTTATGGAAACAAAAAAACATACCTGGCATGCATCCCTCCATACCCACACCCCTGGAAAATGGAGTATGACTGCCTGAATAATGTCAGGCACATAAAACCCCACTCGTGTATACGAGTGAACATGGGAATCACAGCCCACGAAGGAAGAAGAAGAAGAAGTGAAGAAAGGAATCTCTCTATCCTATGTTTCATCTTAAGTTTAACGTCTATTCACTATAAGTGTTTTTAGACGGAAAGGAGTACAGAAGTGGATAAAGGAAAGGGAATGCATGTGTTCCCATGTGTTGTGAAAACGTGTGTGGCAGTGACCAGTCGGTTCGCCCAGTGCAAGTGGGACCTGAGGAACTGCGTGCACCACCAGCGGAGTCGCTTCGAGGCGGAGGTGATGTCTCGGGACCTGGTGGAGGGCATCATGTGGGAGTCGCGCCTGCCCCCCGACAACTGGAGACCCAAGGGGGTGCTGGTGGCCCACCTGCAGGAGCACCGCGCTGCCGTCAACAGGTGGGGGGTGGGGGTGGGGTTAGGGTGTGGATGGGGGGCAGGGGGTGGGGGGGGAGGGTCGTCTGTGTGTGTGATGTTTGTTGTGTGGGTTGAAGGGAGTGTGTGTGTGTGTGTGTGGGTGGGTGGGTGGGTGGAAGGGAGTGTGTGTGTGTGTGTGTGTGTGTGTGTGTGTGACTTTTGTGTGGGTGGAAGGGAGTGTGTGTGTGTGTGTGTGTGTGTGTGACCTTTGCAGGGGTAGAAGGAAGTGTGTGTGTGTGTGTGTGTGTGACTTTTGTGTGAGTGGAAGGGTGTGTGTGTGTGTGACTTTTGTGTGGGTGGGAGGGAGTGTGTGTGTGTGACTTTTGTGTGGGTGGGAGGGAGTGTGACTTTTGTGTGGGTGGGAGGGAGTGTGTGTGTGTGACTTTTGTGTGGGTGGGAGGGAGTGTGACTTTTGTGTGGGTGGGAGTGTGACTTTTGTGTGGGTGGGAGGGAGTGTGACTTTTGTGTGGGTGGAAGGGAGTGTATGTGTGTTTGACTTTTGTGTGGGTGGAAGGGAGTGTGTGTGTGTGTGTGTGTGTGTGTGTGTGACTTTTGTGTGGGAGGGAGTGTGTGTGTGTGTGTGACTTTTGTGTAGGTGGAAAGGAGTGTGTGTGTGTGTGTGTGTGTGACTTTTGTGTGGGTGGAAAGGAGTGTGTGTGTGGGTGGGAGGGATGTGTGTGTGTGTGACTTTTGTGTGGGTGGAAAGGAGTGTGTGTGTGTGTGACTTTTGTGTGGGTGGAAGGGAGTGTGTGTGTGACTTTTGTGTGGGTGGAAGGGAGTGTGTGTGTGACTTTTGTGTGGGTGGAAGGGAGTGTGTGTGTGACTTTTGTGTGGGTGGAAGGGAGTGTGTGTGTGTGTGTGTGACTTTTGTGTGGGTGGAAGGGAGTGTGTGTGACTTTTGTGTGGGTGGGAGGGAGTGTCTGTGTGTGTGTGTGTGTGTGTGTGTGTGTGACTTTTGTCTGGGTGGAAGGGAGTGTGTGTGTGACTTTTGTGTGGGTGGGAGGGAGTGTGTGTTTGTGTGTGTGTGTGTGTGTTTGTATGTATGTGTGTAGAGGGGTGTTGTGTGCTGGTGGATGTGTGTTGGTGTAGGTTTGTGTATGGGTATGTGTGGGGGTTTCTGTTTGTGGGTGTATGTGAACGTGTTTGTGGGTGGTGGGTGGGTGAGGGGTGTTGAATGTATCTTTGTATGTGTGGATGTAGATGTGTGTGGTGTGTGTGTGTGTGTGTGTACATGAGAGTGTGGATGTTTGCGTGTCTGTGTGAGTTCCTGTGTGTGTTTCATCTGCTGTTCTTTGACCTTCTCAACACTGCATGTGCATACGAAGAGGAATGTCTTCTTCAAACTATTACAGTGTGTGGTTCGTCCGTCGGGATCGACGAGAACCGTCTAGTCATCCTGGGGGTGGGTGGGTTGGGCTCTGTGGGTGTGCAGATGACTGGTCAGGCCAATCCGCGCCCGGAAGGTTCTGACGCAGTGTGGACAGGGGATGGTGGCGGCTGTTTGGGACTTGCTGGCACTGCTTTTCCTGGCCTGTCTGCGTTGCTCTGCTGCAGCGATTCTGTTGGCCTCACAGGATTTGGTGCCTTTGTGGACAGCTGAACGCCACTTTGGTCTGTCCATTGCATTCAGCTCCCACGTGTCGTGGCTGATGTTGAAGGCCTTCAGAGAAGCTTTCAGAGTGTCTTTGAAGCGCTTCTTTTGGCCTCCATGCGAGCACTTGCCATGTTGGAGTTCGCCGTACAGCAGTTTCTTGGGGAGCCGGTGGTCTGGCATGCAAACTACATGGCCTGCCCAGCGCAGCTGGGCCTGCATCAAGATGGTGTAGATGCTGGGCAAGTTTGCACGAGTGGGCACCTCTGTGTCAGGGATCTTCTCTTGCCACTTTATGCCGAGAAGTTTTCTGAGGCTGGTGGTGTGGAAGTGGTTCAGTTTTTTGGTGTGGCGTTTAAAGACCGCCCATGATTCACATCCATAGAGCAGTGTGGTGAGAACTATGGCCTTGTATACTTTGAGCTTCGTCTCCAGGGTGATGCCTCTCCTGTTCCAAATGTTCTTATGGAGTCTGCCGAAGGCAGCGCTGGCTTTGGCGAGTCTGGCATTCAATGTATGTATTACAGTGTATTACAGTGTATGTATGTATGTATGACATAATGTGTGTATGTGTGTGCATTGTGTTGCAGACTGTGTGTCAGCCCTGACCACAAGTACTTTGCCAGCTGCTCCAACGACAGCACTGTTCGTCTGTGGGAAGTGAGTCGTCTGGAGGGAAAGACTGCTGCCAACAGGTCCCAGCTGGTCTTCAACAAGCAGAGTGAGGCCCTATCTCTCTTGTCTGTCTGACTGTTGGTCTATCTGTCTCTCTCCGTTTCTGTCTGTTTATCCATTGCTTGTCCGGTCTGTCTGTCTGTTGGTCTGTCTGTCTGTTGGTCTATCTGTCTCTCTCCGTTTCTGTCTGTTTATCCATTGCTTCTTCGATCTGTCTGTCTGTTGGTCTGTCTGGTCTGTCTGTCTGTTGATCTGTATTGTGTATGTCTGTCTTTCTATCTGTCTGTCTGTCTGTTGGTCTGTATTGTGTAGGTCTGTCTTTCTGTCTGTCTGTCTCTCCCTGTGTCTTTCTATATGTCCGTTGCTTGGGTCTGTCTATCTTCCTGTCTGTCTGTCTGTCTTTCTGTCTGTCTGTCTCTCCCTGTGTCTTTCTATATGTCCGTTGCTTGGGTCTGTCTATCTTCCTGTCTGTCTGTCTGTCTGTTGGTCTGTCTGTCTATAATCTGTCTGTCCATTGGTTGGTTGGTCTGTCTGTCTGTCTGTCTCTGTCTTTCTATCTGTTTGTCTGTTGTTGGAAGGTGGCAGAATGGTTAAGACGCTCAGCTGCCAATACAGAGAGTCCGTGAGGGTGTGGGTTCGAATCCCGCTCTCGCCCTTTCTCCTAAGTTTGACTGGAAAATCAAACTGAGCATCTAGTCTTTCGGATGAGACGATAAACCGAGGTCCCGTGTGCAGCACGCACTTGGCGCACTGAAAAAGAACCCATGGCAACGAGAGTGTTGTCCTCTGGCGAAATTACGTAAAATGAAATCCACTTTCATAGGTACACAAATATGTAAGCATGCACTCAAGGCCTGACTAAGCGCGTTGGGTTATGCTGCTGGTCAGACATCTGCTCAACAGATGTGGTGTAGCGTGTATGGATTTGTCCGAACGCAGTGACGCCTCCTTGAGAAAGTGAAACTGAAACTGAAACTGAAAACTGTCTGTTGTTTAGTTTGTCTGTCAGTCTTTCTGTCTCTGTCTGTCTGTCTGTTGGTTGGTCAGTTGGTCTGCATTTCCGTGTGTGTGTGTGTTGTGTGCATGCTCATGTGTGTGTGTGTGTGTGTGTGTGTGTGTGTGTGAACTTGAAAATAATTCATACAGTCATCACTTTTGGTGATTTTGTCGTCTTTTTTGTTGTTGTTGACGTTGGTTTCTTTTTTTGTTTTGTTTTTGTACCTTCTTGTTACTGTTTTTATCACTTATGACAAGTTGTTAGTTTCGTTATGTATGAATTTTTTGTTATTGTGTTTAATTTTTCTGTCTGATCGTACACAACAGTTGAGTGGCGTTTCTCCCACAGGTATCATCTTGAGTCACCGCCAGACATAATCACACCGTGGTTTGTGAGCAACAGCCACAGTGCAGGCAGTTGTTTTACGTGCAGTAAATTGACAGGAGAAGTGGGAGCAGAGGAATAGTGTAATGTGTGTGTTGCGTATGTGTATGTATGGGGGACTGATGATACCTAATCGCTTGCAGGATGAGTTAATTTCCAAATGGATGGATAAAGATATATTGATGTTCCTCCCACCACTATTTTCTTTTTATTTTTGCTTTGTTGTTTTTTTGTTTGGTCACTTAATGTTACTGGTTTTGAAAAAAAAAAAATTAAAAAAGAGTATATTTTTGACTTGTTATTGGTTTTGTTGTTTCATGAGTTGTGTTGATGATGAGTTGCGGCATTACCCAAGCGCTGTGAGTAGAGGGGCTTGTCACAGGTGGCGCCATCAAGTGTCTGACGTTCTGCGGGTCCTCCCACATGCTGGCTGCTGCCTCTGACCTGGGCTCTCTCAACGTGTACCAGTGAGTTCAGTGTGCGTGTGCGTGTTGGGGGGAGGGAGGGGGGGGTGGGTGTCTGTTTATTCACTGTCTGTTACTGGTTATGAAATATCCGGGCACAAAACTGTAGAAGTGTGTGTGTTGAGGTATTAACCCAAAGTTGTTGGGTTTTTTTGTATGTTGGGAGGTTTGGTGGTGGGGTGTTAGTTCCATCAAACAGCAAAGCCAAAACAAGATATAACGCACTTTATGCCCAGTGACCTAGCCCACAGATAACCAGTGTTTGTTATGCTCAGACTGGACAGTGAAGGGGTTAATGTATTGTGTGATGTCCACAGACTGGACAGTGGAGGGGTTAATGTGTCATGTGATGTCCACAGACTGGACAGTGGAGGGGTTAATGTGTCATGTGATGTCCACAGACTGGACAGTGGAGGGGTTAATGTGTCATGTGATGTCCACAGACTGGACAGTGGAGGGGTTAATGTGTCATGTGATGTCCACAGACTGGACAGTGGAGGGGTTAATGTGTCATGTGATGTCCACAGACTGGACAGTGGAGGAGGTGCAGTCAAGCACACGGTGGACTACGACAAAGAGAACAAAGGACCCATCATGGATCTGGCCTACTTTGACACTGGTGGGTTGCTTTTTGGCTGTTGGCCTGTTCTCGTCACATGGGGGAGTTGTTTCTGGTTTATAAATGGGTTTTAAGTGTTGCCATTTGGTGACAAGACCTTTTTCTGTTTATTTTACTATGTTTGGGTATTAAGACATACTTACCCTCTTTCCATGAAGGAGGTGTTTCATGGATTTTAGTGTTGCGATTTTCGTGACGAGACATTTTCCTCTTCATTTAACTTTATTTGGGTATTAAGACGTACTCAGATCTTGTCATAGGGGTTTATGAATGGATTTAAGTGTTGACGTTTTGGTGACAGACTCTTTCTCTTCATTTTATTTTATTTGGGTATTAAGATACACACATCTCTTGACATGTGGGAGGTGTATCTGGTTTAAGTATGCATATAAGTGTTGCCATTTTTGTGATGAGACTTTTTCCTCTTCATTTTACTGTATTTGGGTATTAAGACATAATCCCCTGTTGACATTGGGGAGGTATTTCTGGTTTACATGGATTTAAATGTTGCCATTTTGGTGACTTGACTTTTCCTGTTAATTTTACTCTATTTGGATATTAAGACACACTGACTTCTTGAGTGGAGGTGTTTCTGGTTTATGTATGGATTTATGTGTTGCCATTTCAGTGACAAGGCTTTTTCTCTTCATTTGACTTTATTTGGGTATTTAGACATACATATCTTGCCGTTAAGAGTGGTAACTTTTTCCATTCTCGATGTACACACAACTTCAAGTCAATGCTGCTTATGCTACCGATTAACTAGCACACAGGTAAATAACAGGTACATTGGAACAAACCTGGACACTTCCTCAAGAAAGGAAGCGCTGGACTTGTCCTTACACGAATCATTTGACATATGTCTGTGTGTGTTTGTGTAGTGATTGACATAACAAACAGACAAAAGGAAAAGTCTTGTGTGTGTGCATGTATGTGTGTTGATCAGGTGCCCAGTCTATGCTGACGTTCGCCACGGTGCACGGCTACATTGTAGGCTGGGACCTCCGCTGTCGACAGCCGGCATGGGTCCTCAATCACGACATTGGAAGGGGTCTGTGTCTGTGTGTGCGTGTTTAGGGGGTGTGGGGAGGGCGTGGGGGTGGGGGAGAGTGGGTTTGGGGGGGTGGGGAGGGGTTAGGGGGGAGGATAGGGGGTATGGTGAATAGGTGTGTCTGTGTGTGGGAGAGTTGTGAATGCCTGTGTCTGTGTGGGGGCCAGGGGGGTATGGTGTATGTGTGTGTCTTTGTGGGAGGAGTTGTGTATGCCTGTGTGTTTGTGTGTGTGTCTGTGACTGTGTGTGTTTGTGTGTGTGTGTGTGGGGGGTGTTTGTGTCTGTGTGTTTCTCTGCATGTGTATCTGTGTGCATGTGTGTGTGTCTGTGACTGTGTGTGTGTGTGTGTGTGTGTGTGTGTGTGTGTGTGTGTGTGTGCACCTGTCTTTCTGCCTGCCTTTCTTGCTGTCTGCTGTTGTTGTTGACATGTTATCAACATAGCTTACGTACATACATTATGATATAGACATAATAACGTAGGAAAGCAGAAGATTATGTACCAGTGGAGACCACTGACTAAGTATACTTTTTTTGTTGACATCTTGCAGTCATAATAATGTAGAAAGCAGTATAACAAGGGAGGCCACTGGCCATGCCTATTTCGGTTTTTGTCGTCTTGTTCGTTTAAGTATTTTGCATATGACAGTAATCAGAACATGTAATGTACATGGAACCCTGACTCCTGGGAGGAATCTGCAGTGGACCGTAACAAATGGCGTGCTGCTGTGCACAAAGGCGCCAAGTTGTGCGAGGCCAACAGGACTGCTGCAGCTGTTCAGAAGAGGCAGGCCAGAAAGTCACGGGCAAACAAGCTCCCTGACAATGATATGCCTGTCTTTGTCTGCCCCAACTGTCAGCGAACATTTCGTGCGCAGATTGGACTATTCAGCCATCTGCGCACTCACAGATAGACTCATGAGCATCCTTCCCCCCACCCCACCACCAGCCTCCCCCATCCCCCATCCCCCATCTGGATGACAACGATGGTCATCATCGATCTCGATGGACACACCACCACCAATCAGAACACTGTGACAGTGTTTGTAGCATATTGCATGTGACAGTAAAATCAGAACCTTGTGCCATTGTGTCACGGTAACCATGTTAAAATAGAACTAAGTGTTTATGTAATGTACATGGAAGTTACTGTGTGTACAAGAGAACATTTGTAGACATGTATGATCACAGATTTGGCTTCAGTCTTTGTAAAGTGAACAAAACATTTTGAAAATTGATCTGAGCCAGTTCTGGTGACGGGTGCAATAGCTGAATGGTTAAAGCGCTGGACTTTCAATCTGAGGGTCCTGGGTTCGAATCTCGGTGCACCTGGTGGGTAAAGGGTGGAGATTTTTCTGATCTCCCAGGTCAGCATATGTGCAGACCTGCTAGTGCCTGAACCCCCTTCGTGTGTATGTGCACGCAGAAGATCAAATACACACGTTAAAGATCCTGTAATCCATGTCAGCGTTCGGTGGGTTATGGAAACAAGAATATACCCAGCATGCACACCCCCGAAATCGGAAAACGGAGTATGGCTGCCTACATGGCGGGGTAAATAAATAAAAATGGTCATACACGTAAAATGTTACATGTCTGTCTGAGTGTGTATGCATGTGTGTCTGAAATCTGATTGAATGACACAGGAAACGAATGATGAGCGCCCAGTGGCAGCCGTCAGTCGGCTCTACCCAGGTAGGCAGCCTGTGGTGCAAATGTCCCCATGTATGTAAAGTGCTTAGAGCTTGGTCTCTGACCGAGGATAGGCGCTATATAAGTGTCCACATCAATCAGTCGATCAATCAGGTAAGTGAATGTTTTACCATCCCCCGTGTGCAGGCGTGATCACGGCACTGGCGGTGCACCAGACCCAGTCGTGGATGGCGGTGGGCACCAGTGTGGGGACGCACAACGTGTGGGACCTGCGCTTCATGCTGCCCATCGTCGCCCCCACCATCAAACACAGGGCCAGTATGTGGAATGACTGTGTGTGTGTGTGTGCGTGCGCGTGCGCGCATGTCACTCTCTGTCTGTTATATCATATTCCTACCATCAAACACAGGGCCAGTATGTGGAACCACGGTGTGTGTGTGTGTGATTGTCGTACCCCCACCATCAAACACAGGGCCAGTGTGTGTGTGTGTGTGTGATTGTCGTACCCGACCCCCCACCTTCAAACACAGGGCCAGTAGGTGAAACCACTCTGTCTGTGTCTCTGTCTGTATGTCTGTCTCTCTTAGTGGCTGTGTCTTGTGTATTTACACCTCCTCCGTGTGTCTCTGTTGTTGTTGTTATCACTGCTGCTGTGTCTTTGTTTCTGTCATTAGAGGTTTACGTTGTGTTCTCTTTGTTTCTCCATCTCTCTGAGTCTTGTCCTGCATTGTTATCGCCCTCATCATTATTGTTATTGTTGTTGTCGTCACTGTCATGATGATGATGATGGTGTGTGTCCACAGAGAGACGTGTGCGCCGCATCGTGATGCACCCCCAGAAGCAGTCGTGGTTTGCGTCGGCGGTGGAGTGGAACAACGAGGTGTCCATGTGGAACGTGGAGAGCATGATGCGACAGGAGATGCTCTGGGCCTCCCCCTTCCCCCCCTTCACTGAAATGGAGGTAACTGTTTGTTGGGATTTTTGTTCCCCCCCCCCGCCCTTTCACTGAAATGGAGGTAACTGTTGGGATTTTTGTTCCCCCCCCGCCCCCCCCCCCCCCCCTTCACTGAAATGGAGGTAACTGATGAGTTTTTTTGTTTGTTGTTTCCCCCTTCACTGAAATGGAGGTAACTGTTTGAGGGTTTTTTTGTTTTTGTTCCCCCTTCACTGAAATGGAGGTAACTGTTTGAGGGTTTTTTGTTTTTGTTCCCCCTTCACTGAAATGTCGGTAACTGTTTGAGGGTTTTTTGTTTTTGTTCCCCCTTCACTGAAATGTCGGTAACTATTTGAGGGTTTTTTGTTTTTGTTCCCCCTTCACTGAAATGTCGGTAACTATTTGAGGGTTTTTTGTTTTTGTTCCCCCTTCACTGAAATGGAGGTAACTGTTTGAGGGTTTTTTGTTTTTGTTCCCCCTTCACTGAAATGGAGGTAACTGTTTGAGGGTTTTTTGTTTTTGTTCCCCCTTCACTGAAATGGAGGTAACTGTTTGAGGGTTTTTTTTTGTTCCCCCCCCCCCCACCCCCCTTCACTGAAATGGAGGTAACTGTTTGAGGGTTTTTTTTGTCCCCCCACCCCCCTTCACTGAAATGGAGGTAACTGTTTGAGGGTGTTTTTTTCCCCCCCACCCCCCTTCACTGAAATGGAGGTAACTGTTTGTTGGTTTTTTTTGTCCCCCCCCACCCCCCTTCACTGAAATGGAGGTAACTGTTTGTTGGGTTTTTTTTGGTCTCCCCCCCCCCTTTCACTGAAAAGTAACTGTTCAATGGATCTTTTTGGCCCCCCCCCCCCGCCCCCCCTTTCACTGAAATGGAGGTAACTGTTTGATGGTGGGTTTTTTTGGGATTTTTTTGTTGTTTTTTTTAAATAGTTTCCCCCTTCACTGAAATGGAGGTGACCTTGGTGAATTGGTACCATGCAAACTAAACAGTGGAGGGGGGGTGGGTGTTTTTTTCAGAACTCGGGTCACTCGGTGCGAGGACTGTACCTGGCGTCGACAGACACGCACACCTTCGCCCTGACGGGGGGCACGGACAAGTGTATCCGGTACTGGGACCTCAAGTGTCCGGCCAAGTCCTTCATCATGAGTCACGGCTGTGACTACCCCTCCAGTGTCGTTTCCTACAGGTCTGTTTGGGTGGTGTGGGTGGGTTGGGGTAGGGGAAAAGGGGGCTGGGGGGGGGTGTACATGTATGTTTTAAAGCTAGTTTAACTACACATACTTCACTGTGACCCTAGTTTAACTACACATACTTCACTGTGACCCTAGTTTAACTACACATACTTAACTGTGACCCACTAGTGCAGACTCCGGCAGGGGTCTGATTCCTGTCCTGTGCAAACTACTATCCGCCTATACGGAGAAAAGGGGAAGGGGGGGGGGTGTACATGTATGTTTTAAAGCTAGTTTGTGTATATGTATGTGTGTGTTTGTGTGTTTTTATACTGTGTGCACATGTGTGTGTGTGACTGTGTGTGTATATATATGTGTGTGTTTGTGTGTTTTTGTACTGTGTGCACATGTGTGTGTGTGTGTGTGACTGTGTGTGTATGTGTGTCTAAGATAGGGAGGGGAAAAGACAGAGAGAGAGAGAGAGAGACTGCATGTGTGTATGGGTGTTTAAAGCATTTATTATTTCCACCCAGTCCACATAAAAGTTTAGACCATGCGACTAGCACTTAGACTTGAACCTCTCAGCCTGTTCAGAGATGCCAGGCATGCATGATTCCTTCATGGCACAGTAGACAGACGAGACCGACCAACAGATGAAACTCGCCTTGAAACAATTTCACAAACACCAAATAAACACACACACACACACACACACACACGCACACACACACACACACTCACAGACACACACACACACACACACAGACTCACAGACACACACACACACAGAGATTCACAGACTCACAGACACACACACACACGCACAAACACACACACATACAGAACTCCTGACCTTTCCTTACTCCTGACAGCATGGAGATGAGTTGAACAGCCTGAGCAGTCTTTCACCCTAGGATCCTGCTCCTGCTCCTGCTGCTCCTGTTCCTCCTCCTCCTGCTCCTGCACCTGCTCCTCCTGCTTCTGCTTCGTCTCCTCCTCCTGCTCCTCCTCCTCTTGCTCCTGCTCCTCCTCCTGCTCCTGCTCCTCCTCCTTCTTATCATCATCATCATCTCTACTGACACATGCCCTCTTGCTCCTGCTCCTCCTCTTGCTCCTGCTCCTCCTCCTGCTCCTGCTCCTCCTCCTCCTCCTCCTCCTCCTCCTTCTTATCATCATCATCATCTCTACTGACACATGCCCCCCCATAGGTCCCAGCTGATTGACGGCTGCGAGGTGACGCAGGAGATGAAGACCAACCAGGTGCTGTCGCAGCGAGACAGGGAGGACACGCCCTCCCGCATGAGTTTCCACGACGCCCCGCCCACAGGCCACATGGACGCCATCAGCGACATCACGCTGTGCCAGGCCTCCCAGTGCCTGGTGGTGTCGGCCAGCTACAACGGTCACATCAAGGTCTGGAAGTGAAGGTTTGGGGGGAGTTCTGCGCTCACGGCACGATGGTGATGATGGTATAAATGTGGTGTGGAAGTAGGGATTGGGGATTCTGCAGTCACATCTTGATGATGATAGAAGAAGCATGGCGCGGATGGGCGATGATGCTGTTTTAAGCACGACAATGGTGTAAGTTGGAATGGGGGATTCCGTTTCTGCAGTCACATCTTGACGATGATAGAAATGTGGCATGGGTTTAGGGATAGGGGATACTGCTGTCACAGCACAGCAACGATTTTAGAGATGTGGCGAGTATGTCGGGATGGGGGATTCTGCTGTTACAGCATGACTGATGGTAGAAACGTGTTGTGGATTTAGGGATGAGGGATTCTACTGTTACAGCATGACTGATGGTAGAAACGTGTTGTGGATTTAGGGATGAGGGATTCTACTGTTACAGCATGACTGATGGTAGAAACGTGTTGTGGATTTAGGGATGAGGTTTTCTACTGTTACAGCATGACTGATGGTAGAAACGTGTTGTGGATTTAGGGATGAGGGATTCTACTGTTACAGCATGACTGATGGTAGAAATGTAGTGTGGAAGTAGTGATGGGGGATTCTGCTGTCACAACATGATGACCATAGAAATGTTGTGTGGAAGTAGTGATGGGGGATTCTGCTGTCACAACATGATGACCATAGAAATGTTGTGTGGAAGTAGTGATGGGGGATTCTGCTGTCACAACATGATGACCATAGAAATGTGGTGTGGATGTAGGGATGGGAATTCTGTTCTCACAGCACGGCAGTGGTAAGAAACACAGTGTTGATGCCGGACCTTGTTTTTGACTGCTGTCAGTGCGAAAATGGTGGCGCCATGGATTCTTCCTCGTGTCACTTGGGGGGGAGTTGTGCCGCTGTTTGTTCCAGGGTTGGGAAGGGGAGGGGTCCGGGGGGCGGGGGAGGGGGTGAGGGGTGTGGAAGTAGGATTGGGGCTTTAATCCTGACTGTGAGGTGACGATAGAAATGTGACACATGTGTAGGGGCTTGCTTTGTGGTCGCTGTCAGTATGACGATAGCACCGCCACAAATGTGGGAGTTGTACCGCTGTTTCATTTAGGGTTAGGGGGTGTGTGTGGAAGTGGGAATGGAGCTTTCATCCTGACAGCAAGGTGACGTTAGAAATGTGACACAGGTGTGCTGTAGGGGCGTGCTTTGTGATTGCTGTCAGTGTGATGATGGCACATCCACGAATGTGGGAGTTGTACCGCTGTTTCTTATTTGACAAAAAAGGGTGTAGATTTAACATTATGATTTCTCCACTTCAGAGAGCACTTTATTGCTGTCTTGTTCTCAGTGTTCTGCTCCTCATTTCACACATTCCCCCCCCCCCCATCCCCACCCTCTCCCCCCATCTTTCCATCCACTGCAGAGGTGGGTCATTAGGTCAGTGGATTTGAGAGTGAAGACTGAGACATTGTACATGGTTTTTCCTTGGACCACAATGGTTTTCAGGCATTCTGAACAAGAAAAGAAATGATGGTTGGGGAGATATGGCATGTTTGTGTGTGCTGTGTTTGTGAGCTGTCTGTTTGTGAGTATTGTGTGAGCTGTATGTGAGCTGTTAGAGTGTTTGTGAGCATTGTTTGAGCTTCTGAACAGTCAGTCATGATGACTTATGATGGTGTGAAGTTTCTGGGAGCACAGATTATGACGTGGGTGTTTTTTCGTGCTTGCAATGAGTCCGAGTCTGACAGAGCATTGGTAGATGGGTTTTGACAGGATCCAGTTTGTGTGTGTGTTTGAGATGTTGAGGAAAGTGTTGGGAGGAGGAGGCAGTGGTACCATATTTGACACCTGGCATCAGGCGTCATTCCTGTTGATATTTTGTGTCATGTTTCTACGTAGAAGGGTTCGCATGGAATCGTGGAAGAAGTATGGAAAAGCATTTGAAAAAAAAAGGAAAAAGAAAAAAAGAGAGAACCGTTTCCAGGGCTGGAAAAGTCTTGCAAAAAAAAAAAAAAAAATGTATTGCCCTTTAGGTTCTGAATAAGTTTGAATTTTGATAAAAACCCTTGACCAGCACCATTCAACAAAAAGCTTAATGCATAAAAAAAGAAGAAAAGTTGGACAAACAAAAAGTGATGGAAACTGGGATAACTGCCAATCTCTTTCATCAGCGTTACAGCAGACACAATTTCTGATATAAGTTTGGCTTTGTTTTTTGGTTTGGAAAATTTGTTCAGTCTGGTCTGCAAAAAGTATGGAATTTTGTCGATGGTATGTGTCAGTGTTGGCAGTCGAGTTTTTCAGTGAGGCGTTGATCTTTGTACATATCCAGTTTATCTGTGATCCACAGTCTTGGTATTATAGTTTTTGGTTTCTGGAATACTTGTTGAGGTTAAAGATTATATGGTGAATAGTGTATGCTTCTCTTGTAGAAGAAATTGGTGGTTGTGTTTGTGTGTGTGTGTGTGTGTGATAGCGTGCGTTATTTTCTTCAGGCGATTTACTAAGCACAAAATGGAAGGGAGTGGTGAATTTTCCTCTTTAACCTACTGTCGAGTGACATTGTGTTTCAGTGGGGCACTTTTTTTTCCAGTTTATATATATATATATTTTTTTTTTAAATTTTATTCTGCATGTACTGAGCAGTGGTGTGAAAAGCGTGTGTCATGTATTTTGGTTAGGCACCCAGCGAAAATCCGACCCCCAACAGAGAAAGGAAAGACCGGATCGACTTAGAGGTAGAGAAAAACGAACGAATCGAGGGGGCCGAGTCGAATCGAGTACACAGAATGTAAGAATACAATACAGACAAACCGCATGCAGCAAAGTAAGGCCAAGGCCAAATGAATACGCTTAATAGCCAAAAAAAGCATAAGACGAGACAGAGCGTAAACCTGACAAGATGGCGTGGAGAGCCTTGGCCAAAGGGATGATTCAGCGCTTATAGCTTTTAGAGGTGTTTGATTGGCTAAGAGCGGACCGGGCAAGACTGCTCGTCTTTTCACTGTTAGCCGCGCGAAATTTGGCCAAGCAGAGCAAACCGATAGGCCTAGTTTGCATCAGTTTGACATGGTAAGTATATGTATCACCAGACATGGAGTATAATACAAACTCCTCCTTTTGGTGTGACGGTGAGGGGAGAGACCCAAAGCTGTGTGGAAAAAGAGAGAAAAAAACAGAAAAAAGAAAACAATCATAGTATTTGATGAAGAGAGACTGACAGAGAAAATGCACTGTCACAAGAAGAAAAAAAAAATTGTCTGCCCAGATGAATGTGTCTGTATGTCTGTTCCTCTTCTGGTAGCTGGTTAGTTTGTTTGGTTTTTGCTGTTTTGTTTTATTTTGGATTATGTGTTATTTCATTGAGCAGTTTGTGCTTGTTATCCATTCTTTGATGATTGTATATAATATACAAGTGCAAAAGATGTATGTGGATAAATCTTGCAACTTCCCACATGGATTTTGTGCAATATATGATTTTCCATGTCAACACGGTGGGGAGGTCTGCAAGATATATACATGTGACCATCGATTATGTTTCCAAATTTGTTTCACGGGAAGTCTTCTTTTCCGTCAGCTCTGTGACGAGTCATTAGGGGGCTTCACAGAACTGTTGGTTCACCAAGATTCCTCCAGGTCTGTTGGTTGTGTGTCAAAGCCTGGGGCTCTGCATACAGTATAGCAAAGCATGTAGTAAAGTAGTATTTTGGATAAGTATGTGAAAGAATGTCCGATGGTTGGGTGTGTGTGTGTGTGCACGTGTTGTGCAGGGACAGCATTTCATGTTTTATTTCCTGACAGGTGACTAAGTTCAGGTGTTCAGACACTGTCAGTCTGTGCCCTGTGAGACAGGTTCCAGACAGGTAACTAAGTTCAGGTGTTGAGGTTCCAGACAGGCAACTACGTTGAGGTGTTCACTGTCAGTCTGTGCCCTTTTGGACATGTAACTAAGATCAGGTGTTCAGACACTGTCAATCTGTGCTCTGTGAACCAGGTTCCAGACAGGTAACTACGTTCAGGTGTTCAGACACTGTCAATCTGTGCTCTGTGAACCAGGTTCCAGACAGGTAACTACGTTCAGGTGTTCAGACACTGTCAGTCTGTGCCCTGTTGGACGCAGGTATGTGCTGTTGCTTCTTGAATAGATATTTTTTCTTCAGAGATCACTGGTTGGACGTGTTCACCTGCTCCTTTCGCTTCAGTTGAATGTCTTCAAGGTGTTTCCTTTTTATGGGTTTATTTTGGTATGTGTACTTACCTGTTTATTTTTCTTATTTTGGTTTTGCCTGATATTTTTATTCACACCCAACGGTGGGGCCTCTTAGCCTGATGTGCATGTTGGGTTTATGGGAAGATCTGACATCTCCTTTTAGATTTTTTTTTTTTTTTTTAATGCAGATTTGGTGTATTGTGTGTGTATCAGACCACACACTGAAGCTTCTTTGAAACTGGAACTTTTTTGAAGTGTGTTGTCATTGTGAAGGATTTAGGCGACAATGCCTTCTTGAAACTGTTTTTAACATGTTGTCATTGTGAACGCTTAGCTGACAATTTTGGATCCAAATCCAGATACAGCCTGTGCCACTGGCTGGGTGTTTAAGCAGTAGGATTAGAAATGGCAGGAAAATTACGTCTTGTTTCATTTTGAAAATGTTTCAGTGAAATACTTTGATTAGTTTTAATGGTGTTATGAAATTGATGGGAAAAAAAAAGTCACTGTTCATGGGATGTAGAGGAATCCAACAGTAGTATTTTTATTAGTGTCTGATTCAGTGTCATTATTAGCGGAACGCATCATTTCTTTGGATGAATGTAACTTAGTTATTTCTGTAGTAACACACTTTGTTTGATAATGTATTTCCTTAAGTTATTACAGTGGTAATGCACTATATTTAATCATACTTTCTTTTGTTGTTTTCAGTATTAATGCACTATTTTTGTGTGTTCTGCATCACTGTGTCTGTATCTACTTGCAAATAAGTGTATTCTTTTGTATTTTTTGGTGTGTGTGTGTGTGTGTGTGCATATTTGTAAAATGTTCTTTTCTTTTAGTCTGCATGTATGCCACATAAAAATGTACAGAGGTAAGAAGCCGTTTTTCTGAAGGTGTGTGTTATATAACACTGTCATTGATGACGCAGATTGTTTTCCATGTTGTGACATGAGCAAGTTGCTTGCTGCTTTGCTGTTGACCTTGCATTTACAACTGGAGAGTTGTGTGAATTGGGGGGGGGGTGGGGGGGGGTTATTTGCACGACGACTGACACTAATGACAGTGACTTTCTGATCAGCCCCTTCTTGGCCATTTTCGGGTTGGTCACCTTGTGGACTGGTTTTCATGTAATGTAACTGGTTTTAAAACCCTGGAGAGGGGTAGAGGGGTGAGGTTAAGAAGAAATGGGTTGGGGGTGGGGGCGTTTCAAAATGCTGGACAGGGGTGGGGAGAGAAAGTGGGTTGGGGTGTTTTAAAGCTTGAGAGGGGAGGGGGTAAAAATGACAGGTGTATTGGGGGGGGGGGGGGGGGGAGGGTGCATACAAAAATTATTATAGGTAGAGGGTTAAAAAAAAAAGAAAGAAAAAGGAAGGTGGGGCAATGGGTCGGTTTTTACTGTTTTTATCCCCCCTCTTTTTGCATTCCAGTATGATTATTGTGTTGACAAAAAAATAATTGTGTGCTTGTACGGTGATGTAATGCTGACTGCATTAAAGTTTGGATGCTGGATTCCCCCCCCTTTTTTTCTGTAATCTTGTCCTGATGTTCTTTAACAAGTATACATGTTTGATAGCATGAACACACACACACACACTTTATATTATTTATTGTTGTACATTACATATGAACAGCCGAAAAATAAAAATATACATTTTACAGCTCCAAACCAACATATATACTTAGTCATGAAAATTAATACTGATATGCAACAGTATAAATTATACACACACACAAACCATACGTTCTGCTCCGTTGTTGAAGAAGAACAGATTATCACAGATGTTGCTATTCTTCAGCAGGTAGTGGTGTGATTAAATTAGGATACAAAATGCCGTTGAATCCAAATGCACCTGGGAATGTCTGAAGTGTATACGCATGCCAATCACCCCTCAGAAACGACAGTGTCTAACTTCTTGCTGATCCAGCAACTTGACGCTACCAGTGCAGACTGACATTGCACAAGGTTGGGCTGCAGGAGCAGTCTTAAACAACGCTAGCTAGCTCCACTGACACTGCAAATATTCTGAATGCCAAGCTGACTTAATGCTGCTCACTTGCTGCTCATCACACTTGCAGCTTGGCCCTGGGACAGGGTATACACAAGCAATCTGTGCAGTGATAAGTTCGCTTCGCGTTAGGAATTTGGGTATTATTTAGGAATGTTCTCGAGTCTATGGAATTTCGCAAATTGTTAGGGATGTTCTTAAGTCTATGGAATCTGTGTATTGTAAGGAATGTTCTTAAGTCTATGGAAGCCGCATATTGTTAGGAACATATGCAGACTTAGCACATTAAAGATCGCTCATGCAACCCACAGCCATGGTCCTCCCCCTTGATAAGTGCAGTTACATCAGATACACATGCGTGTCTGTGTGTATGCTTCAGTGTGGGGACATGTGGATGTGTCTGTATGTGGAAATGCTCTCAATCTTTGGAATGTGTGTCTACATCCACATCTGAATGCTACCCAGAGAGGGTATGCGTGGGGTGGGGTGGGGGTGGAGGGGAACCCACTAAACAACGTTTAAAACCACCATGTGTGTAGGGCAGTCAGCCCCAGCCCTGCTCCACACCACCAAAAAATACTGGAAGAGGACCAGTGAAATGCCAACTGCACTGATTCCCGTGACCACTGAACAAAGCTCTGGTAAAAACAACCCTTCCCTCGGTCACTCCCCCTTCCAAATGGACACACCAGTACAGGTGGGACATTGTACAATACCCGCCCCCTTCCAAGTGGACACGTCAATAATGCAGGTGGAACATTGTACAATACCCGCTCCCTTCCAAGTGGACACGTCAATAATGCAGGTGGGACATTGTACAATACCCGCCCCCTTCCAAGAGGACACGTCAATAATGCAGGTGGATCATTGTACAGTACCCGCCCCCTTCCAAGTGGACACGTCAATAATGCAGGTGGAACATTGTACAATACCCGCCCCCTTCCACGTGGACACGTCAATAATGCAGGTGGGACATTGTACAACACCCACCCCCTTCCAAGTGGACACGTCGATAATGCAGGTGGAACATTGTACAATACCCGCCCCCTTCCAAGTGGACACGTCAATAATGCAGGTGGAACATTGTACAATACCCGCCCCCTTCCAAGTGGACACGTCAATAATGCAGGTGGAACATTGTACAATACCCGCCCCCTTCCACGTGGACACGTCAATAATGCAGATGGGACATTGTACAAATGCAGGATGGTTCAAAGCACGGACAGGTAACACACTGCAGGAAAAAATCCACTGCGCTGACAACATACACAACACAGTTATACAGTCATTAGAATATCACAACAGCAACAACAAAAAATGCTTCAAGGAAGTGTTGAAGTGTACAAACTGATCAAAATATGCCACACCACATCTGCTAAAAAACAGAGTTTAAAAATAAAAAAATCAGATGTCTGACCTGTGAATAAACCTAACATGCTAGTCAGGGACTTAAGACCATACTATAGCTATGTATAAAACATTACCCAAAAATCAAATAAGTTAAATATACAAAATGAACTATTCAATACGTTAAAATGTTATTAAAAAAAAGAAGAGAGAGACATAGAAGGCAAACAATTGAATGAAAATCAACTAAACAGATTCCACACCTAAATACAACAGGGTTCTGGACTCTGTGCTGTTCCACTGGTATCATGTTGGGGGATGGAGGGGTGTGGGGGCGGGGCAGAACTGAATGACTAGAACGTTCTATGTGACAGACATTCATCCTTCCCCAGCCTTCCTCCATCAACGACTTGCCGCTCAGCGTGGCTTTCGTGTCAGTACAGACAGTCACAGTGACTACTTCTTAACATCACACATCTTCAGTTGTCTTTACATCGCCCAAGTCATTTGCCTGGTAACAGAGCAAACAAACGTATATATATGTAAATCCCATTCACATAATACATCATTACTGTTAAGGATTAAAATATTAATAACAATTCAGTTGGAAAATGTGAATATAAACCAAAACAAAAAAAAATGCATAACATTTTGATAACACTGATGGTGTGTACAAGTTAAAGTATCAACCCAAACAAAAAGTGTTCAGCATTTTGTTTGAGCTGTTCACTTATACCTGTGGACACACCTGTACACTGTCATCTTCACTGACGGCAAAACCATTCCCACCGTGAATTCAACAAGGTAAACTATCCGAGGCCAGAAAATACTGGTCATCAAGAACAGCATAGACCTTTGCATACACACTCGCACACATGCACACACACAGGTGGCAACAGAATCTGGGACTTGCATGGCAAATGTCCCCACCCCCTCCACGCGCTTAAGTGATGATGACAGTTGAAAAGATCAAGCACTGAAAAAAAAAATTATATAATCTCTTGGTGCTTTTTTTTGTTGTTGTCTCATTCTGCTAAATTGTGTATTTGGGGAACTGAATTTGGGAACTGAAATGATATTCAGGTGTTAAAAATGAGAAATGGATTACATAACAGAAATAACAGATTCAGTACTGGACGGATTTGAAATGTTTACAACAGATTAAATGTACTCTAAATAAACCGAAATCACAGGTTTAAAAATGAGAAACAGATTACAAAACAGAAATCACAGATT
Organism: Babylonia areolata; assembly: GCF_041734735.1. Lineage (NCBI taxonomy): Eukaryota > Metazoa > Mollusca > Gastropoda > Neogastropoda > Buccinidae > Babylonia > Babylonia areolata. Next base: position 16,798,043 of record NC_134886.1, on the reverse strand, counting down.
AAGTACTGGACGGACTTGGAATGTTTATAATGACAGATTACATGTACTTATTTAGAAATCACAGGTTTGATACTGGATGGATTTAAAATGTTACATAATATTTTAAAACATCTAAATCATAGACTCAGCATTAGATTTGAAATGGATCTGGTTGTTTTCTGTGTTGAGGGAGACTGCTTAACTCTTTCTAAATTTAATAAATCTTTGAAAAGAACAAACTTGAAATACATAGTACATTTTAAGCAAATCAGAGTTACGTTTGTCTATTCCTTTTATTCCCAAACACAGATCTGAATAAAACATTTGGTTGATATCGTATGAGTACATTTCTGAAAACTATGTCCTAAGAAATTTGAGCACAAGTGTTCCTGTACATAATATCAGGGCTGTTCAAGGCATGAACAACAAGGAAAGCATCGCTGTCCTTATCAGTAATTTACACACACACACACACACACACATACACACAAGCATCAAAACAGATACACACATTCGCATACCACTGATAACCACAACCACACTTTTGCCTAAAACCTGGAAAATAATGCCCTGATTACACCTGCTCTCTCCTGAAGAAACGATTCCGCCAGCCTGTCTCTGCTGTTTCTTCGGTCGGTCACACCCTCAACTTCTGAAAGGTCAACGGTTCCATGGCCCTTTGGCAGCCATCAGGGGCAGAGAATTCATAACCACTGTGTTTAGGGCTTTTGGCAAGGGAAGATGGGGGAGCCCAGTCCTCTCCAATCAGCATTCTGACCGTCCCTGACCCAAAAGTCGGGTACCCACTCACCCTGGTTGGAGTGAGGAAAATCGGAGTAAAGTGCCCCCCCCCCCCACCCCCCTGGGACAAAACACCATGCTGAAAGGGGGCCCCCATCCCTCATCACCAGATCAGAAGCCCCGACACCTGTTTCTGTCTCAGTGCCTCTTAATCCCCACCCGACCCTGAGAAAAAATGACAAGAAAGTAATGCCCCAAAGACCACCTACAAAAACAACAATAAACATCAACGTTTTAACCATACAAGAGTCTCCGCATTTTTGTATGAACAGTAAATCAGAGCACCTCCTCACGCAGTGCAAAACACAAACATCACAACACAGCACACATCACAGAGCCTCTGTGGACCAACCTCTAAACTTTTCTAAAACTTTCTCAGCTGATATTACAATCATTCAGGCCCATATTTTTTTCTAACCAACACTTAAAAGCAGCTTTCAACATACACAAGGAGACATTCCTCTGAAAGGCTGATAACAACGAAGTATGTTCTATAGAATGGACTGCAGGAGTAGCTGCAGGAGTAAATGTTTTCCGCTTTGTCAGAAGAAGGGTTTTTGCATTATCTACATTTCTACAAATTTTAGAAATGATAGGGTCATTAAAAAAAACACACCCCAAAACGGGAAAATAAAATCTGTTTAAGTTGAACCAGATACGTTTAATGTAATTTGTACTTGCTTATGGCTCAAATGTAATTTGTACTTGCTCATGGCTCATTTGTTCTTTTTTTTAACAGTTCTGTTACATTGTTTTAATGAGTGAATTGTACTGGAAATGGACATTTTATGTACCAGCAAAACAGGAGGTGTGAGTTGTTTTTTTTTAACATCCACATACTATGGACACAAACAACACACACATACAAAACATAAACAATACACAAGACACACACACACACAACACATGAAACAACACACACACACTAAATAACACAGTATACAAACAAAACACAAACAACGCACAAACAATTCACAACACACACACAATACAGCACAGACTTTAAAATGAGCCAAAGAACAGGCCACAAGAAAATCTGTCTCCTGTACAACAGACATCAGACATGTTGACAAAGAAATCAACCTCGCTAACACTGGGTTAACATTCACACATGACATCAGACATGTTGACAAACATATTAACCTTGCTAACATTGGGTTAACATTCACACATGACTCCACACATGTTGACAAAATTAACCTCATTAAAACTGGGTTAACATTCACACATGACACCACACATGCTGACAAACAAATCAACCTTGCTAACACTAGGTTAACATTCACACATGACACCACACATGTTGACAACAAATTAACCTCGCTAACACTAGGTTAACATTCACACATGACACCACACATGTTGACAAATTAACCTCGCTAACACTAGGTTAACATTCACACATGACACCACACATGTTGGCAAACAAATTAACCTCGCTAACACTGGGTTAACATCCATACATGACACCACCACACATGTTGACAAACAAATTAACCTTGCTAACACTGGGTTAACATCCATATATGACACCACCACACATGTTGACAAACAAATTAACCCTGCTAACACTGGGTTAACATCCATACATGACACCACCACACATGTTGACAAACAAATCAACCCTTGCTAACACTCTGGAATAACATCCTTACATGAAACCTGCCACTGACGACACATCAAGCATGACTCAAAAATACAAGTACAGCTCAAACTGGTATCACAATAAATAAGATTCAAGAGCACAAAAAACAAAACAAAACAAAACAAACTACCAAATAACCCTTCATCAGTTCCCGCGGTCAGGTTTGTCCCGGTGCCTCCTGGACGAGGCCGAAGCAGCATGAGTCATTTTCAGGCGGATGTCCTCCCCTCCCATCTTGACCTCCGCCATGGGGGCGGGCTGTCGGAGGGAGGTGGTGGAGGGGGGGACGCTGGGGCGACTGCCGGGGGTGGTGGTGGTGGTGGTGGTGGTGGAGGGGGCAGCAGTGCTTCCTGTCTTGTGGCTGACCGCAGTGGACGAAGTTTTCGGCGTGCTGACCGCAGAACTTGGACCGGCCGTGGAAGGCTTGCTGCCTGAAGCACTGGCAGCGGTCTTGGTGACGGTGGTAGTGGAGGTGACTGACGATGGCTGGCCAGTCGTCGTGGTAACGTTCCGAACAACAGCGGACTGACCAGCGGAAGCGGTGGTGGTGGTGGTGGTGGAGGCAGGTTTGCTGCTGCTTGTCGACTGGTTAGCGTTAGTGTTGCTATGGGAGATGTCCGGTAGGCTTGTCTGCTGGGACGATCTGGTGCCGGCGGTGGTGTTGGTCTGCGAGGAGCTGGCGCTGGGCGCCACCTGGGGGAAAGGGGAGAGCACAGCGTTTCTTCATCATGGGGAACTTGGAAGACGTGTTCAGCCCTGCTGTTTTGACAGCGTTGTTTGATTTGTGACTTAACTCACAAGTTTGGATTCATCGTGAAGTTTCCGTGTGTGTGTGTGTGTTTGTGTGTGTGGGTCTCTGTGTGTGTGACTTCATTTTGCTTATGATCTATTTTCAAATGATCGGTATGTAAGCATGTGCATGACAGAGTGTGTGCGTTTGAGTTTGATAAATGACTATCCCCTAACAACACGAGAGAGGATGAGGGTTGTAAAATTGCAACAATCTTAAAAATTCAGACTGAACCTAACAACCTATCCCAGTAATAAACTGTAACAGTGTGTCAGTGACATTTATAACAGATTGAACCTTTTCGTCTTGTACCATGCCAGGTCAGTGAGAAACTGCTCACACACGGAATTATCTTTTGATTATTGTGAAAAGTATTCAGAGCTTTTTGTTCTTAACTTCGGATGAAGCGATTTTTGTGATGGCAAGCTAGTTCAGGGGACAAGCAGACCTTGCAGTCAGCTTTGTCTCTCAACTGTCAGGTTTTCCAGGTGATTCTATCAAATGAAACTGCGATTGCAATTTCTGTCTCTTTGTGTTTGGATGAAAGCAAGTTATTCCCAGTTCTTTTTCCTTCCATTACACAGCCAACATCAACTGGCTGATGAATCTGTCGTGGCTGATGCATGCTGGGTATTTTCATGTTTCCATAATCCACCAAACACTGACATGGATTAGAGGGTCTTTAACGTATTTGATCTTCTGCATGCATATACATATGAAGGGGGTTCAGGCAATAGCAGGTCTCCATATACATTGATCTGGGAGATCTGGAAAAAAAAAAAATCTGTACCCTTCACCCAGCAGGTGCCCCAAACTGGGCATCGAACTGAGGAAACTCTGGTGAGAATCCAATGCTCTACCCATTCAGCCACTGCACCCACACAGTTCTTAATTCTGTGCAGCCCCCAAATAACTCTTCAGAGTTCAGGGAGAAGAAGAAGATGAAGAAGTTATTATCAACTGTAGAATACATGCAGGCAGTGAAGGCTGCAGAATCAGCTTGACTATTGTACAGATTTTGAAAACCAGAAATTTGAACACTTGCTGATAAAAAAAGAAAAGAAAAGAAAAAAAAGGGTTATCGGTTGAAACTTGACACCAGATAATCATTATTCTTATTACTGATTAAGTTATGTTGTAGATTAGTAGTATCTTTGCCCAATATTCTCAGGATGGCACGTACTGATGATATAATTAAACTTTATCATTGAGGTGTAGTGTCATACACTGTCTCTGTGAGTGCACACGCACATGCATGTGATTGTAAATGCATATGTATATGACTGTGTGTGTGTGTGTGTGTGTGTGTGTGTGTGTGTGTGTGTGTGTGAACAAAACATGTCACTGGATTTCTCAGCAGTTTACACGGGAATCTTATCAAATCATTATCTTCAGTCTACATACGTTTTCTCTGGATTTAATCATGAACATTCACAATGTATCATGTGTGTATTTTGGTGCATGTCTCTCAGTGGTAGCAGGGGAAAATGAAAAAAACAACCTCAGACAGAATTATCAACCTGTTGCAGAAGAAGGCAGCCGAACACATGAAGCTAACCCACTTGTGGGAGGAAGCGACTGATGTATATATAACACTGAAAAAAACCCAGCCAGGGTCCAGTGCTCGTTTAACCAAAATGCATATCTTTATACCGAAACAAAAATATCTTTATACTGAAACAAAAATATCTTTATACCGAAACAAAAAAACCTTTATACTGAAACAAAGTAAAACAAAAGGAAAATAAAGACCGTCAAAATGCAAATGCAGAAATCTGTATCCAAAATACACCCACCAACCTGCGCCAACAACATTTGACACAAGGGTTGATGCAGACCACCAGATCTGATTTCTAAAATGGCATCAGTGCAGCGACACAGCTGACAGTGTCAGTGACCCCTGTCCGTTCACACCACACACCCCGCTGACATCCTGAACAACTTGACCTGATGGCACTTAGCCAGTTCAGTTCAGATCAGTTCAGTTACTCAAGGAGGTGTCACTGCTTTCAGACAAATCCATATACGCTACACCACATCTGCCAAGTAGATGCCTGACCAGCAGCATAACCCAATGCGCTTAGTCTGGCTTTGAGGGGAAAAAAAGTGCATAAAAAGTAAATGGATAAATCATTAAATTAATGAATAGATAAATCAATAAATGAATAACATAAAAATGTAGGCAGATACGGCAGTTAGCCAAAAGGTTGTTGAATTCTACAACTTGATCTTACGGCAGTTAGCCAAAAGGTTGTTGAATTCTACAACTTGATCTTACGGCAGTTAGACAACAGGTTGTTAAACTCAACAACTTGATCTTACGGCAGTTAGCCAAAAGGTTGTTAAACTCAACAACTTGATCTTACGGCAGTTAGCCAACAGGATGTTAAACTCAAAAACAACTTGATCTTACGGCAGTTAGACAACAGGTTGTTAAACTCTACAACTTGATCTTACGGCAGTTAGCCAACAGGATGTTAAACTCTACAACAACTTGACCTGATGGGAGTTCGCCAACTGGCCGTGAAACTCAGCTCCGTACAATGGTCAGTTGTGTCTGACTATGACCATCAGAACAGCAGTGAAGGCAAGTGCTGTCCTGACTCTCTGGGCCAGAATTTGATCATGGTGGAGTGAGTCTTCTTACATCCCCTCTTGTCTCCACCAGGAACGCCACTCGACAGTCCCTAAAAAACATCATCTGTAGCCAACAGCCCGGAATGTCTGCTGGAGGGAAGATCTGGAATGTTTATGGCTGGGAAAGGAGGAAGGTGGAGGAACGGTCAAGACGCTGTCTGCCAACACAGAGTCCATGAGGGTCTAGGTTCAAATCCTGCTCTCGCCCTTTCTCCCAAGTCTGACAGGAATAAGTATTTACTTATTTATGTACGCTTATCTATTATTTATTCACCTTTTTTTTCTTTTTCTTTTTTTCTCAAGGCCTGACTAAGCGTGCTGGTCAGGCATCTGCTTGGCAGATGTGGTGTAGTGTATATGGATTTGACCGAACGCAGTGATGCCTCCTTGAGCTACTGAAACTGAAACTGGAAAAATCAAACTGAGCATCTTGGTCATATGGATGAGATGATAAAGCGATGTCCCGTGTGCAGCATGCAACTGGCGCACTGAAAAAGGATCCACAGCAACAAGAGTTGTCCTCTAGCAAATTTCTGTTAAAGAAATCCCCTTGATAGTTACACAAACAGATATACATGCACTCAAGGCCTGACTAAGCATGTTGGGTTACGCTGCTGTTCAGGCATCTGTCTAGCAGATGTGGTATAACGTTTACAGATTCCGTCCAAACACAAAGACACTGAAACGACGGCTGTGTAAATCATCAGTCTTTCATTTCTTACATTCTGCACTTCATGAAACATTTTTGTATTTCCTCCAAACGTGTTTATCGTATCAGTTTTCGATGCCACCTTGTCTGCAACAGGTCGACCTTGCTGTGTCTGCTTGAAGGACTAGCTGTCTGCACTGTTCACACTCCCAACACTTTAACTGACCACGTCACCCCCTATCAAAGATACCAAGACACAGAGTAAGAAAACAAAAAGGATTAAAGTTATAAGAGTATTACAGCACGCATCTGTCAATAAGTGAATTCAATAAAATGTGGTATAAGTCATCACCAAAAATATATGAATAAATAAATGAAGAAACAAATAAATGACAAAATAAATAAATAAATACAAAAATAAATCAATACATAAACAAATTAATTGCCTATAAATGGACCATAAAATTAGCAGGAAATGATTTTGAAAACAAAGTGATAAACCCTTGACTGCTGAACTCAGGTAAAACAGTACTTTTTGTGTACTCTTTTAAGCGGTGAATTTGATTTTCATGAACAAAGTGATGTAATCCTAAGATGAAGTCCAAACAGAGAATAATCACTGTCATCCTGACCTGTTACTTCTGTCTGATCTCAGTGAGGTGATAGCCTCATTAACATCCTGACCTGTAGGCTCTGTCGTATCTCATTGAGGTGACAGCCATTCACTGACATCCTGACCTGTTAGATCTGTCTTCGTGAGGTGACAGCCATTCACTGACATCCTGACCTGTTAGGTCTGTCTTCGTGAGGTGACAGCCATTCACTGACATCCTGACCTGTTAGGTCTGTCTTCGTGAGGTGACAGCCCTTCACTGACATCCTGACCTGTTAGATCTGTCTTCGTGAGGTGACAGCCCTTCACTGACATCCTGACTTGTAAGCTCTGTCTGATCTCAGTAAGGTGACAGCTCTTCATTGACACCCTGACCTGTAAGCTCTGTCTGATGTCAGTAAGGTGACAGCTCTTCACTAACATCCTGACCTGTAAGCTCTGTCTTATCTCAGTGAGCTGACAGCCCCTCAATCACTGACATCCTGACCTGTAAGCTTACGTCTTATCTCAGCAAAGTGACAGCCCTTAAATGCCATCCTGACCTGTAAGCTCTGTCTGATCTCAGATAGGTGACAGCACTTCACTGACATCCTGACCTGTAAGCTCTGTCTTATCACAAAGAGGTGACTGCCCTTCACTGATATTGTGACCTGTAAACTCTACCTTATCTCAGTGAAGCGACAACCCTTCACTGACATCCTGACTTGTAAGCTTTGTCTTATCTCAGTGAGGTGACAGCCCTTCATTGACATCCTGACCTGTAAGCACTGTCTGATCTCAGAGAGGTGACAGCCCTTCAGTGATGTCCTGACCTGTAAGCTCTGTCTTATCTCAGTGAGGCGATAGCCCTTCACTGACATCCTGACCTGCAAGCTCTGTCTTATCTCAGCGATGCGACAGCCCTTCACTGACACCCTGACCTGTAAGCAATGTCTTATCTCAGAGAGGTGACATACCCTCATTGAAACCCTGACCTGTAAGCTCTGTCTTATCTCAGTGAGGTGACAGCCCTTCACTGACATCCTGACATGTAAGCTCTGTCCTATCCCAGTGAGGTGACAGCCTTTCACTGACATCCTGACCTGTAAGCTCTATCTTATTACAGTAAGGTGACAGCCCTTCACTGACATCCTGACCTGTAAGCTCTGTCTTATCTCAGAAAGGTGACAGCCCTTCACTGACATCCTGACCTGTAAGCTCTGTCTTATCTCAGAAAGGTGACAGCCCTTCACTGACATCCTGACCTGTAAACTCTGTCTTATCTCAGAGAGATGACGGCCCTACACTGACATCCTGACCTGTAAACTCTTTCTTATCACAGTGAGGTGACAGCCCTACACTGACATCCTGGCCTGTAAGCTCTGTCTTATCACAGAGGTGACAGCCCTTCACTGACATCATGACCTGTAAGCTCTGTCTGATCTCAGTGAGGTGTCAGCCCTTCATTGACATCCTGACCTGTAATTTCTGTCTTATCACAGTGAGGTGACAGCCCTTCATTGACATCCTGACCTGTAAGCTCTGCCTTATCACAGTGAGGTGACAGCCCTTCACTGATATCCTGACCTGTAAGCTCTGTCTGATCTCAGTGAGGTGACAGCCCTTCACTGACATCCTGACCAGTAAGCTCTGTCTGATCTCAGTGAGGTGACAGCCCTTCACTGACATCCTGACCAGTAAGCTCTGTCTGATCTCAGTGAGGTGACAGCCCTTTACTGACATCCTGACCTGTAAGCTTTGTCTGATCTCAGTGAGGTGACAGCCCTTCACTGATATCCTGACCTGTAAGCTCTGTCTGATCTCAGTGAGGTGACAGCCCTTTACTGACATCCTGACCTGTAAGCTTTGTCTGATCTCAGTGAGGTGACAGCCCTTTACTGACATCCTGACCTGTAAGCTCTGTCTCATGTCAGTGAGGTGACAGTAATTCACTGACATCCTGACCTGTAAGCTCTGTCTCATCTCAGTGAGGTGAGAGCCCTTCACTGATATCCTGTCCTGTAAGCTTATCTTATCTCAGTGAGGTGACAGGCCTTCACTGACATCCTGACCTGTAAGCTCTGTCTTATCTCAGTGAGGTGACAGCCCTTCACTGACATCCTGATCTGTAAGCTCTGTTCTATCTCAGAGAGGTGACAGCCATGCATTGACATCCTGACCTGTAAGCTCTGACTCATCTCAGTGAGGTGACAGCCCTACACTGACAGAAAGCACTCATCAGCAACAGTCAAGGGGTTTCACAACGAAGACAGAAAGGAAAACGACAGAGGACTCACTTTAAACACAATCCTCTCCCTGGCGACAAGGCCCATAAGTCTGATGTTTAAAACGCTGTAGGGTTTGGTGGCCCTGACCAGGGGTCTACGGGGTCTACCAAGGCCCTGAATCAGAGGCCAGCAGTGGACATCAGATCACAGTGATGGGGGGGGGCTCTGTGCCACACTGTCAGTGGGTGCTGGGTGCTCACATCTTTGCTATCCACACTAAGGTGCTCGTGCTTTCAACACTACCCCCACCCCTGACCCCTCCCCAAGGCTCAGCCGGACTTCTCCACAAGACCCAGGAAAATCTGTGGGAAGTCCCAGGAACTCTTTTACTCCAAGGGGGTTCCACACAACTCAAATGTTCTCGTGCTACGAAAGTCGTGGTAAACTTTTTCCATGTCACGACCAGCTGAAAGTTACTTTCTGGACAATAAAAACAAAACAAAAAAATTTTTGAAAAGAAGAAAAAAAAAACCCTGCAAACAAAAACAGCAACAAAAAACAAACAAACAAAAAAAAACAACAAAACAGAGTATGTGTGACAGACAAGTCATACTGACATTCTCCTTTTCTTTTCCCGTCACGTCCCTCTTCCAAAACTGCGTCTCCTTCCCCTTGCCATAGGCAGACAACCCAGCCTGGAGCAGTGCAAAGTGAGTTATGTGCCACTGATACAGTTCTCTCACACAGACAACTCCCTGAAATGGCCGTTACACCATCAATCACACATGACCAGTTAATAGTGCAACCACTGCTGTTAGTTCACACACACAGACACAAGAATCATGAGAATAGTCAAACAAGGAAAAAGTAGTTGAGTATTTGATAACTTTTTTTTTTTTTTTAATAGAAAAACACAATTTTAATCATTACTGACAAATTGCACAAAAATGATAAAAATCATAACACTGTTGTTATCAAACAAATAAAGTAAGTGTGATGAAGCAAATCAGAATGATTTAGCTGAAAGAAAAACAGCAAAAAAAACCCCCAACTGATCTGTTTAGAAAGGATATTTTACAACTACAGGGCAAATTATGTCCCCCCCTCAGTTTCATAATGTGTCAAAGCTCTGAAAAACATGTGGACCATGTGTTAAGAGCCATGCTTCATATGACATCTATGTGTTACAGCTCTGAAAAACATGTGGACCATGTGTTAAGAGCCATGCTTCATATGACATCTATGTGTTACAGCTCTGAAAAACATGTGGACATGTATCAAAAGCCATGTTTTAAATTAAATCAATATGACATGTTCACACTGTCGTGAAATTGCCTTGTCTTTTAAACAAACAGTGACACACATACCTCCATACACACCTGACGTGAACTTGCCTCGTCTATAAAACCTACAGTGACATACATACCTCCATACACACCTGACGTGAAATTGCCTCGTCTATAAAACCTACAGTGACATACATACCTCCATACACACCTGACGTGAACTTGCCTCGTCTATAAAACCTACAGTGACACACATACCTCCATACACACCTGACGTACACACCTGACGTGAAATTGCCTCGTCTATAAAACCTACAGTGACACACATACCTCCATACACACCTGACGTGAAATTGCCTCGTCTAGAAAACCTACAGTGACACACATACCTCCATACACACCTGACGTGAAATTGCCTCGTCTAGAAAACCTACAGTGACACTCATACCTCCATACACACCTGACGTACACACCTGACGTGAAATTGCCCTGTCTATAAAACCTACAGTGACACACATACCTCCATACACACCTGACGTGAAATTGCCTCGTCTAGAAAACCTACAGTGACACACATACCTCCATACACACCTGACGTACACACCTGACGTGAAATTGCCTTGTCTATAAAACCTACAGTGACACACATACCTCCATACATCCCTGACGTACACACCTGCTGTGAAATTGCCTTGTCTATAAAACCTACAGTGACACACATACCTCCATACATCCCTGACGTACACACCTGCTGTGAAATTGCCTTGTCTATAAAACCTACAGTGACACGCATACCTCCATACATCCCTGACGTACACACCTGCTGTGAAATTGCCTTGTCTATAAAACCTACAGTGACACACATACCTCCATACACACCTGACGTACACACCTGACGTGAAATTGCCTTGTCTATAAAACCTACAGTGACACACATACCTCCATACATCCCTGACGTGAAATTGTCTTGTCTATAAAACCTACAGTGACACACATACCTCCATACACAAACAACACTGAAATCAACTGAGCATGCGATTTTTGAAAGGGGGAACAATTCCAAAAACCAAGTCGACCATTTTCCTATAAATAGATCCCTGTGTGAACCAGGTGTCGGTGCAGGTGTGACAGGTGTGACAGGTGAAACAGGAATGGAGCTGAGAAATCTCAATGACCATGTTCTGCTCACACTCACACCCCCCCACCCCTCACACACCATGTCTGCAAGTCATGCACACATACACATACATACGACCACACACACACACACACACATGCATACAGCCTCACCTCGGCTTGAACTGACGCTTTCTCCCCTTTTTCAACACACGGAGAATGAAAGCAGAACAATCATCACACATTTCTGCCTAGCGTTTTCGCTGGCAATCGACTGATTGTGTGTGTGTGTGTGTGTGTGTGTGTCAACGTTTAACACAAAAACTTAAAATTAAAAACAAAATAAATAACGTCTTTCAAAATTCTTGATCAACTTGTCGAGTGCCATGAACACTCTGCACTCCGCACAGTTCAAAACCAATTTCATTTGTCTTTCTCCACCAGCAAAAACACAAACATTAAATTTTTTTTTTTTTTTTTTTCAAAACAAAGCACTACCCAGTTCAGAATCAACCCTACAACAGTAAGAGTTACAGTACTAGAAAAAAAACAAAAAACACAACAACAAAAAATAAAACAACACCAAACAAAACCCTCACTTCAACAGCTGAAAAGTGGTAAAACGCACTCACTGCTGTACAACTGAAGAACCTGTACTATATTGTATTGTGTTGTGTTGTATTGTATTGTTTTGTGCTGCGTTGTGCTGTGTTGCAACATATTGTATTGTATTGTTTTGTCTTGGATTGTTTGAATTA
>NC_134886.1:16778062-16780562 GCF_041734735.1 Babylonia areolata | reverse complement strand
AGCGCAAACAACAACCATTTGTTTCTGCACACACACACACACACACACACACACACAGAGCGTAAAAACAATCATTTGTTTCTGCACGCACACACACACACACACACACACACACACACACAGAGCGTTAACAACAATCATTTGTTTCTGCGCACACACACACACACACACGCACACAGAGCGTAAACAACAATGATTTATTTCTGCACACACACACACACACAGAACGTAAACAACAATCATTTGTTTCTGCACACACACACACACAGAGCGTAAACAACGATAATTTGTTTCTGCACACAAACACACAGACCGTAAACAACAATCATTTGTTTCTACACACAAACACACACAGCGTAAATGTCAATCATTTGCTTCTGTGCCCATGCACACACACACACACACACACACACACACAGAGCGTAAACAATTATCATTTGTTTCTGTGCACACACACACAGACAGTGTGAACAGCAATCATTTCTTTCTATGCACGCATACACACACACACACACACCACACACATATAGCATAAACAACAATCATTAATTGTTTCTGCACACTCACACAGACACACAGAGCATAATAAAAAATCATTTGTTTCTGTGTGCATGCATGCCCTCCTCCCTCCCTCTCCCCCCCCCAAACCCCCTGCCCCCCCCCCCCCCCCGCCCTCCACACACACACACCACATAAACAGTAATGTTCATCACACAAACAGGATGTTCATCACTTATCACACATGGTCCTTCATCCTCTGTGTATGCGGACTGCAACTTCCATATTCGCTTGCATGCACCAGTGGACTTTTTACTTGTATGACCTTTTTTTTTTTTTTTTTAATCCCCACCATGTAGTCAGCCATACTCAGTTTTCAGGGGTGAGCATGCTGGGTGTGTTCTTGTTCCAGTATAAACCCACCCAAACCCTGACATGGATCACGCGATCTTAACAAAGCACATCTGATCTTCTGTGTGCATATTATGGACACGAAGGGGGCTCAGCCACTAGCAGGTCTGCACATCTGTTGACCAGGGAGATCGGACATATCTCCACCCTTTTTTTCTAAACCACCATGCACTGTGACAGGGGTTTGAACCAGTGTTTCAACCACCCCTACCCCCAGCACAGCAGTCCCCCGTGCAGCCACGGACTCACAGTCTTCAACAGGGATTTCAACCAATGTTTCAACCTCTCCCGCCCTTCCCCCAGCAGTGGCCCATGCAGCCATCGACTCACAGTCTTCAACACAACAGGGATTTCAACCAATGTTTCAACCTCTCCCGCCCTTCCCCCAGCAGTGGCCCATGCAGCCATCGACTCACAGTCTTCAACACAACAGGGATTTGAACCAATGTTTCAACCTCCCCCCTTCCCCCAGCAGTGGCCCATGCAGCCATCGACTCACAGTCTTCAACACAACAGGGATTTGAATCAATGTTTCAACCTCTCCCGCCCTTCCCCCAGCAGTGGCCCACGCAGCCATTGACTCACAGTCATACACAACCTCACCCCTACCCCCCACCTCCCCAGCACCCAGCAGTGGCCCAGTGGACTCACCGTCATGGTGTTGAAGACCCAGTCCTGCTCCACCCCTTTCTCCTCGGCGTAGTTCGTGTTGACGTAGTCGTTGAACTTGTCCATGCTCCAGGCCGTGTCCTCCTTCACCTCCTTGTAGTTGGGGTCTTTCTTCTGCACGTACTGCAACCACCGACACCCAGCTCATATCACACACTGACATAAAGTTTACAGCTGGGCCAACAGCAAAGTGAGAGCTGTATGATCAATGGTTTCTCCATTGCAATGGGAAGTCATTTACAGCTTAGTCTTTTGTGAAGGACTATGACTCTCAAACTAGGAGGCGAGATTGCTCTGGCTCTTAGTGCTGCAGTCTTGGGGAGCTAACTGGCTTTTGGGAACCATCCCCAATGCCAACTGTCCTAAAACCCTTCCTGGCCGAGAGAGTCAGGATGTAACTTGGGCAAGAGACTCTCTAATACAATCAAATTCTAGCCAAAATAGTCCAAACTGCAGTTGCCTCCTCTGCTGTTCTGATGGTCATAGTCGGACACCACTGACTATCATATATATACTGCAACCACCATTGACCAATACCCATCACTGTCTTAACAACCACCCTATACTGTTGAAACCGCCAACACCCACCACTGTCTGAACCACCAACACCCACCACTGTCTGAACCAACACCCACTATTGTCTGAACCAGCAACACCCACAACTGTCTGAACCACCAACACCCACCACTGTCTGAACCAACACCCACTACTGTCTGAACCACCAACACCCACTACTGTCTGAACCACCAACACCCACCACTGTCTGAACCACCAACACCCACCACTGTCTGAACCACCTGACTGTACTGCCGAAACCATCAACACCCACGATTGTCTGAACCGCCCCATTGTACTGTTAAAACCACCAACACCCACCACTGTCTGAACCACCAACACCCACCACTGTCTGAACCACCAACAC
>NC_134886.1:16760562-16773062 GCF_041734735.1 Babylonia areolata | reverse complement strand
GTGCTTACTGACCTACTCTGACCCCCCAAACACCCAGGTCAACCCTGTTTGTTGCAAAATACATATCATGGGAGGCGGTGGTGGGTCGAGGATGGGGGGGGTGGGGGGGTGGGGGGGGGAGATGGAGTGCTTGTTGACCTACTCTGACCCCCAGAACACCAGGTCAACCCTGTTTGTTGCAAAATACATATCGTGGGAGGCGGTGGTGGGTCGAGGATGGGGTGGGGGTGGGGGGGTGGAGGTGGGGGGGAGATGGAGTGCTTGTTGACCTACTCTGACCCCCAGAACACCCAGGTCAACCCTGTTTGTTGCAAAATACATATCATGGGAGGCGGTGGTGGGTCGAGGATGGGGTGGGGGTGGGGGGTGGGTGGGAGATGGAGTGCTTGTTGACCTACTCTGACCCCCCACACACCCAGGTCAACAACTTACCGCTGCACGATGCAGATCATGGACATACGTGTGGAGTGCTTGTTGACCTACTCTGACCCCCCAAACACCCAGGTCAACAACTATACACACATATGGAGTGATACATACAAGTGGAGTGATGGCCTAGAGGTACCGCGTCCGCCTAGGAAGCGAGAGAATCTGAGCGCGCTGTTCGAATCACGGCTCAGCCGCCGATATTTTCTCCCCCTCCACTAGACCTTGAGTGGTGGTCTGGACGCTAGTCATTCGGATGAGACGATAAACCGAGGTCCCGTGTGCAGCATGCATTTAGCGCACGTAAAAGAACCCACGGCAACAAAAGGGTTGTTCATGGCAAAATTCTGTAGCAAAATCCACTTGGATAGGAAAAATAAATAAAACTGCATGCAGGAAAAAAATTCCAAAAAAAAAAAAGGGTGGCGCTGTAGTATAGCGACGCGCTCTCACTGGGGAGAGCAACCCGAATTTCACACAGAGAAATCTGTTATGATAAAAAAAAAAAGAAATACAAATACAACTTACCGCTGCACGATACGGATCATTGGCATACGTGTGGAGTGCTTATTGACCTCCCTCTTTGCGTCGCGTTCAGCCAGCAGGTTGTCGATCTCCTGACGGCTTCTCAGCAGGAAGATGCCCTTCCCCTGGTTCATGCCCACCGGCTTGCAGATCCATATCTCCCCCTCTGGACAAACACAATAACACATCATCATCATCATCGTCGTTGTTGTCGTCATTTGTGTGTGTGTGTGTGTGTGTGTGTGTGTGTGTGTGCGCGCGCACCTAGAGTTGACTTAATAAAGATTTTGCGCCTTTTAAATAGTATTATTATTATTAGTTTTTTTTATATGTATTTCTCTATTATTCTTTCTTTCTTTATTTATTTATTTATTTATTTTTATTTTATTTTTATTTTTATATAAAAAAAAAAATTTAAATTTTGTTTTTATTTTATTTATATAATTTTACTTCATCATTTTTTTTCTCAAGGCGTGACTAAGTGCGTTGGATTACGCTGCTGGTCAGGCATCTGCTTGGCAGATGTGGTGTAGTGTATATGGATTTGACCGAACGCAGTGACACCTCCTTGAGCTAATGATACTGATACTGATACTGTCGTCATCATCACTGTCATTATCATCATCGTCATCGTCATCATCATCACTGTCATCATATCATCATTGTCGTCATCATCATCATCGTCAACATCATCTTCAAACAACATACATTGTTATCATCATCATCGTTTTTGTCATTATCATCATTGAACAACACACACCAATGTAATCATCATCATTTTTGTCATCATCATCATCATCATCAAACAACATGCATCAATGTTATTATCATCATCATCATTGTCATCATCATCATCAAACATCACTTACATCATCATCATCATCAAACAATATGCATCACGACAAACATCATGAACTGTTATTCATCAGTCTGGGTCTGATTTCTGTGCATGCTGAGGCAGTTGTGTGATGCCCAACGACAGCAGGATGACAATAATTGTACTGATGTCCAGGCCAGGTTTTCTTTGCTTGTGCATTTTTACTTTTTATAACGTCTTTTCCCTGTCTGAAGCCGCGATAAGCTTTTAACGTATCTATTATTATATATTATTTAAAATGCCTTTCAGGTCTTCATTTTCATAACTGCAAAAAAAGAAAAAAAAAAAAAAGAAAAAAAAAGAAAAAAAAGAAAAAGAAATGTATTCTCATCAAATTTCAATCCACACACCACCCCTAACTCCCTTGACTCCCCCCCCCACACACACACACACAAAGAGAAAACTAACGATGCATATAATAACATAAACTAAGACATAACACTTAAACAACAATAATATTTACACAACTACAACTACAACAACAATGACGACTACTACCATTACTACTACTACTGCTGCTGCCACTACTACTACTACTACTAACAATACCACTACTAACACCACCACCACCGCCACCACTTCCACTGCTACCACTACTACTACTTCTACATCTTCAGTGCCTATTTCTCCAACTCAAAGTATTTCACACCTACCCATCAACGTACAAAGGAGGTGATAAAAGTGATGACTAAATCATAAACTGCAGACAGACATAGACAATCACATCACACGAATGCAGCAAAAATGTTTGGTAACTGAGGAGGAGAAGTGGGGCGTATTATCTCCCTTAGACCAGAGAGATTCTTGTTGGCAGAGCGAGAGGAAATGCGACTGTCAGTCAATTGGTGTTAATATTTCAGTGGGTAAAAGTACCACTCTGTCATGAAAAAACAACAACAACATAATGATGGTGAATGTGGGTGAGAGAGAGAGAGAGAGAGAGAGAGAGACACACACACGCACACACAGGGAGAGAGAGAGAGAGAGAGAGAGAGAGAGAGAGAGAGAGAGAGAGAGAGAGACCAAGCTAGACAAACTCTATAATTGGTAACATAGCTGTATTCCATCCAGTGATTTTTTTTTTCACCTGCAAGAACAAGTTGGAATTTCCTTTTTGAGAAAGTACCTGGGTTTGTTCCGATCTATCTTTCATTTACCAGTTTTAGCTGAATCGGTAGCATAAGCAGCATTGACTTGAAGTCATGTAACTTCTAAATGGAGGGAGTTAATTCTCGTCATTGCTGTTTAAACTTTTACTCTCCTTTCATCATTGTTCTTTACAGTAAAAAAAAAATCCATCAAGCCCACTATGTGTTTGCCCTGTATTGTTATTATTATCATTATTATCATCATTGGTGGTGGAGTCTCCCGTCGGACCGGCGGATGAATAGGCAGACAGGTTTATCTGTCGGTGCGTGTCCTCACATGGGAGAAGAGGCCGATTCTGGATGCGCAGCACTTCCCACAGGTGTTGCAAGGGAAAACGCCTCCAGAAATTGAGCCCTGCTTCCTTCGCTCATGCTTCTCCTTAATGGCCAGCGTTCTCTTGTTGTCAAACGTCTTTATGCCACTAGAGCACAGCATCCTCCAGCGAGAGCGGTCAAGGGCATCAATAATTATCATCAATATTATTATCATCATTATTATTATCATTATTATCATCATATTATTATCATCATTATTATTATTGTCAGCATATTCGGTGTAGCATATTCCGGACCAAAAGGCGATGCCAGTCTAGAATAAAAGCCAATTTGTGTTTGCACATTTCTTCTGTCATTGCTGCTGTGCGCACATGTCAAATGATCGGTATAAGGACAGGCCCGGAGCTGTCTTTTTGAGGAAGCGTCTGGGTTTGTTCCCATTCACATTTTATTCACCCATGTGCAAGATGAATCGGTAGCGAAAGCAGCACTGACTTGAAGTTGTGTACCTTGTAAATGGAGAGGGTGTTTGTATTTCGTATTCTCTCTCTCTCTCTCTCTCTCTCTCTCTCTCTTTCACAACAGATTTCTCTGTGAAATTCGGGCTGCCCTCCACTGAGAACGCCAACCATATTTTCTGTACTTTTTCCTGCGTACAGTTTTATTTATTTTTCCAGATCGATGTGGATTTTTCTACAGAATTTTGCCAGGAACAAGCCTTTTGTTGCCGTGGGTTCTTTAACGTGCGCTAAATGACTTCTCTTTGTAGTTGTTTAGTCTTGCCAGGTTGGGGTTGGATGAGGGTACCTACCTCACTGTACCTTACACCACCACCACAACACGTCAAGATGGACAGAAGAAATTTCTTAGAGGCTAACCACCAGAATGACAGTCACATCAAGATAGATAAAAGAAATGTCCCAAAGACTAATGTACTATACACATCCACCCAACCAGATTCCTCCTACAACATCCTTGTTGCCTAGCAAAAAAACAACAACTCAAAAACAATAAAATGAACACACACACACACACACACACACACACACACACACACACACACACACACAAAACCAAAAAAAAACACCCCCCCCAAAAAAAAACAACAACAACAACAACAACAAAACAAACACACACAAAAAACCCACAACAACAACAACAACAACAACGTTTATTTATCACAACTACTTCTTCTGACTAAGATGGTTTCAACATGACCAGAAGAAATGTACACACACACACACACACACACACACACACACACACACACAAACACTACGTTCACAACATGCACACACAAACAAACCACTGACGCACACAAACACACGCCCACCTTGGTACAGCCCCAGGAAGGTGGCCCGG
Source organism: Babylonia areolata (assembly GCF_041734735.1). NCBI lineage: Eukaryota > Metazoa > Mollusca > Gastropoda > Neogastropoda > Buccinidae > Babylonia > Babylonia areolata. The sequence goes on along the minus strand of NC_134886.1, from coordinate 16,768,448 downwards.
TCCACCTTCTCATCCAGCTTGTAGGTCTCCGGCACGAAGTCGGCCATCTTGAGGCGGGGTGGTCTGCCCTTGGTGGCCAGGGTGACCCTCTCATACTCCTGCAGGCTGCTGAGCAGGCCCATCTTGTTGGTCAGCAGCTTGCAGTTGGGAATGTGGTTCACCAGCTGCTCTCCTGGAGGACAAGGGGAGAGAAATCACATGGCATTCAAAGGAGGGGAGAGAAATCACATGGCATTCACAGGAGGGAGAGAAATCACATGGCTTCCAATCAAGGGGAGAGAAATCACATGGCATTCAAAGAAGGGATAGAAGTCACACGGCATTCACAGGAGTGGAGTGAAATCACGTGGCATTCAAACAAGGGGGAGAAATGACATGGCATTCACAAACAAGGGAGAGAACTCATTGGCATTCACAAACAAGGGAGAGAAACTACATGGCATTCAAAAAAGGGGAGAGAAATCACATGGCCTTCATTCAAACGAGGGGAGAGAAATCACATGGCTTTCAAACAAGGGACAGAAATCACATAACATTCAAACTGGGGAGGGTAAATGGATGAGTTAAACGATTCTTGTTCTTAGTAGGCTCTCCTGGCAAATTAATCCATCTCTGGACCAAGATCTTTCGGCAAACTAATCCATCTCTGGACAAAGATCTTTCGGCAAACTAATCCATTGCTGGACAAAGATCTTTTGGCAAACTAATCCATCTCTGGATAAAGATCTTTTGGCAAACCAATCCATCTCTGGACAAAGATCTTTTGGCAAACTAATCCATCTCTGCATTCTTCTCCCTAATCTTCCACATGGTTTTGGGAGAGGGAGAGAGAGGGGGGGGGGGAGAGAGGGAGGAAAAGAGAGTGAGAGAGAGAGTGAGAGAGAGAGAGGGGGGGGAGAGAGTGAGGGAAAGAGAGAGGGGGTGAGAAAGAGAAAGTGACGGAAAGAGAAAGTGAGGAAAAGAGAGAGGGGGTGAGAGAGAGAAAGTGAGGGAAAGAGAGAGAGAGGCATGCACACACACACACTCACACACACGCACGCACACACACACACACTCACACACACTTCCCACCAGAAAAGGAGGCTTTGGGGAGATAAAAAAGGTATCAAACAAAGTTTCTTTCAAAAACAACTTCTCAAACACACACACACACACACACACACACACACACAGACATAAGCTCGTACAAACCCACATTCGTGCGCGCGCGCGCGCACACACACACACACGCGCGCTTGCACACGCATCCACAATAATTTTTTTTTTTAAAGAAAAAAAAGAGGAACAGCTAACTGAGGCTATCAAAATACAGCTTCTTTCAAAAACCACTTCAGACCAGAGGGACGACCCCGCGGAGATCAGCACACAGGCGGTCAATGAGGCACATCTCCTCACTGTATAGTGTGCCCCTGCCCCCTCCCCACCTCATAAACCCCAACCAGATCCACACCTCCCCTCCTCCTCTCCTCTCATCACCCATTTCCACCCCACCACCCCATCTCCCATCCCTCTTCTATCTCCACCCTGACCCTTCCGACCCCTCACACCCTTCACATCTCCCACCCCCCACCCCCTCCCAAATACACATCTCCCACCCCCCACCCCCTCCCAAATACACATCTCCCACCCAACCCCAAATAAACATCTCCCACCCCACCCCCTCTCAAATACACATCTCCCACCCCACCCCCTCCCAAATACACATCTCCCACCCCACCCCCTCCCAAATACACATCTCCCACCCCCCCACCCCCTCCCAAATACACATCTCCCACCCCCTCCCAAATACACATCTCCCACCCCACCCCCTCCCAAATACACATCTCCCACCCCCCACCCTCTCCCAAATACACATTTCCCACCCCACCCCCTCCCAAATACACATCTCCCACCCCACCCCCTCCCAAATACACATCTCCCACCCCCTCCCAAATACACATCTCCCACCCCCCACCCCCTCCCAAATACACATCTCCCACCCCACCCCCTCCCAAATACACATCTCCCACCCCCCACCCCCTCCAAAATACACATCTCCCACCCCACCCCCTCCCAAATACCTATCTCCCACCCCCCACCCCCTCCCAAATACATATCTCCCACCCCTCACCACCTCTAGGCCTCTACTTCTCCAACCTCTACTCACCCCTCCACACTACAACCTCTACCTCCTACACCCCTCTACCCCCACTTATCCAAACTACACCCTCTCTATACCTACACCCCACTTATTCAAACTACACCCTCTCTATCCCTACACCCACTTATCCAAACTACACCCTCTATCCCTACACCCACTTATCCAAACTACACCCTCTCTATCCCTACACCCACTTATCCAAACTACACCCTCTCTATCCCTACACCCACTTATCCAAACTACACCTCTATCCCTACACCCACTTATCCAAACTACACCCTCTATCCCTACACCCACTTATCCAAACTACACCCTCTATCCCTACACCCACTTATCCAAACTACACCCTCTATCCCTACACCCACTTATCCAAACTACACCCTCTCTATCCCTACACCCACTTATCCAAACTACACCCTCTCTATCCCTACACCCACTTATCCAAACTACACCCTCTATCCCTACATCCACTTATCCAAACTACACCCTCTCTATACACCCACTTATCCAAACTACACCCTCTCTATACACCCACTTATCCAAACTACACCCTCTCTATACACCCACTTATCCAAACTACACCCTCTCTACCCCTACACCCACTTATCCAAACTACACCCTCTATCCCTACATCCACTTATCCAAACTACACCCTCTCTATACACCCACTTATCCAAACTACACCTCTATCCCTACATCCACTTATCCAAACTACACCCTCTCTATACACCCACTTATCCAAACTACACACTCTATCCCTACACCCACTTATCCAAACTACACCCCTCTACCCCTACACCCACTTATCCAAACTACGCCCCTCTACCCCTACACCCACTTATCCAAACTATGCCCTCTACCCCCACCTCCCAACTTCTTCAAACAAAAATGCTGCTGTCCAAATCGTCAGATGTTCAGCTGTCAATATTTTCCAGTTGCAATCTTTGTCATGTCATATTTCGATGTTGTTGTCGTCAGAGCTTGTGTGTGTGAGGTGGGGGTGAGGGGTGATGTGGGGGGCGGGAGGGGCGGGGGGGGAGGGGGTGGGGGGGCACGGATTGTGTAGTTCCCGTGGCTGAATGTGCTTGGGCTGGACAGTGTCCACACCTGTGAAGTTGGACATTCTGTGTCCACACCTGTGAAGTTGGACATTCTGTGTTCACACCTGTGAAGTTGGATTGCAGTGTTCACACCTGTGAAGTTGGACATTCTGTGTTCACACCTCTCAAGTTGGACATTCTGTGTCCACACCTGTGAAGTTGGACATTCTGTGTTCACACCTGCGAAACTGGACATTCTGTGTCAACACCTGTGAACCTGGACATTCCGTGTCAACACCTGTGAAGTTGGACATTCTGTGTCAACACCTGTGAAGTTGGACATTCAGTGTTCACACCTGTGAAGATGGACATTCAGTGTCCACGCCTGTGAAGATGGACATTCTGTGTCCACACCTGTGAAGATGGACATTCTGTGTCCACACCTGTGAAGTTGGACATTCTGTGTCAACACCTGTGAACCTGTGTTCACACCTGTGAAGTTGGACATTCAGTGTTCACACCTGTTAAGTTGGACATTCTGTGTCAACACCTGTGAACCTGTGTTCACACCTGTGAAGTTGGACATTGTGTTCACACCTGTGAAGTTGGACATTCAGTGTTCACACCTGTGAAGTTGGACATTCTGTGTCAACACCTGTGAACCTGTGTTCACACCTGTGAAGTTGGACATTCTGTGTTCACACCTGTGTAGCTGGACATTCTGTGTCAACACCTGTGAAGTTGGACATTCACTGTCCCCACATGTGAAGTTGGATATTCTGTGTCCACACCTGTGAAGTTGGACATTCACTGTCCCCACATGTGAAGTTGGACATTCACTGTCCCCACATGTGAAGTTGGACATTCTGTGTCAACACCTGTGAATTGGACTGCAGTCTTGACCTGCAGTGTTTACCTGTGTGTGTTGACCCCTATGTCATTTACCTTCACATCCACAGCACACTGTTCCCAGCATTTACACTCATTCTGTACACTTTCTGTTTGCTGTCGAACGAACGTACCAGCGTGGAGATGTTTAATCATGGAAACGCTTAGCTAACAGGCTGGTTTAAAAAAAAAAATGCAAACTGCATTTCAACACCGAGTAAAGTGCAGACAGGGGGTAAACACGGACTCGCCCCAAAAGCAAACACTATCCTCCAAATTAATTCTCAGGTGCTGACAAAACTAATCGTCCTGCCAACGGACTGGGCACAGCATCAGTCATGGAAGCAATCAATGCAAGCCGTCACAGTGCGACAAGCAATCTGCTGTGTCACTGTATTGTAATATAAAAACATCACAACATATTTCTTTGTGTGAAAATGGGGTTAGTCTCCTCGGGGGGAGAGCGCGTCCCCACAGTGCAGTGCCATCCTTTTGTCTTCTTTCCTTTTTTTTCTCTCTCTCTCTCTCTCTGCAAGTGTTCTCAGTTTCACTGTCAAAGTGGGTTTCATCTGCACAATTTCGCCATTGTCAACCGGCCTTTCATAGCCGTGGGTTCATTCATGTGCGCTAAGTGCATGCCGCACACGAGACTTCGGTTTATGTCATCTGGAAAACTAGCATCCAGACCACCAAATAAGGTCTAGTGGTGTGTGTGTGTGTGTGTGTGTGTGGGGGGGGGGGGGGGGTGAAGGGGGGGAAAGGTTTAAAAATCCCGTGCACACTGGCTTCCTAGTCGGGTGTATTACCACAATGCTACCATGCCTCCATGGCTTCATCTGGGGGTTGTAACGTATCGATATGTACCTCTATCACTTCATCTGAGGGTTGTAAGGTATCGATATGTACCTCTATCACTTCACCTGGGGGTTGTAAGGTATCGATATGTACCTCTATCACTTCATCTGGAGGTTTTAAGGTATGTATATGTACCTCTATCACTTCACCTGGGGGTTGTAAGGTATGTATATGTTATGTACCTCTATCACTTCATCTGGAGGTTTTAAGGTATGTATATGTACCTCTATCACTTCACCTGGGGGTTGTAAGGTATGTATATGTACCTCTATCACTTCACCTGGAGGTTGTAAGGTATCGATATGTATCTCTATCACTTCACCTGGGGGTTGTAAGGTATCGATATGTGTACCTCTGTCACTTCATCTGAGGGTTGTAAGGTATCGATATGTGTACCTCTATCACTTCACCTGAGGGTTGTAAGGTATTGATAATTATGTACCTCTATCACTTCATCTGGAGGTTGTAGGGTATCGATATGTACCTCTACCACTTCATCTGGGGATTGTAAAGTATTGATAGTTATGCACCTCTATCACTTCATCTGGGGGTTGTAAGGCATTGATAACTATGTACCTCTATCACTTCACCTGGAGGTTGTATGGTTTCGATATGTACCTCTACCACTTCATCTGGAGGTTTTAAGGTATTGATAGTTATGTACCTCTATCACTTCACCTGGAGGTTGTAAGGTTTCGATATGTACCTCTACCACTTCATCTGGGGGTTGTAAGGTATCGATATGTACCTCTATCACTTCATCTGAGGGCTGTACGGTATCTATATGTACCTATATCACTTCACCTGGAGGTTGTAAGGTATCGATATGTGCCTCTATCACTTCACCTGGAGGTTGTAAGGTATCGATATGTACCTCTATCACTTCATCTGGGGGTTGTAAGGTATCGATATGTACCTCTATCACTTCAACTGAGGGTTGTAAAGTATCGATATGTACCTCTATCACTTCATTTGCGTGTTGTAAGGTATCGATATGTACCTCTATCACTTCATCTGGGGGTTGTAAGGTATCGATATGTACCTCTATCACTTCATCTGGGGGTTGTAAGGTATCGATATGTACCTCTATCACTTCACCTGGAGGTTGTAAGGTATCGATATGTACCTCTATCACTTCACCTGGGGGTTGTAAGGTATCGATATGTACCTCTACCACTTCACCTGGAGGTTGTAAGGTTTCGATATGTGTCTCTACCACTTCATCTGGGGGTTGTAAGGTATCGATATGTACCTGTATCACTTCAACTGGGGGTTGTAAGGTATTGATAGTTATGTACCTCTATCACTTCATTTGCGTGTTGTAAGGTATCAATATGTACCTCTATCACTTCATCTGAGGGCTGTACGGTATCTATATGTACCTCTATCACTTCACCTGGAGGTTGTAAGGTATCGATATGTACCTGTATCACTTCACCTGAGGGCTGTACGGTATCTATATGTACCTCTATCACTTCACCTGGAGGTTGTAAGGTATCGATATGTACTTCTATCACTTCACCTGAAGGTTGTAAGGATTCGATATGTACCTCTATCACTTCATCTGAGGGTTGTAAGCATTCGATATGTACCTCTATCACTTCACCTGGAGGTTGTAAGGTATCGATATGTACTTCTATCACTTCACCTGAAGGTTGTAAGGATTCGATATGTACCTCTATCACTTCATCTGGGGGTTGTAAAGTATCGATATGTACCTCTATCACTTCATCTGAGGGTTGTAAGGTATCGATATGTACCTCTACCACTTCATCTGGGGTTGTAAGGTATCAATATGTACCTCTATCACTTCACCTGGAGGTTGTAAGGTATCGATATGTACCTCTATCACTTCACCTGGAGGTTGTAAGGTATCGATATGTACCTCTATCACTTCACCTGGAGGTTGTAAGGTATCGATACGTACCTCTATCACTTCACCTGAGGGTTGTAAGGTTTCGATATGCACCTCTATCACTTTATCTGGGGGTTGAAAGGTATCGCTTCATGTGGAGGTTGAAAGGTATCGCTTCATGTGGAGGTTGCACGCTACAAAACTGTCCACTATTTGAGGGGGACGGGGGCGGGGGGGGCACGGGGAGATTGAAAGGGGGGGGGGGGGGGTGAGGGAGAGGGAGGGATAGGGAAGGAGGGCAAAGAGGGGAACATAAACATGTCACAATTCAGCGAAACATGCCCCTGAATAACTGTAACGGAGTTTATGGGCTATAAATGTTTTCCAAAGAGGCACTGTAAATCATGAGCCATCGGTAAAACATAGATAAAAAAAAGGGGCTCTGGTACATAGCTTTTTACATTACAGCCACTGGGGCAGCGAATTCACACCCGCTGTGTCGAGGACTGGGCACTGGACGGCGGGGCCCAATCCTCTCCTTCCGCCCATTAACTTGACCTTCTCCAACCCAGGTCAGGTACCCATTGACGCCAGGGTGGAGTGAGGAACACCGGAGAAAAGTGCCTTCCCCACGGCGGACACTCACACCATGCCGCCAGAAAACGGGGGCTGGAACCCTGACCACTCATGAACTACATGGACCAGAGGGTCCACCGCCTAACCGACTCGGAGCCCACAAATGTGTTCTAAGAGTCAATGTGAATCGTGACCCATCGACTGAACAGTTATAAATAATAATAATAATAATAATAATGGTATTTATATAGCGCTAAATCTTGTGCAGAGACAAATCTAAGCGCTTTTACACCAGTCATTCACACGCATGCATAACTCTAAAACTGAAGAAACTGAAGACAAGGAAGAGGCAGGGGAGGGAGGCTATCTTGTGAAGAGGTGGGTTTTAAGGCCAGACTTGAAAGAGCTGACAGCGGAGACCTGATGAAGCGAAAGAGGAAGTTCATTCCAAATACAAGGTCCAGAGACAGAGAAAGAACGGAGTCCAACAGTGGAGTGTTGGAATTTGGGTATGCGTAAACAGAGTGGATAT
>NC_134886.1:16743062-16755562 GCF_041734735.1 Babylonia areolata | reverse complement strand
AGGGGAGGCGTCGGGTAGGGGTGGGATCAGGTGGAGGGTTGCGCATACCCCAGATGTGCGTGGGAGGGAGGGAGAGAGGGAGGGAGGAAGAGAGAAAGAGAGAGAGAGAGAGAGAGAGAGGTGAGAGAGAGAGAGAGTGAGAGAGAGAGAGAGAGAGAGAGAGAGAGAGAGAGAGAGAGAGAGAGAGAGAGAGAGTGTGTACGTTTCTACTTCCTCTTGAAAAAATGCAATCTTGTGTTTGTGTCTTGTACTGTTTCTATGTATGATCTGTGAATGCGACCTCTCTCTCTCTCCCCCCTCCCTCTCTCTCTCTCTCGCCCCCCCCCCCTCTTCCCCCTTACCTCCCCCCCCTCTCTCTCTCCCCTGTCCATCAGTAGAGAGGGAGGGTGAATGGGATGAAAGTAAGAGAGAAGGTGGGGGATCAAAAGAGAGAGAGAGGAGGTGGTGGAGTGGGGAGGAACAGAGAGATAGGAAGGGATGGGCAAGAGAGAGAGAGAGGGGAGAGGTATGGAGAGCGATAGGACAGGGGTGGGTGGGGAGGAAGAGAGGGATATAATGGGATGGGGGGGGGGGGGGGGGGAGAGAGAGAGAGGGAGGGAGAGAGAGAGAGAGAGAGAGAGAGAGAGAGAACTAGAACGAATGAGACAGAGAGAGAGAAACTGTAACTGAGACAGCAAGAGCTAGAGAAGAGAGAAAAAGAGAGACAGAGATTGGGAGACTAACTACAGCTGACAGGGTCAGAGAGACAGACAGAGAAAGAGACACAGAGAGAGACAGACAGACAGACAGACAGATAGACAGAGAAAGAGAGACAGAGTGACAGACAGACAGACAGACAGACAGACAAAGAGAGACACAGAAACATCGAAGCGTATAGCGCCTCTCTCTCTCTCTCTTTCTCCCTCCCTTTCTCTCTCTGTCTCTTTCCCTGTCTCTGATCTCAACACACATACAATACAACAACACAACAAAAATACAACACAACACAACCAAGCCACCCCCTCCCCCCCCCCCCCCCCACCCCCCTACACACACACCCCAACACCCAGGATACTCACAGAGCCACACCGTTGCCTCCCCCCACGAAGAAGGTGGGGGTCATGTTGGCGGGCAGACTGCAGGCGGGCAGCTTGGTGGGCCGCCCCCCGGGGGTCCTCTTGCCCCCGCGCCGCCCCCCTGACCGCCCCCCGGCCCCCTCGCCCACACCCTCCGCCCCCGTCTCCTCGCCGCCACCCTGCTCCGACTCGGACGGTTCTGTGGAACAGAGAGAGATTCAAGATTCAAGATTCAAAAACTTTATTACTCAAGGATAAAGATTTTAGGCATCGCCCAGTCTTCCAATCTGTCCTTGTGACAACAATAACAACATTAACGATAACGACACAAAAATAATAATTTTGTTAACACTGCTACATGTACTGCTACTACAACGAAGAATGATCACCATCATCATCATTAACATCGTAAAAAGTAATAAAACGAACGCATTCATACATTCATATCCATACACCATACACATGCACACACTCTCTCTCCACCCAACACACACACACACACATATATATATATACTTATGCACATACAGAGACATGACCGAAGTGAGAAACATATAGCGGACATAAAGAAAACAGAGAAGCACAACTTTACCATTGCACATATACAAAAGTGATTAATTTAGTTGGTAAATTGGTAGAGGGATGGATGGGTGGGTTGGTGGATAACTGGGTGGGTGAGTAGGTCGATGGGTGAGTCGTTGGATGAAATGATGGGTGCATGGTTGGTGAGTGGGTGGCTGGATGGATGTAATGGTGAGTGGCTGGATGGATGGGTGAGTGGATGGATGGGTGGGTAGATGGGTGGTTGAGTGGCTGGATGGATGGGTGAGTGGCTGGATGGATGGGTGGGTGGCTGGATGGATGGATGGATGGGTGGGTGGGTAGATGGGTGGCTGAGTGGCTGGATGGATGGGTGAGTGGCTGGATGGATGGGTGGGTGGATGGATGGATGGATGGATGGGTGGGTGGATGGATGGGTGGGTGGATGGGTGAGTGGATGGATGGATGGATGGATGGGTGGGTGGGTAGATGTGTGGGTGAGTGGATGGATGGGTGGGTGGATGGATGCATGGATGGATGTGTGGGTTGATGGATGGGTGGGTGGGTGGGTGGGTGGATGGGTGGATGGGTGGGTAGATGGTGGGTGAGTGGATGGATGGGTGGGTGGATGGATGGATGGATGTGTGGGTGGGTGGATGGATGGGTGGGTGGGTAGGTGGATGGATGGATGGATGGGTGGGTAGATGTGTGGGTGAGTGGATGGATGGATGGGTAGGTGGATGGATGGATGGGTGGGTGGGTAGATGGTGGGTGAGTGGATGGATGGGTGGGTGGATGGATGGATGGATGGGTGAGTGGCTGGATGGATGGGTAGGTGGATGGATGGATGGGTGGGTGGGTAGATGGTGGGTGAGTGGATGGATGGGTGGGTGGATGGATGGATGGATGGGTGGGTGGGTGGGTGGGTGGATGGATGGATGGATGGGTGGGTGGGTAAGTGGATGGATGGATGGGTGGGTGGGTGGGTGGATGGATGGGTGGGTGGATGGATGGATGGATGGGTGGGTGGGTGGATGGATGGGTGGGTGGGTGGGTGGATGGATGGATGGATGGGTGAGTGGATGGATGGATGGATGGGTGGGAGAGTGGATGGATGGATTGATGGGTGGGTGAGTGGATGGATGGGTGAGTGGATGGAAGGGTGAGTGGATGGATGGATGGATGGATGGGTGAGTGGATGGGTGGGTGAGTGGGTGGATGGATGGGTGGGTGAGTGGGTGGGTGGATGGGTGGGTGAGTGGGTGGGTGGATGGGTGGGTGGGTGGGTGGGTGGATGGGTGGGTGAGTGGGTGGATGGATGGGTGGGTGAGTGGGTGGGTGGATGGACGGATGGGTGAGTGAATGAATTGGTGGGTGAATTAATGGGTGGACAGAGGGATGGAAGACTGAGTGGATGGATGGACTTGTTGGTCTGGCTGAAAGAATAACTGCATAGCTGGTGAATGGATGATGTTTTCTTTTCATTGAGACATTCCAGTTTATCATAAACAGTGAGTAAAGTAATGGCAGCAGCTGCAATACTGTACACCACTTGTAGTAATAGTAGAAACAGTCGTAATATAACTTATCAGTAGAAGCAGTAGCTACGTGAGTAGTTGTTGTACTCGATATCAATCTACTGAAATAAACTTTAATTGAGAGTACCGTTTCTAACAGTTAAATCTCTCTCTCTCTCGCTCCCTCACACACACACACACACACACACACACACACACACACACACACACACACACACACACACACACACACATACACACACACACAGAGCTCTCCACGTGGAGTTACACCCTGTTTTGAATCAAAGCATCCTTGTTCCTCTCCCTTCCTCTCTGTGATTAAAAACAAACAAACAAAAAAAAAACAAACAAAAAACAACAACAAAAAAACACTTTAGTATTCGATCTTCGGGTTAACACTATTTTGTCACAACATCACACGAAATTATCTCAGTAGTGATTCTATGGTGGTGTGTCCATCGAGATCGATGATGACCATCGTTGTCATCCAGCTGGGGCATGGGGGGAGGGTGGTGGTGGGGTGGGGGGGAGGATGCTCATGAATCTATCTGTGAATGCGCAGATGGCTGAATAGTCCAATCTGCGCACGAAATGTTCGCTGACAGTTGGGGCAGACAAAGACAGGCATACCATTCTCAGGGAGCTTGTTTGCCCGTGACTTTCTGGCCTGCCTCTTCTGAACAGCTGCAGCAGTCCTGTTGGCCTCACACAACTTGGCACCTTTGTGCACAGCAACACGCCATTTGACACGGTCCGCTGCAGATTCCTCCCAGGAGTCAGGGTTGATATCAAACGCTTTCAGAGAGACTTTCAGAGTATCTCTGAAGCGCTTCTTCTGACCTCCGTGTGATCTCTTCCCTTGTTGCAGCTCGCCATAGAAGAGCCTTTTGGGCAGCCGATGGTCTGGCATGCGCGCCACGTGTCCAGCCCAGCGAAACTGGGACTTCATCAGGATGGTGAAGATGCTGGGAAGGGTGGCTTTTGCGAGCACCTCTGTGTCTGGGGTCCTGTCTTGCCACTTGATGTTCAGTAGCTTCCTGAGGCATGTTGTGTGGAAGTGGTTCAGCTTCTTGGCATGTCGTTGGTACACTGTCCAAGTTTCGCAGGCGTACAGTAGTGTGGGGAGAACTACTGCTCTGTAGACCTTTAGCTTGGTCTCAAGACTAATGCCTCTTCTGTTCCAGACATTTGACTTGAGTCTACCAAAAGTTGCGCTTGCTCTTGCAATCCTGACGTTCACTTCATCGTCGATTGTCACATTTCGTGACAGTGTGCTGCCAAGGTATGTGAACCGCTCCACCGCACTGAGTCTCTGACCGTTGACTGTGATGTTGGGCTCAACGTAGGGTTTCCCTGGGGCTGGCTGATGGAGAACTTCAGTTTTCCTCGTGCTGATGGTAAGGCCGAAGTTCCTGCTGGCAGTGGCAAACTTGTCGACGCTGAGTTGCATGTCAGCTTCAGATCCAGCTTTGAGGGCACAATCATCAGCAAACAAAAAGTCTCTGATGATGTCTGTCATGACCTTCGTTTTTGCTTGAAGCCTTCTGAGGTTAAACAGCTTGCCATCTGTTCGGTACTTTAGGCCGATTCCAACATCGCCATCTCTGAAGGCATCAGTAAGCATTGCAGAGAACATGAGGCTGAACAGCGTTGGAGCCAGGACGCAGCCTTGCTTGACACCATTTGTGACAGCAAAAGGAGCAGATGTTTCGCCATTGTCCTGGACTCGAGCCTGCATGCCTTCATGGAATTGGCTGACCAAGGAAATAAATTTCCGAGGGCATCCGTACTTGGCCATGATCTTCCACAGTCCCTCTCTACTCACGGTGTCGAAGGCCTTAGTGAGGTCGACATAGGTGGAGAACAGATCAGCATTTTGCTCCTGACATTTCTCTTGCAGCTGCCTTGCAGCAAACACCATGTCGGTGGTTCCGCGCTCTTTCCGGAATCCACATTGGCTCTCAGGCAAATGACCTTGGTCAAGGTGTGCTGTGAGGCGGTTTAGTAGGATCCTGGCAAGTATCTTGCCTGCGATGGAGAGCAAGGAAAGCCCCGATGGTTATCACAGGCTTGCCGGTTCCCCTTTCGCTTGTACAAGTGAATGATAGATGCATCTTTGAAATCCTGGGGGATCGTCTCTTCTTTCCACATGAGTGAGTACAGCTGATGGAGCTTCTCAGTCAGCACAGTGCCTCCATCCTTGTAGACCTCTGCTGGTATGGAGTCTGAGCCAGGTGCTTTGCCACTGGATAGCAGACGGATTGCTTTCTGGGTCTCAAGAGGTGTTGGCGGATCGTCCAGTGCTTCGTTGATGGGGACTTGTGGGAGACGGTCTATGGCTTCATCATTTATGAAGGAAGGGCGATTTAAGACACTGTTGAAGTGCTCAGCCCAGCGTTCGAGAATTTTCTCCTTCTCGGTGATCAAGGTATTCCCATCTGCACTGAGGAGGGGGGATGATCCTGAGGATGTGGGGCCGTAGACTTCTTTTAAGGCATCATAGAACCTCTTCATATCGTGCCTGTCAGCATATCCCTGGATCTCATCAGCTTCTATACCACATTAATGAATACACATTCATTCCGAGTTAATGTTCAGAGATGGATTTTTCTTTTGAAATTAAACGCGAACATACTTCAACTAAATATATATATATATATATAGCCACATATACACATGAAGGCACAGACATACACGCATATATATACACACACATACGCGCGCGCGCGTATCACGTCTGCACAAAAGAAACAGATGATTAGCAACCAAAGGGAAAAAAAGAAGTGAGCATTTTGCTGTTTCTTCGTGAAGAAAGGAAAATACACCTCTCTCTCTCTCTCTCTCTCTCGATATTTTCTTTCAGTTTGATCCGTATCAGAGAACACGACTCGAGCATGTCTGCTCAAAACCTCCCTTCATGACAGAATCAAAACAGGATCGCTTTCTCCCTCTCTCTTTGCCCTCCCTCTCCTCTCTATCTATCTCTCCCTTCCCTCTCCCCTCTCTCCCTTCCCTCTCCTCTCTCTCTCCCTTCCTCTCTCTGACTGATCGGTTTGCTGATTTCTCGCAGGTTGCTTGAATCAACGCATGCCTATGAAATATATTTTTGCACCACAACTTTCAAAGAGAGACCATGGCCTATGTTGAAAAAAAAAAAGGGAAAAAAAGATACACACCAACGCAACAACCAAGAACACACACACACACACACACACACACACACACACACACACACACACACACACACACACACACACACACACACACACACACACACACACACACACACACACACACACGTGGAAGAAGTGGATGGAGAAAACAAAATTAAACAATAATAAAGACGTCGCCAACTGGTTTACTGAATACAAGACAGAGATCTATAAACAGCGATCACCTACTTGCCATTGCAGACACTCGAAACCTCACTGGTCGATCAACGATCATGATTTGTAGTTTCTCCTGTCTCGAGAGGAAGTCAAGTGTGCGTGTGACAGTGTGTGTTGTGTGTATGTGTATACCTTGAACAATGGGGGTTGGGAGAGAGGGGTGGGAGTAAAGGGGGAAGCCCCGGGGGTGGGGATGGGGGTGGGTGACGAACCAGTACGTGTGTGATCTTGTGTGACAAACGCGCGTCATTATATGTGTTAAGAGTCTTGGCTGTTGTACTGGGTGGTGGGTGTTTGCGTGTTATTGTCCAAGTGGTGTTGTTTAGTGTGGTGTGGGGTGTGGTTGTGGTATGGTGGGGTGCGGAGTGTGGTGGGGTAGTGTGGTGTGTGTGTGTGGAGTGGTGTGGTGTGGTATAGGATGAAGTGGGGTGTGGTGTGTTGTGATGCGGTGTATGGTGTGGTGTGGTGTGGTGTGGTGTCTGGTGTGGTGTGGTGTGGTGTCTGGTGTGGTGTGTGTGGTGTGGTGTCTGGTGTGGTGTGGTGGGTGTGGTGTGGTGTGGTGTGTTGTGGTGTGGTGTGGTGTCTGGTGTGTGATGTGGTGTGGTGTGGTGTCTGGTGTGTTGTGGTGTGGTGTCTGGTATGGTGACTGGTGTGGTGTTGTGTGGTGTGGTGTGGTGACTTGTGTGGTGACTGGTGTGGTGTTGTGTGGTGTGGTGTGGTGACTTGTGTGGTGACTGGTGTGGTGTTGTGTGGTGACTGGTGTGGTGCTGTGTGGTGTGGTGTTGTGTGGTGTGGTGTGGTGACTTGTGTGGTGTGGTGTGGTGTTGTGTGGTGACTGGTGTGGTGACTTGTGTGGTGTTGTGTGGTGACTGGTGTGGTGTTGTGTGGTGACTGGTGTGGTGTTGTGTGGTGTTGTGTGGTGACTGGTGTGGTGTGGTGTGGTGTTGTGTGGTGTTGTGTGGTGACTGGTGTGGTGTGGTGTGGTGTTGTGTGGTGACTGGTGTGGTGTTGTGTGGTGTTGTGTGGTGACTGGTGTGGTGTTGTGTGGTGTTGTGTGGTGACTTGTGTGGTGTGGTGACTGGTGTGGTGTGGTGTGGTGTGGTGACTGGTGTGGTGTGGTGACTGGTGTGGTGTTGTGTGGTGACTTGTGTGGTGTGGTGACTAGTGTGGTGACTTGTGTGGTGTGGTGACTGGTGTGGTGTGGTGTGGTGACTGGTGTGGTGTGGTGACTGGTGTGGTGTGATGTGGTGTCTGGTGTGGTGGTGTGTGGTGTGGTGTGCGTGGTGTTTTGGTGTGTGGTGTAGAGTGTGGTGTGGTGGGGGATGGTGTGTGATTCAGTGTTTTGGCGTGGTGTGCTGGGGGGTGTGGTATGGTGTGAAGTTGTGTGGTGTAGTGCGAAATATATCTACAACTCTCTCTCTCTCTCTCTGATTACTGCTTTTTTTAATCACTGAATACATACACACAATCGACATTAAGTCACACCCACACACACCCACACACTATATATATATATATGTGTGTTGTAAACGAGAGAAGGGTTCTGATCCCACCGTTCGCGCGCGCGCTTCTCCACACACACACACACACACACTTAAAAACTGTCCTGATGATAAGTCTAATTGCGGATGGAAAAAAAAAAGAAAAAAGAAGAAGAACAAGAAGAAGAATGGTTTCAAACATTAAAACGGGGTATCACTGTCTTCACGCTCTATGGCTAAGGGAGAAACCAATGCTAAAGCCAACAGTCAATGTGCCCAACACATGACTCTCGAAGTGCCGGACCAGCACGCACAAGATGCCCCATTTCAAGAGGAAACGTACCAGATTCAATTCATCAATTTGTCACTCCAGTAGGTCCAGTCCATGTCTGTCCTTCCTAGGAGCTCAAGAAACTGCGGATTAAGCAGCCGGACTCTACAGTCCTAAGAAATCCTGCAGAGCCCGGAAATCTTCCCACTGATCTTCAGATGCCGAGAAACTGCCATCAACCATCCACCCACTTTGCTGCACCGATCTATCCCCAGCCTGACACACCCAGCAGGTGTGACGTCTCCTGGGTCTGTGACCCCTTCCTTAATTCAGCAGCCAGGGCCACACACACATAAACAATTTAAACAATCTTTCTCCGAGCGTCTAGAAATAGAATACAGACCTGGCTTTAAAATTGTTTTTAAGCAGCACTGCATGTAAATAAATAACATCGTCGAAATAGAAAAACCTGGCTTTAATTTTTTTTTTAAAGCAGCACTGCATGTAAATAGATAACATCGTCCAATTCACTGTAGGCAGAAGGAGGATGGGAGGGTGGGGTGGTGGATGGTGGGGTTTAGTTGATGACAGGACTAGAAGATTGAAAGAAAGAAAAACAGTAACACGAAAAAGAATGCAGTAAAGAAAAAGGGAGACAAGGAAGAAGGGAGGAAAGAAAGAAAGAATATCAAAAGTTATCTCAAGAATGAAATTAGGCGCAACAATAGAGCAGTCTGGGAATGTACACAGCAACCCACTTCACCACAATCATCAATGCATGTATGCCTTTGGAAGGCCACTGTTGCAGATCCAAAAAATAACAGAACCTGCCACCATCTGAGGGGAGACAATGCATCGTCAGCAGAGCGAGACAAGCGAACGTCAATAAACCCGTTGTGGTTACGTAAGCTCTGACCAGACCAGCACTCAGCGGGTTGCACGAGCTTCACTCAAAATGCCGCTTCATCTCTGTGGAACATTGTGGACGGTGAAAACATTTCCATCACCACAACCTGCCCTCTTCTTTTCTTCTCCTTCCACTGCCCCCACCCCGTCCCCCTCCCTTCTTTCTGTGAGAATGCCGATTCAGAACACAAGACAGGCTTCATTCATGACAGGTCCACATCATGGAGTGAAGTGTAGGGAGAGGGGACAGGAGAGGGAAAGGATGTGAGACTGGAAGCTGACTGTCTCCTGACAAAAAACAAAACAAAACAACACACACACACACACACACACACACACACACACACACACACACACACTTAAAAACTGTCCTGATGATAATTCTAATTTCGGATGGAGAAAAAAATGAACAAAAACAAGAATGGTTTCAAACATTAAAACGGGGTATTACTGTCTTCACGCTCTATGGCTAAGGGTGAAACCAATGCTAAAGCCAAAACACACACAAAACTTGGACTATTCAAAAGTGTCAAAATGTTTCATCTATTTTCAGATGAAAAAAAAAACAGAGAATGGTTTCAAGCATTAATTTAAACAGGTAGGGGTATGGGGGAGGTATTGTACTGTCTCTGTGAGCTATGGCTAAGGGACAAACCAATACACACATCTGGTTGCTAAGGGGTGTGTGGGCAATGTGCCCTCCACATGGCTGTCAGGTGGTCAAGTTGCACTGCGATGTGTTGAGATGTGTTGCAGTGCAGTGTTGTGTTTTCTTACTTTTTGTCACAACAGATTTGTCTGTGTTAAGTTCAGGCTGCTCTTTCCAGGGAGTGAGCATTGCTGTAGTGCATCTTTTTTTTTTTATAATCTTTTTATATTTCTCTTTTGTCTGCGAGTGTATTTGTTTTACTATTCAGAAGTAGATTCTTCTACAAACTTTTGCATGGACTTCTTCTGCGTTCGTGGGCTGCAAATCCCACGTTCACTCGTATCGTATGCACACAAGTGGGCTTTTACGTGTATGACCGTTTTTACCCTGCCATACTCCGTTTTCGGGGGTGTGCATGCTGGGTATGTTCTTGTTTCCATAACCCACCGAACACTGACATGGATTGCAGGATTTTTAACGTGCGTATTTGATTTTCTGCTTGCATATACACACGAAGGGGGTTCAGGCACTAGCAGGTCTGCACATATGTTGACCTGGGAGATTGTAAAAATCTCCACCCTTCACCCACCAGGCGCCGTCACCGTGATTCGAACCCGGGACCCTCAGATTGACAGTCCAACGCTTTAACCACTTGGCTATTGCGCCCATCAATTTTGCATGGACAACCCCTGTCATTGCCGTGGGTTCCACTGTGTATACTAAGTGCATGCATGCTGCACACAGGACCTCACTTTATCATCTCGTTTGAATGACTAGCACTCGGACCATCACACACAGTCAAGTACAGGGATCCGGGTGTGGCTGAGTATGGGGAACTCGGAATGAGCAGCGTGGGAGAAATGCCACTGAAACGAAGCAGATGACTGGGCAGCAAAAGGAAATAAAAGAAAAACAAAACGGTCTCTTGCAGGGAAGAGGTGGTGGTGGTGGGGGGGGCGGGACTTCCTGAACTGTGTTTGGAACTCAGCCCTGTGGACACTGGCTTCCTTGTCAGGTCCATGACCACTGGGCCACCACCCCACACAGCGCCAGACCAGCATGCACATCATGCCCTCTTACAAGGGGCAGGGAGGGAGTTGTGCTGGGGGGGAGGGGGTACATGATCCAGTCTTTCATGTTGTCTGTCTGTACACTTCACACTGATCAATCCGCAGCCTGACACACTGACCTGGTGTGACGTCTTCTGGGTCTGACCGCCTCCTTAATTCATCAACATCAGCCAGACATACGGGTTTGTAAACTGCCTCTGAGTTTCCAGAAACAGATGACCGACTGATTTTGTCTGTGTATTTATATAGCAACACTACATAACATCATCTGCGGTGCTGTAGCAGAGAGGGTGGAATTAATGACAGAAGCAGAAGAATGAAAGAAAGAAAAAGAAAGCAACACAACAAAGAATGCAAGAAAGGAGACAGAGAAACAAGAAAGAAAGAAAGGAAGAATATGAAAAGCTATCAAAAGAGTGAAATTAGACGCAACAATAGAGCAGTCTGGGAATGCACACAGCAACCCAATTCATCACAATCATCAATGCATGTATGCCTTTGGAAGGCCACTGCTGCAGGCCCAAAAAATAACAGAACCTGCCACCATCTGAGGGGAGACAATGCATCGTCAGCAGAGCGAGACAAGCGAACGTCAATAAACCCGTTGTGGTTACGTCAGCTCTGACCAGACCAGCACTTAGCGGGTTGCACGAGCTACACTCACAATGCCGCTTCATCTCTGTGGAACATTGTGGACGGTGAAAACATTTCCATCACCACAACCTGCCCTCTTCTTCTCTTCTCCTTCCTCTGCCCCCCAAGCCCCCCCCCCCCCCCCCCCTTCTCTGATCTGGAAGACACCAGCTTCACTCACTGCAGGTCCAGGGAGGGAGGAGGGGAGGCAAGGAACGGTCAGTCCATTACGTGATGAAAGTGAACTAACTGAAGAATTTAGATGGGGCACTGCCATCATCAACAACTAATGCTATGGGAGAAACCATTTCGTAAATATGGAAACCTAAGGGCTATGGGCAATGTCCAACAACCCTGCCCAGTATCCCTTGCATGGCTCATAAGTGCCAGAGAAGTATACACAGGATGCCGGCCTCTTGTAAAGGGCGGTCGGGTGGGGTGGAGGTGGTTAATGCGATTCAGACTTACACATTGTCTGTCCATACGCGCCAGCAGTCCCACCCCAACCTGACACACTGACCAGGTGTGACGCCTTCTTGGTCTGACCCCCTCCTTAATTCATCGACCGTACCAGACCCACAGATAAACAACACTAATTTTTGAGTGCCCTGAGTGAAGTGGATTGTTCACTGACTCCCTTTCACCACCAGTCAGTCTACAGTGAAATACTTCCTGGTGCTGGAAGCACAGTAGAAAAAAATGGCATCTAAGAATAGTTTGTGATTCCCCTGAGATGTGAAAAAATATGGCCAATCCTACCACCAAAAATTAAAAGCCGTAGGTTTGTGAATAACCGACCAATGGTCTGGTTGCATTTCAGCAACAAAGGTGCTGTACCTGGCTGGTGCTGAAATGCGACATTGGCAGTGAAAGGAGTTTTAATGCTCAGTCACACACACACTGGTGACTGAATACATTTTGCTAAGGTATTAGTTTTCACATCAGAATGTTGTCGTTTAAAAGGTAGG
>NC_134886.1:16735562-16740562 GCF_041734735.1 Babylonia areolata | reverse complement strand
ACCCATACCTACCCTCCCCATAACTCCCCCACCCCCACAAAAAAAAAGATACCCCATCTCCGCACGCAGTCTCTCTCTCCTGTCCCCCAGAGTTCCAAAGCTTCCATTCAACCCCACCCCTTTCCTCCTCCTCCCATCCCATTCCCATCAGCGGGTAGGTCACTTTCAATACGGGTGGGCTTTTTTTTCTCCAGGTTGAAAGCTAAAGCAGTTCTATTATTCAGCGGGTTAGGGGGTAGGGAGGGACGGGTGTGTGTGTGTGTGTGTGTGTGTGTGTGTGTGTGGGGGTGGGGCGTGGGGTTGAGGAAGAAGGCAATCAACGCAATGTCAATTTCAGGACGAGGGCAGCGGTGTTGGGGCCCGGTCGGCAGGCACTGCGGCCACTTGAGGAACCAAGCTCCTGCCACCATCGATTTGGTGGGTCGATTTCCCGGGTTGATTATCTGTTTGTTTGGTTTTTATTTCATTCAGCCTACTTTTTGTTTTGTTTTCGCTTTGTTCTTACAATCCAGTGGCTGAAAAACCGTGCGGTTGCCTGATTGTCGTTGTCGTGGAGTGATGGCCTGGAGGTAACGCGTCCGCCTAGGAAGCGAGAGAATCTGAGCGCGCTGGTTCGAATCACGGCTCAGCCGCCGATATTCTCTCCCCCTCCACTAGACCTTGAGTGGTGGTCTGGACGCTAGTCATTCAGATGAGACGATAAACCGAGGTCCCGTGTGCAGCATGCACTTAGTGCACGTAAAAGAACCGCGGCAACAAAAGGGTTGTTCCTGGCAAAATTCTGCAGAAAAATCCACTTCGATAGGAAAAACAAATAAAACGACGCAGGAAAAAAAACAAAAAAACAAAAACAAACAGAAAAAGGTGGCGCTCTCAATGTAGCGACGCATTCTCCCTGGGGAGAGCAGCCCGAATTTCACACAGAGAAATCTGTTGTGATAAAAAGAAATAGAAATACAAATAATCCAATATGACGGTTGTATGCTTGGGTATCAAAATAAAGTTCATACGATACGTTAGTAGTACAAAAAAAAAAAAAAAAAAAAAAAAAAAAGAAAAAAAAAGACTTTCGTTTGACGTTTACATGATGGAGTAGCACTGTGAAGCTCTGATTAAGTTTTGCGATGACGGTCGTTCATAATCATGACGGGATATCCGCCTAGGTATTTGATGCAATGCTGAACAAATGGTTTACGTCTCCCTCCACCTAACACCCCCCTCCCCCCTCACCATTCCGCTTAATCTATCATCCCCAGATTACAAAAAATCGTAAAAAAGGAAAATGACAATAATTCAAAGCCAAACAAAAAACACATAAAAAGGCCATATAGGCAAATAACACTGCAGAATGGACAGCTAGTGCCCATCCCAGTGTTTACATCTCACTACCTAATCGCCAGAGCAAAACAGCACAGATAGTACATCACAGACTGCGGAAAAGAAAAGAAAAAAAAGTGTCAAGGCCTGCTTGAAAAAAAAGACATGGGAAGGCAGAAAAAGGAGACAACAGTGAAGAAAGAAAAAAAAAAGGCAGAAACAAAGAAAATGACAGAAAAAGAGGAAATTTCAAGCACAGAATTTCCAGAAGGCGGAGATGCTGTTTATACTGAAAGACCCCTAGCATCCTCACAGGTGCGGCGGGGGCGAGGGGTGGGGGGGGGGGGGGGGTAGTCGGAAAAAATGGTGCAAGTATTCACACTCATGCACGTAAACCTAGGACAGGTCTATGATGTTGTTGTTTTTTTGTTTTGTTTTTTTACAATCAGAGGACTGATGAGACACAGAACGAATGTCAACAATCATAATTATCCATAAAAAGACCGGAAAGCAAACAAACCAACAAGGCTCATTACCACAGAATTACGTACGCAAATCTCACCCAATCAAAACAAGCAACACAAACATAGACCCCTCCCATCTTTTATCCACCCAAAACACAAATCCTATCCAATAAAAAAAAACCACAAAAAAAACCCAACCAACAAACAAACAACAACAACAAAAAAAAAAACAGAAAAGAACGGTGTTGCAAAAGAAACGCAAACATAGCCGCTGGATGAAAACGCACAGCGAGTCTGGACCAATCGAACGTGTGTTAACAAATCACGTGCCAACGCCAGCATCCAACATGGCTGAACGCATATACTGGCCAACGGGGTGGGGTGTTGGACTGAGCGCTTTGATCCTCGGGGTGAAACCGGCAGACAGGCCGTGGACAGGTCCTCGTTTATTTGCCGACGGCCTGAAGCATCACCACGTGCAATAAGCAAATCACTGGGGACACTGCAGCGCTCACAGTGGCTTGTGCACTCAGAGACCTTGGTGGTGGTGGGGGTGGGTGGGTGGGGGGGGGGGGGGGTGGTGGTTGTCCCGCTTGTTAACGATTTGAATAATTCCTGCTGTACGGCTATGTCCTGCATCCATGGGGGAATTGTCAAGTGTGTGTGTGTGTGTGTGTGTGTGTGTGTGTGCATGCGCGCGTGCTTGTGTGGAGTGTTAATACTGAGAGAATCCACGGCATCCTTACTGGGGAAATGGGTGGAGATGCAATGCACACACACACACACACACACACACACACACACACACACACACACATCAGGATCACACCATTCTCTGTATCCATGGGAACGTGAAAACACACAGCAAAAACAGGTGCTGAATGCATGGGCTCAAAAAAGATGTCGGCGCAAGATAAAAAAAAAATAAGGAGGGAGGGGGTGTGTGGGAGGGGGGTTGAGAGAAGAAAGGAAGGAAAGAAAGCAAGGGAAATAATAAAACAATGATTCATTAAAAATATACATATTCATGTGTGTGTGTGTGTGTGTGTGTGTGTGTGAGAGAGAGAGAGAGAGAGAGAGACAGAGACAGAGACAGATAGACAGAGACAGACAGGACAGAGAAAAGAGACTGAACGAGCAAGCAAGCCCACCGCCAAACACACACACACACACATATACACAAACACACGCACGCACGCACACACGCAGAAGAATTTTTTTTTAACAAGAAAAAAAAAGTGACCAGTCTGTACAGCCTTTCTTCCAGCTCGTGAACAACAAACAAACGAACAAACAAACATGAACACATGCGTGCTGACCACCACCACCACCCTCACGACCACAGACTTGTGTGTGCCCAATGCCTGTCCAGCGTGTCCACTAACACCGACCAGCGTCCAGCAGGCTGTACTGACCGGGACGTGTGCAACTCGTCCTAATCCCTTCTGGTTAATCCTCCTGTTGCCTGCCTCTAACCCTGCACTGTGCTCAGTGCTTCCAGCACGTGTGGGGGGGAGTAGGGGTGGAATGAGGTGTGGGTGAGGGGTGGAGGATGGTGGTGGTGGTGGTGTGTGTGTGTGTGGTGGGGGGGAATGGGGGGGGGCGAGGGGGGCAGTGATTGTGGTGGTGAGGGTGTCGCAAGCGGGTTCATTGTGTAGTGATGGTATGGTACGGTATGGTATGGTATGGTATGGTATGGTGTTGTGTGGTATGGAATTGTGTGGCATTTATGGCATGGTATGGTGTGGTGTGGTATGGTGTGGTGTGGTATGATGGTATAGTGTCGTATGGTACAGTGTGGTATGGTGTGGTAGGATATGGTGTGGTATGGTACGGCATGGTGTGGTATGGTGTAGTACGGTATGGTATTGTGTGGTGTGGTGTGGCATGGTATAGTGTGGTATGGTATAGTGTGGCATGGTACGGCATGGTGTGGTATGGTACGGTATGGTATGGTAAGGTGTGGTACGGTATGGTAAAGTGTGGTATGGTATGATATGGTATGGTATGGTATGATATGATATGGTACGACATGGTGTGGTACGGTATGGTATGGTATGGTGTGGTATGGTGTGGTATGGTATGGTGTGGTATGGTATAGTATGGCATGGTATGGTATGGTATGGTATGGTATGGTGTGGTATGGCATGGTATGGTATGGTGTGGTATGGCATGGTATGGCATAATATGGTGTGGTATGGTACGGCATGGTGTGGTACGGTATGGTATGGTGTGGTATGGTAAAGTGTGGTATGGTATGATATGGTATGGTATGGTATGATATGATATGGTATGACATGGTGTGGTACGGTATGGTATGGTGTGGTATGGTATGGTATGGTATGGTATGGTATGGCATGGTATGGCATGGTATGGTGTGGTATGGTACGGCATGGTGTGGTACGGTATGGTATGGCATGGTATGGTGTGGTATGGTACTGAGACAGAGAAAGGGGTGGGGAGAGGGAGAGAAAAGAAGAGGAGAAAGAGAGAGAGACAGAGAGAGAGAGATACAGAGAGATACAAAGAAAGCGGGGGACAGGGACACACCGAGAGAAGACAGAGAGAAAGGGAGAGAGAGAGAGAGAGACAGAGAGAGAGACAGAGACACAGACAGAGACAGAGAGACAGAGACGGAGACAAAGCGAGACAAAGAGGCAAAGAGACAAAGAGAGAGAGAGATACACCGAAAGACAGAGAAAAAGAGAGAAAGCGAGACAGACAGACAGACAAAGAGACAGGGAGACAAAGAGAGAGAGATACACCGAGAGAAGACAGAGACAGACAGACAGACAGAGAGAGACAGACAGACAGACAGACAGAGAAAGCGGGGGACAGGGAGACAAAGAGACAGAGAGAGATTCACTGAGAGAAGACAGACAGAGAGAGTGAGAGAGAGAGAAAGAGAGAGAGATACACCGAGAGAAGACAGACAGAAAGACAGACACACAGAGGATGGAACAGAAACAGAAATCATCACCACATACTTAACACAAACGGCACAATGTACACAACCGTGGAGGTAATAAAAAAAAAAAAGGCAAAACGAAAAAGACCAACCAACCCACCCACCCAACCCAGCCCCAAACCCCACCCCGCTTCAAGCCCAGACGACAGACAGGCAGGACAGACAACCCAGTGGCTGTCACAGGCCCGGAGACATCCCTATCAATCATCCACTTGGTGAACAGGACGTCAGTGGATACGACCTGCACGTGC
>NC_134886.1:16723062-16733062 GCF_041734735.1 Babylonia areolata | reverse complement strand
CAAGCATGCACGCAAACACTACCACCACCACCACCACCACAACCGCCACCAAAACCATATCACACCACAGCACAAAACCATTCCCCCAAACCAGGACAGAGCCATCATTCCCCTACCCCCCCCCCCCCCCCCCCTCACCCCCCCGTCCCCCAACTGAAGAGTCTTCATGGGCCATCCACACGCCCCTCACCCTTCCACCCCAAACCTGTACTGACCTTCACACAGGGCTGGGCCCGACAATTCCTAGTGGATGCTTCATCATTCATTGCCTCACAACACCAGGACTGAAGTTGATGGTTCAACTTTCACTGTCTTCAACAATGCCAGTGCCTTACAACACCAGGACTTAGTGGAAGGTTCACCATGCACAGTCTTCAACAATTCCAGTGCCTCACAATTCTAGTACCTGGTGGATGGTTCATCTTACATTGTCTTTAACATTTCCAGTGCCTTACAATTCTTGTACTTGGTGGATGGTTCATCTTACATTGTCTTCAACGTTTCCGGTGCCTTACAATTCTTGTACTTGGTGGATGGTTCATCTTACACTGTCTTCAACATTTCCAGTGCCTTACAATTCTTGTACTTGGTGGATGGTTCATCATACACTGTCTTCAACATTTCCAGTGCCTTACAATTCTTGTACTTGGTGGATGGTACATCTTACACTGTCTTCAACATTTCCAGTGCCTTACAACTCTAGTACTTGGTGGATGGTTCATCATACACTGTCTTCAACATTTCCAGTGCCTTACAATTCTTGTACTTGGTGGACGGGTCATCATTCACTGTCTTCAATAATTCCAGTGCCTTACAATTCTAGTACTTGGTGGATGGTACATCTTACATGTCTTTAACAATTTCAGTGCCTTAAAACTCGTGTACTTGGTGGATGGTTCATCACACACTGTCTTTAACATTTCCAGTGCCTTACAACTCTGGTACTTAGTGGATGGTTCATCATATACTTGGTGTATACTGTCATATACTTGGTGTATGGTTAATCACATACTATTTTCAACAATTCCAGTGCCGTAGAACTCCAGTACTTAGTGGATGGTTCATCTCACACTGTCTTTAACAATTACAGTGTCTTACAACTCTAGTATTTGCTGGATGGTTCATCATACACTGTCTTTAACAATGCCAATGCCTTACAATTCTTGTACTTGGTGGATGGTTCAGCTTACATTGTCTTCAATAATGCCAGTGCCTTACAATTCTTGTACTTGGTGGATGGGCCGTCATTCACTGTCTTCAATAATTCCAGTGCCTTACAATTCTAGTACTTGGTGGATCGTTCATCTTACATTGTCTTTAACAATGCCAGTGCCGTAGAACTCTAGTACTTAGTGGATGGTTCATCTCACACTGTCTTTAACAATTACAGTGTCTTACAACTCTAGTATTTGCTGGATGGTTCATCATACACTGTCTTTAACAATGCCAATGCCTTACAATTCTAGAACTTGGTGGATCGTTCATCTTACATTGTCTTTAACAATGCCAGTACCGTAGAACTCTACTACTTGGTGGATGATTCATCACACACTGTCTTCAACAATTCCACTGCCTTAAAACTCTAGTACTTGGTGGGTGGTTCATTATATACTGTTTTCAACAATGCCAGTGCCTTACAACTCTAGTACTTGGTGGATGGTTCATTATATACTGTCTTCAACATTTCCAGTGCCTTACAATTCTTGTACTTGGTGGATGGTTCAGCTTACATTGTCTTCAACAATGCCAGTGCCTTACAATTCTTGTACTTGGTGGATGGGCCATCATTCACTGTCTTCAATAATTCCAGTGCCTTACAATTCTAGTACTTGGTGGATCGTTCATCTTACATTGTCTTTAACAATGCCAGTGCCGTGGAACTCTAGTACTTGGTGGGTAGTTCATTATATACTGTTTTCAATAATTCCAGTGCCTTACAACTCGTGTACTTGGTGGATGGTTCATCTTACATTGTCATTAGCAATGTCAGCGCCTTACAATTCTAGTACTTGGTGGATGGTTCATCATATACTATTTTCAACAATTCCAGAGCCGTAGAACTCTAGTACTTGGTGGATGGTTCATCTTACACTGTCTTTAACAAAGCCCAGTCCCTTGTAACTCTAGTACTTAGTGGATAGTTCATCGTGTATACTGTCTTTAACAATGCCAATGCCTCACAACTCTATAGTACTTAGCGAAGTTAGAGGATGGTTCATCATACACTGTCTTCAACGATTCTAGTGCCCCTGTGCGCGCGCGCGCGCGCGCGCGTGAGAGAGAGAGAGAGAGACCCTCAATTCTCTCTCCCTCTCTCTCTCTCTCTCTCATTGTCGCTCCTTCCTCCTTCTCACTCACTGAACATGTGAAACTGTATGACAGAAGACACAATGTGCAATTCAGACGCTCTCTCTCTCTCTCTCTCTTTGTTTCTCTCTGTGTGTCTCTGTCTCTCTCTCTGTGTGTGTGCATGTTTACCTCCCTTCCTCTAGCCCCTCATCCCCAACCAACCCCCTTCTGTTGTTTCAATGCCCCCCACCCCCTACCCCTCCCCACTCCCTCTCTCACTCATTGACTACCCCCTCGCCACCCCCCCACCCCCCGCACCCCCCCCCCCTCCCCCGACCCCCCCCCCCCCCCCCCTTTATCACTGAGCATTAGACTGTATGACAGGAGATACAATGTGTAATGTAATGAAGACGATCACTCGGCTTTCTCTCTGCATGTTTACCTCCCTTTCTCTCTCTCCACTCACCCCTTCTCTCCCCTTTCTTTCTCTGTTGACTTGTCTCCTCCCGCAAACCCCCACCCCCACCCCCACCCCCTCGTTCATTGTTTCTCCCCCTCTCTATCAGTCACCGAGCACTGAAGGATATGACAGCAGACACAATGCGCAGCTTAGACGCTCTCTCTCTCTCTCTCTCTCTCTGTTTCATTCTCTCTCTCTCTCTTCTTCCCTCTCTTTGTTTCAAAGTCTTCTCTCTCTCTCTCTCTCTCTCTCTCTCTCTCTCGCTCGCTCTAGCTCTTTCTTTCTCTCACGCACACGTGCGCGCTGTCTACACAGTTGATGAGGACAGTGGGGGAAAAAAAATCGAAGACAGATGTGATCCCAGCATTAGGGGGAGGGGAGCGGTTGGTGGTGGTGATAGTGGGTGGTAGTGGTGGTGGCACAGACAGATTTGACCTTGGAACTCCCCACCTTTCGCGCTTCTCCCCCCCCTCCTACCCCCCACGTGCCTTTCAGTGACACCCCATCCATCATGTGAAATCCCTCCACCCACACCCCCTCCCTCACACCTGTCCTTAGCTCTTCCAGTCCAACCACCCTACCCTCCACCCCCACCCCCCTCCCTACTACTATCGGATTCAAATCACTTGTGAAGGCTTTTAGACACGTGACTGGAGAGAGGGGTGGGGGGTTGGGGGTGGAGGTTGATGATCTCTCTCTCTCTCTCTCTTTCACACACACACACACACACACACACAAACACACACACTTATACCCTAATCGCTATGATGTTTACACAGTCATAGTGACACCTATAAAAAGTTTGCTATAAACCCTTATTTACACAGAGCTGTAGCCTTATGTGATGATACGTCATCCTGGTTTATCTCTGCCTGTCTGTATGTCTCTCTCTCTCTCTTTGTCTTTTTCTTCCTTTTTTCTCTTCCTGATGTGAAAACATCTATGCAAGTACTCATGTTGTTCATCTTTTCTTTTTTTAAACATGATTTTACATTTATTCATGTAATGTTATGCTTTTCTGCCTTTTGAGTTGCGTGTTTGTTATATTTTCCCCGTTTTCACGAGGGCAGGGTGAAAACAAACCATTTGTGATTATTCCTTTTCCCCCTTCTCTCTCTCTCTATCTCCTTCTCTCTTTTTTTCACACACACTCTGTCTCTGCCTCCTCCTATTTCACTCTCTCTTCTTCAGTCTTTCACTCTCTCTTCTTCACTCTATCTTTGCTCTCTTTCACGCTATCTCTGTCTTCGTCTCTCTTGTCTTTTACTCCCCGCCTCTTTCACTATGTATAGATTAGATGTGTAGATATATACAGATGTATAGATATCTTATTCCATTCTTTTTTTTTCTTTTTTTAAAAACTTTATTTATTTAATTTTATTATCATTATTATTATTTATCTTTATTTTTTATTTCATTAAAAAATAAATAATTTATTTATTTATTCTATTTTATTAAAATTTTTTTCAAGGCCTGACTAAGCGCGTTGGGTTACGCTGCTGGTCAGGCATCTGCTTGGCAGATGTGGTGTAGCGTATATGGATTTGACCGAACACAGTGACGCCTCCTTGAGCTACTGATACTAATACTGATATGTATAGATATGTCTCTCTTCCGCCCCCAATCCCCCCACCCCCTCCCCTCTCTCTCTCTCTCTCTCTTTCACTCTCAACGTAACCCTTTCACTGTGCCTGCACATCTCAGTGCTACCTCTGTGCAGACCAGTCCTAACGAAATCATTTTTGTGTGTTTATTGTTTATCCACCAACAGGTGATTAACCAGTCGAAGCTGACTGCGAAGGGCAGCTGCTTTGCTTTAAACAATTTTTATTCAAAGAAACAACATAACATGAGCACACAAACACACACAAATGGGAAGAGAAATAAGCATGGCTAATTTAAGTCCTATCTAATAAGAAACAATCAAGGACAAGACTTATCCGGACAAGATAAAGGAATCAATGTGAAGCCGTGTTACCCGAGTAGTTTATTAATAATGAACGGGTACGGTACAAAAGAACTAATGATTGACTGATTCCAGCTCAGCCAATAGCGTACCGTGACACTGGTCGAGGAGTGAGTGTGTGGCGAGAAGGACAAAATGACGTAAGCTTAGCGTCAGTTGAAATCTTTAGAATGACGAACGATTAAACTGAAATCAAGTATGCTTCTAACTGATTTAAGTGTGTGTCTAAGCACAACAAATATAAAATTGCAGTGATCGATACAGAGACTTGATTTAATAGGCGTTTAGAGAACAGGTTTAGAATGGGCTTTGCATCAAACCGGGAATGGCGTCACACGTTCTGCGCGAGCCGTTGAGGACCAGCTTTTGGTTGCGTAAACGGCTTCTGCTATACAGCTTGTGCGTGAAGCAGTATCTGAAGCCTAAGAGCGCAGTCTGAAGCAGTATCTGAAGCTAAGCGCTTGGCTACAAACATAATCATAATCACGTTTGCAAGCACGAGGCAAACCAATACATCAAGAATAACAAAACTGCAAAAGGACCGTTCTCCTAGACGGGCTGAACTCCACTGACCGTCCTGTCCTGAGGCAGGGAGTGGTCAAAGGCAACCTCGGACGACGGTCAGCAATAACGACAACAACAGCCGTGCCACTTTCCTAATCCCTTTGGCAATGTGTCTGCTGTTCGTTCGTGTTCCAAGGATAGTCATTTCCAATCTTTCAATGGAAAACATATATATGAGAGAACACACACACACACACACACACACACACACACACACACACACACACACACACATATATATATATATATATATATATATATATATATATATATATATATTCAGGCAAAACACTGAGCTTATATCACAGATTGACATAAGTTTACAGTTGGGCCAACAGCAAAGTGAGAGCTGTATTATCAATGGTCTCTCCGTTGCAATGGGAAATCATTTACATCTTAGTCTTTTGTGAAGGACTACGACTCTCAAACTAGGAGGCAAAATTGCACTGGCTCTAAGTGCAGCAGCCTTGGAGGCTAGTTGGCCTTTGGGAACCATCGCAACGCCGACTGTCCCAAAACCCTCTTGGCCGAGAGAGTGGGGATGTAACTTGAGCAAGACACTCTCCACAGATAGTCGGGACAGCAGTTACCTCCTCTGCTATTCTGATGGTCATAGTCGAAAACGACGGACTATCACACACACACACACACACACACACACTGTATATATATATATATATATATATATATATATATATATATACATACATACAGAATGTGTGTATAAGCGTGCGTGCGTCTGTGTGTGTGTGTGTGTGTGTGTGTGCTCGTGTGTGTGCGTGTGCTCGTGTGTGTGCGTGTGGTCGTGTGTGTGTGTGTGTGTGTGTGTGTGTGTGTGTGTGTGTGTGTGTGCTCGCATGTATGTGTTTACGCACGCGTACGCTCTTGCAGATATATATATATATATATATATATATATATATATATATATATATATGCGTGCATGCGCGTGTGTGCGTGCACGTATGTGTAAGCATGTGCAGGGGTAGAGATCTGGGCGGTGAAGGGGGGCCGGTGGGGGGGGGGGGATAAGCATGCCCAGGTGCCCCCCTGAACTCCCCACTCCCAAACATAAACCCAGGCTATTTCTGTTGACCTGTTTCGGAAATTGTTTTGAGAAAAGAAAAGCTCAGCTATTCTCACTGCGTAATGTAAGGAATTCCAATCCATTATGATTAACGACTTGTTGACAACGGAAAGCGGGGGTAAGGAGGGGGCAGAGGGGGCCTGGAGAGGGGGTAGGTGGGGTGGTGGTCGGTTCAGACATTCAGCCTTTTATAGGCGGAGAAATGGGCAGAGGGTGTGGTCGTTCAGTTCAAACAGTCAATCAGCCTTTTACATGCGTAGAAATGGGCAGAGGGTGTGGTCGTTCAGTTCAAACAGTCAATCAGCCTTTTACATGCGTAGAAATGGGGCAGGGGGTGTGGTCGTTTAGTTCAAACAGTCAATCAGACTTTTGTGTAGAAATGGGCAGGGGGTGTGGTCGTTTAGTTCAAACAGTCAATCAGCCTTTTACAGCCGTAGAAATGGGCAATGGGTGTGGTTGTTTAGTTCAAACAGTCAATCAGCCTTTTGTGTAGAAATGGGCAGAGGGTGTGGTCGTTTAGTTCAAACAGTCAATCAGACTTTTGTGTAGAAATGGGCAGGGGGTGTGGTCGTTTAGTTCAAACAGTCAATCAGCCTTTTACAGCCGTAGAAATGGGCAATGGGTGTAGTCGTTTAGTTCAAACAGTCAATCAGCCTTTTACATGTGTAGAAATGGGCAGGGGGTGTGGTCGTTTAGTTAAGTCATTCAGCCTTTTACATGCGTAGAAATGGGCAATAGGTGTGGTCTTTTAGTACAGTCATTCAGCCTTTTACATGCGTAGAAATGGACAGGGGGTGTGGTCGTTCAGTTCAAACAGTCAATCAGCCTTTTACATGTGTAGAAGTGGACAGGGGGTGTGGTCGTTTAGTTCAAACAGTCAATCAGCACTTTACATGCGTAGAAATGGGCAGGGGGTGTGGTCGTTTAGTTCAAACAGTCAATCAACACTTTACATGCGTAGAAATGGGCAGGGGGTGTGGTCGTTTAGTTGGGACAGTCAATCAGCCTTTTACATGCGTAGAAATGGGCAGGGGGTGTGGTCGTTTAGTTGGGACAGTCAATCAGCCTTTCACATGTGTAGAAATGGGCAGGGGGTGTGGTCGTTTAGTTGGAACAGTCAATCAGCCTTTTACATGCGTAGAAATGGGCAGGGGGTGTGGTCGTTTAGTTGGAACAGTCAATCAGCCTTTCAAAGGTGTAGAAAAGGGCTACAGGGATGGCGGTGTGTGATCGGTTAGTTCATTCAATCAGCCTTTTACAGAAAAGGGTAGGGGGTGTGTGGTCTGTTAGTTCAAACAGTCATTCAGCCTTTTTCACAGGCACAGAAAAGGGCAACAGGAGTACAGAAGGGGGTGAGGTCGGTTGGGGCAGGGGGGGGGGGGGGTGCTCAATAAGTTAAAACCACCGTTCAGATTTTTACATGCGTAGAAAAGGGCAAGGGGTGTTGGGGGCGTGGGGGATCGTTTAGTTCAAACAATCAAGGCTGTAGCGTGTATGGATTTGTCCGAACGCAGTGACGCCTCTTTGAGAAAGTGAAACGGAAACTGACACACACACACACACACATGAACACACTCTCACCTGGCTTCTTGGTCGCCGAGTTGACTACGGAAGGGGAAAGGATTACACTCTCCATCGTTGAGAGCTAGCTATATTATATATTTATAGGGACTACATCTACACCATCACTTGTCAACACAAACCTCTCTCTCTCCTCGCCTCTCTCTCTCTCTCTTTCTCTCTCCTTGCACCTGTGTGTGTGTGTGTGTGTGTGTGTGTGTGTGTGTGTTTCTAATTTTTTTTGCTTTCTTTTTGCTTTTTTGTTTTCAAAAAGTATATTGATCCACCAAAAAAACCAACACAACACCAAAGCAACTCAACAAACTGAAGCTGTGCAAGCTAAATGCCGCTCAAAAAAAAAACCCCTGAACAACTGACTCATTGCCTGCCTATTGTGCTAATCCGTTTGGATAATGCGTCGTTTTCTCCTATCTGACGGCACAGATAGGGTTAACACCCATCCAAGTGACGTGTTCCCCCCCCCCCCCCCCCCCCTCTCTCAAACGGAACAAGATCGAAGCGTATTGAGATAGCTTATCAGTAACATGATGTGTCAACTGTTGGCTGTTACGGCGGTTGATAAAAAAAAAAAAAAAAAAAAAAAAGAGAATAGAAAGATTATGTTGTGTGTGTGTGTGTGTGTGTCCGTGTGATTGTGTCGGTGTGTCTGTGCTTGTGGAGTCTCATACAAGTATTTTGAGAGAGACGAATTGATGGTCAGACAAAGAAAGTGGAAGACATAGACTAGAGAGAAAGAGAGATGGAAACAGATAGACAGATAGACAGACAGACAGACAGAGAGAGAGAGTGTGTGTCAGAGAGATGAGACAGAGAGGGAGAAAGAGATAGAAACACAGAGACAGAGACAGTGACAGAGAGGGAGGGAGACGAGGAGAGAGGGAGGGGGAGAGGAAGAGAACTCAGAACTCAGAACTCAAAACGTTTTTATTCAAGGATTAAGATTTTAGGCATTGCCTATTCTTCCAATCTGTCCTTGCTAATCTACATCTATTACAAATAGCACACACATAAATGAAAGGAAAATGTTTTCATGCAGAATTGTATACATAATGAAGAAAACACCACCACCCCCTCCCCCCCATACACACCCACATCCGTGCACACACATGCATACACACACTGACGCTCGCGTGCGAGCGCACACACATACATACACACACACGCACACACACACACTGACAGCACCCCCTCACTCCCCCCCCCCCACACACACACACTAAGATTGACAGATGGATAGGACAGTGATTCACAGAGAGAGAGAGAGAGAGAGAGAGAGAGAGAGAGAGAGAGAGAGAGATGTCATCAATATAGAAGTTCCAGAAACATCCGGGTGTTTAAAAGGTACAGTATTGTTACTGTCTCTGAAATCTATGTTGGCAAGTGCAGCATACTACAGTGACTACCACCATCACCAATATTACTTGAACACTTGTCACGATTATGATAGAACGAAATGAATAGATTATGCGTGCATAAGAAATAGAACGAGAGAAAAAAAAAAAAGAAAAAAAAAAGAAGAGCAAAACAAAACATGATGAAATGAGAAAGCAAGGAAAGAACAACAACAATAGCAACAATGACTGATACAATAAATAAGACATAACTGACCCCTTTGTTACTGAGAGAGGGAGCGAGAGAGTAGGAGGGTGGGAGAGAGAGGGAGAGGGAAAGAGAGGGAGACAGGTAGAAGAAAAACAACAGACAGAGGCAGAATGTGTGTGTCTGTATGTGTGTGTTTGAGAGAGAGAGAGAGAGAGAGAGAGAGAGAGAGAGAGAGAGAGAGAGAGAGAGAGACTGAGATATATATATATATATATATATTGAGAGATAAAGCGAGAGAGAGAGAGAGAGATTGAGAGACAAAGCGAGAGAGAGAGGGAGAGAGAGATTGAGAGACAAAGGGAGAGAGAGAGACTGAGAGACAAAGGGAGAGAGAGAGAGAGAGAGAGAGACAGAGACAGAGAGACAGAGACAGACAGAGAGAGAGAGAATAGTCACAGACAGTGGATTACAGTGACAGGCGGGGATTTCGGTGAGGGGGCGAAGGTGGGGA
>NC_134886.1:16680562-16708062 GCF_041734735.1 Babylonia areolata | reverse complement strand
AACAGCACCACAGTATAACAGCACCACAACAGTATAACAGCACCACAACAGTATAACAGCACCACAACAGTATAACAGCACCACAGTATAACACCACCACAGTATAACAGCACCACAACAGTATAACAGCACCACAGTATAACAGCACCACAGTATAACAGCACCACAGTATAACAGCACCACAACAGTATAACAGCACCACAGTATAACAGCACCACAACAGTATAACAGCACCACAGTATAACAACACCACCACAGTATAACAGCACCACAACAGTATAACAGCACCACAGTAGAACAGCACCACAGTAGAACAGCACCACCACAGTATAACAGCACCACAGTATAACAGCACCACAACAGTATAACAGCACCACAGTATAACAGCACCACAACAGTATAACAGCACCACAGTAGAACAGCACCACAGTAGAACAGCACCACAGTAGAACAGCACCACAGTATAACAGCACCACAACAGTATAACAGCACCACAGTATATCAGCACCACAGTATAACAGCACCACAACAGTATAACAGCACCACAGTGTAACAGCACCACAGTAGAACAGCACCACAGTATAACAGCACCACAGTAGAACAGCACCACAACAGTATAACAGCACCACAGTATATCAGCACCACAGTATAACAACACCACAGTAGAACAGCACCACAACAGTATAACAGCACCACAGTATAACAGCACCACAACAGTATAACAGCACCACAGTATAACAGCACCACAACAGTATAACAGCACAACAGTATAACAGCACCACCACAGTAACAGCACAACAGTATAACACCATCACAACAGTATAACACCATCACAACAGTATAACAGCACCACAGTATAACACCACCACAACAGTATAACAGCACCACAGTATAACAGCACCACAGTATAACACCACCACAAACAGAATAAAACGAAACAAACAGAAACAAAAATCACACAACAACAACAACAACAACAATAAAATAAAATAAAAACTCACCCCCTCCACGAGCAGCACCACCTCCTCCTCCTCCTCCTCCACCACCACTCTTCTCATCCCCATCCACAGGAGCATCACCGTCATCGTCATCATCATCATCATCATCATCATCAGCATCAGCATCAGCATCATGAGCAGCAACAGTCACAGCAACCCGACTCGTCCCCGCGTCCTGTTCCTCCAGGCTGGAACCAGAACCAACAGCAGCCGCCGCCACCACCTCCCTCTCCTCCTCCCCGCTGTGCGTCAGGCCCGCTGAGGTCGTCACCCCTTCCTCCGACCCCTGCCGGCCCCCGCCACAGGGGAGCGAACCCGCTTTGCGCTTGGTCATCCGGAACCTCAACTCTGGAGACGCCCAGCCCCGCGGAACGCCCCGAGGAACGCCCCCCGACGTGCTGGGGCGGCTGGTCCCGGGGGGAGAGGTGGGCGAGGTCGTGGTGGATGAGAACCCGGGCGAAAACTTCTTCCGATGTCCCGCCGGGGCTGCCGATCGGGACCTGCCGGCTTTATGAGACCGCCTCGCGACGGGACTGTCGCTGATGCTGTCTTTGGGGTTGTCTTCGGGGTTGTCTTTGGGGTTATCGTTGGGGCTGTCTTTGGGGTTGTCGTTAGGGCTGTCTGTGGGGTTGTCGGAGTTATTGTTAAAGTTGTCGTTGCAGTTGTTGTTGGAGTTGCTGGAGGAGTTGTTGTTGCAGTTGCTGTTGGAACAGCTGTTGTTGGAGTTGCTTCTGTTGCTGTGGCCCCGAAGGTAGGGGGAGGCGGCGGGGATCCTGGGCAGCTCTTGGCGGGCCAGGCCGGGGTCCCTGCGGAAGAATGGCAGCGGGGACGACCTGGGCACGGGGGACCTCCCGGCCAGGGAGTTAGGGGTCCTCCTGGCCAGGTCCGGGGTCTGGGGCGTCAGGGGAAAGATGGAGGAGGAGGAAGAGCGAGGGGTTTGGAGGTGGTGGTAGTGGTGGTGGGGGTGGTTGGTGGTGGGGGTGGCCGCGAAAGACTGGGACTCTGACACGTTCCAGTCTGACCGGTAGGTGAAGGACAAGGTGGCACCGGCCAGGTCGTCAACACCATCGTCATCGCCATCGTCGTCGACTTCTTCTTCTTCTTCGCTTTCGTTGTCGTCATTGTCGTCACGGCAGTCGTCCGTGTCCATTTCGTCTTCATCTTCGTCGTCGTCTTCCATAGCGTACTGGAGCACGCAGTAGCCTTCCAACTCCTCGTCCGTATCCAGCTGAAACAGGGGGCTGAGGTTCGAGTCCTGAGTGAAGCGCGTGCGGATGGCAAAGCCTCCTCGTGAAAGGGATGGGTGAACGGTGTACAACAATCGGGATAAAAAAACAACAACAACTACAATACAGGTATGAACAGAATTTTACATTTACATAAGTCGTTATTATTATTTATTTTTTTTTTTTTTTTTTTTTTTTTTTTTTTAGGAAACTGACACAATATGTATGACACAAAGAACCGAGAGAGAGAGAGAAGGGGAGAGAAAGAAAAAGAGAGAGAGAGAAGAGGGAGGGTGGAAAAGAGGGAGACAGAGAGAGGGAGGGAGGGAGATGGAGAAGAAGAAGAAGAAGAGAGACACAGAGAGAGACAGACAGAGACAGAGAGACACAGACAGAGAGAGAGAGAGAGAGGAAGGAGGGTGGGAAACAGGGAAAGAGATAGAAAGAGGGTGGGAGGGAGATGGAGAGAGGGTGGGAGGGAGATGGAGAAAGAGAAGGAAGAGAGGGGGGGAGGGAGGGGGGGGAAAGAGGGATGGAGATAGAGAGAAGAAGGGAGGGAGATGGAGAAAAAAAAAAAAGAATTAAGTACTATTTAAAAAAAAAAAATAAATAAATAAAAATAAATGAAAATAAAAATAGACAAAAAAAACTTTAAAAGAAGGAAGGTAAGGGGGGTGGATAGTCCATCGACCACAAACAGAATCACATACACATTCGCACTCTCGGGTAAACAAATGTTACAAGGGGAGATAAAAAAAAAATTAAAAAAAAAAAAATGGAGAGAGGGTGGGAGGGAGATGGAGAAAGAGAAGGAAGAGAGGGGGGAGGGAGGGGGGGAAAGAGGGAGGGAGATAGAGAGAAGAAGGGAGGGAGACGGAGGAGAAGAAGAAGAGAGAGAGAGAGAGGAAGGAGGGTGGGAAAGAGGGAGGGAAATAGAGAGAGGAAGGGAGGGAGATGGAGGAGAAGAAGAAGAAGCAGAGAGAGAGAGAGGGGAGGGAGGGTTGGAAAGAGGGAGGGAGATAGAGAGAGGGAGGGAGGGGGAGGGAGATGGAGAAGAAGAAGAAGACGAAGAAGAAGAAGAGAGAGAGTTTCAGAGTTTTTCAGAGTTTCAGAGTTTGTTTATTCCCATTAACTCTTTTGAGAGAGAGAGAGAGAGAGAGAGAGAGAGAGAGAGAGAGAGAGAGAGAGAGAGAGAACGAACGAACGAACGAACGAAATTTTATTTTTCCAGGGTACTGAGATAAGCATAATGACAAGAGTACTTTTTTTTCCCACCCAGCCCTGGGGGTACACAATTGAATAGATAATCAAAAAAAGAAAAAGAAACGCACAAGCTTAAATAGAGAAAATTCATATCAGAAGAGAGGAAAAAGAGGGAGGAGGGGGGTGGGGGGGAGTGGGAGGGGGGGGGCGAGAGGGGAGAGAGTAAAGAAGAAAAGATGAAATGAGAGAGAGAGAGAGAGAGAGAGAGAGAGGCAGACAGAGACAGATACAGACAGACAGACAAACAGACGGACAGACTGATAAATCGACAGAGGAGAGAGAGAGGGGTCAAAGTTACATTCTAAGCTGAATTACAACACATATCAAAGAAACTGGAAGAACAATAATACAGCGATGTGCACGCAAGTGTGAGATTCATGAAAGAACATGTGGGTAATACGGGAGAAGAAGAGAGGCATGTCTTATAACTTTTAATAACACCATAAACAATTACAGGGAATGGATTTCTATGAATTTCTATGACACACACACACACACACACACACACACACACAACATAAACACACACACATAACACACACACACACACACACAAACCTCTTCCTGCTCCTCCGCATCTTCCCCCTCCCCCTCCTCCTCCTCACTGCAATCCTCAGACCAGCACCCGTCCCAGTCGCAAGCCATCGAGGTCTCGCCATCACTACCACTGTTCATCTTTTCCTCCACCTCTTCCTCCTCCTCCTCCTCCTCCTCAGTGCAGCAGGTGGCAGCGAGAGAGGGCGAGCTGGGGGAGTAGTCCCGGACTTCCTGCAGAAACTGGGCGGAGAAGGACAGGGGCTTGTTCAGCGGGCCCGGAGCCACGGGCCTCCAGACGGCAAGCGGCGGACCAATGCTGCTGGTGCGGCTGTCTGGGTCCCCGTGGCTCCTGCCGTCGCTGCCGTGGCTGCCCCGGGAGCCGTTGGAGCGCCAGTACGGCCCGCCGGGCGTCTGTCTACCGCCGCCGACGACCAGGCCGGGTGTACCGCCGCCACCACCACCACCCACCACACCCCCTCGAGGGGCGGGTCTGGGTTTGGTTTTGGTGGACAGCATCTGTTGGGTCAGATTCAAATTCAAATCATGGTGCTTAGGGGCTTCGCCGACGACTAAAGGCCGTCTCAAGTATATCGCCACGTTAGCATCAACTTCAAGTCAAGAGTTTAAAAAAGAAGAAGAAGCAGAAGAAGAAAAATGGTACAATAAAAACTTAACACTGCTTCAATCTTTTCATTCAAAAAGTTTAAATTTTTTCCAAAGTTTCATATCTGATTAAAAATGTTCACTTAATTTTTTTTTTTTTTTTTATTTTAAAGAAATCCATTAGCGTCCACGGAGGGACATCACGAAACAAAGTCGTTGAGAGATTCTGCTGCGTAATGTCTGTGTCTAATGTCACTGATGCAGATCCCAAAATAGAACAGAACGGAATAGGCTTTTACCAAGTGTACCGGGATCACGAGCAATACTGGCTAGGTGGGGATGATACATACACAAAAACGTACAGGAACCGAAAATCACATCCAAACACCAACACGGTACAAATACACACAAGTGCTTGTGCATGCACACGTTTGACACTCGCACACAAGCATACCGAGATACAACACACACACACACACACACACACACACACACACACACACCGTCTGATATTACTCAAAGTGTGACAAGACGTTGAATTAAAGAACGAACGAACTCTCACTTCAATGATACACACACACACACACTCTCAGCCACACATACAGACTGCCAACAGCCCCCTCCCCCCTTCCGTGCTCACCCCCCCTCCGGCCCCCACCCAACACACACACACTCACTTCAACTATACACACCCAGCCACCCCACAGGTACACACACGCACTCTCTCTCTCTCACTCACTACACACACACACACACACACACACACACACACACACACAGAGGCTGACAGCCTCCAGCCTCACCTCCAAGTCACTGCACGACTTGTTCTTCCTCAGCATCATACCGCCCCCCACACTGCCGGAACCCACCACACTCAGCGCCCCCCTCGTCACCAGTCCCCCTACCCCGCCCTCCCTGCTCCTCACGCCCACTCCCCCTCCCCCTACAAACAGTGGGGGGCGGCGGGTGGAGGGGGTTCGCTCCCCGGTCAACCCCTTCTTCTGGGTGGTGGTAGAGGGGGGCTGTGGGGGAGCGGATGGGGGTGGGGTTGGCGGGGTGCTTCCGTGGACCTCCGCGTCTGCTCCTGGTCTTGTGGGTGTGGTGTCGACGAACCTGGGACAACAGGAAATGGCTTCTTGATGATGATGATGATGATGGTGGTGGTGGTGGTGGTGGTGGTGATGATGATGATGGTGATGGTGATGATGAAGGTGATGATGATGATGATGATGATGATGATGGTGGTGGTGGTGGTGGTGGTGGTGATGATGATGATGGTGATGGTGATGATGAAGGTGATGATGGTGATAATGATGATGGTGATGATGATGATGATAATGATGATGATGATGTTGGTCATGATGATGGTCATGGTGGTGGTGGTGATGATGATGATGATGATGAAGACGGTGATGATGATGCTGATGATGATGATGGTGCCGGTGATGATGATGGTCATGGTGGTGGTGGTGATGATGATGATGATGATGGTGACGATAATGATGATTATGATGATGATGATAATGAGTCATGGTGATGATGATGATGGTGATGATGATGATGGTCATGGTGATGATGATGGTCATGGTGATGATGATGATAGTGATGATTATGATGATGATGGTGATGATAATGACGACGATGGTGATGATGGTCATGGTGGTGATGATGATGGTGATGATAATGATGATGATGGTCATAGCGGTGATGATGAGACGATGGTGATGATGATGATGATAATGATGAAGACGGTGATGATGATGCTGATGATGATGGTCATGGCGGTGATGATGATGATGGTGATGATAATGATGATGGTGATGGTGGTGATGATGACGGTGATGATGATGGTCATGGTGATGATGATGATGATGATACTGATGATGATGGTGATGATGATAATGATGATGATGATGGTCATGGTGGTGATGATGCTGCTGATGGTGGTGATCATGATGAAGACAGTGATGATGATGACATGGATACTTAAATAGCGCCTATGTTCGGTCTGGAGACCAAGCTCAAAGCACTTTACAAAAATGGTGCTATTCAATAGACA
The DNA here is from genome assembly GCF_041734735.1 of Babylonia areolata. Taxonomy (NCBI): domain Eukaryota; kingdom Metazoa; phylum Mollusca; class Gastropoda; order Neogastropoda; family Buccinidae; genus Babylonia; species Babylonia areolata. Next base: position 16,701,376 of record NC_134886.1, on the reverse strand, counting down.
CATGCAACAAAACATTAACAACAACAACACACACAAACACACACATAACCTTCACCCCCAACTCCCCATATACACAACAACAACACAAACACGCGCGCACGCACACACACAGACACATACACACACAACATTCACCCCAACTCCCCACATACACAACAACAACAACACAAACACGCGCGCACGCACACACCGAGTCAAACAATTTTTATTGTAATAATTATTATTATTATCATTACTATTATTATATTATCATTATTATTATTATTATTATTATTATTATTATGAGCATTTACGCTGAATCTTGAAAATAAGCCCTAGGTGTCTACAAATAGAACACACACGTAAATATCAGAAAGGAAAAAATTGAACACAAGATACCAAACATTATCAAAAATTATTCACACCCCCCCCCCCTCGCATGGCACGCAATCATAAATAGTACAGAATCAAAAATAAAACCAACAAATTATTCTGAAACTCTCAAACTCACGAACGAACGAACAGTCATTCGTCCTGCCCTTTGTGTGAACTGTGGAGGTGACCATCCTTCTTCTGCAAAGACCTGCCCCACCTGGGTTAGAGAATCTACAATTCAACGGATAAAAGCAGAAAAAAAGTGCAGCTTTTCTGAGGCCAGGAAGTTGGTGAAAAACAGTGAACCAAAAGGTCAATCGTACGCCAGCGTTCTCAAAACCAAAGTAAATAAGATATTTTATTTACAGTTTTGAGAAGATTTTTTTGTTGAAACGTGGTAACAGCCCTGAGATGGCCTAAACGGTCGGCTGGGCTCTAAACAACATGAATTGAAATTGAACAGTCATTCTAGTTCATACTCGAAAGGGATGAGGTGTTGAAAATTATTCAGGAGGAAAAACAAAAAAAACAAAAGGTGGGTCTTCAGACTGGATGTGATGAAAGATTGCAGCGAAGATGAGTGACGGAGAGGCTGAGGAAGTTGATTCCAAAGAAAGGGGGCTTGGGATGAAAAAGAACTGCCTTGGCCATAATAATAATAATAATAATAATGTACATTTATATAGCGCCCTTTCTCACTAAGAGCTCAGGGCGCTTTACATGAAAGAAAAATATTACAAGTAACATAAAACATTCATGACCACTCTTTCTCAAAAACCCCTCCCCCCACTCACACTCTCTCTTTCCCACTCTACATACATCCAAAGTGAGCTGACATGGGTGGTATTGGAGAAAAGGAAGCTGAGAGTACTTAAAGATAGGTTTTTAAAAGGTGAGTCTTTAGTGATGAGCGAAAAACAGAAATAGAATAAGATGCACGGATTTGATGAAGAAGGTTGTTCCAGATGTGAGGAGCAGCAAAGAAGAAAGAACGTTCACCATAGGTTCTTGTATTGACACGAGGAAGTTTCAAAAGGTAACAGTCAGAGGAAGAGCGGAGATTTCTTGTGGAAGTGTAAACACTGATAAGGTCAGAACGATAATTAGGTCCTGCGGAGTGGAAAGCAGAAGAGCAGAGACAGGCAACTTTGTATTTAATTCTCGCTTCAATGGGGAGCCAATGTTTTGGTTGGGGCAATGAGAGAGCACTGACCACTTGGGTGTCCGTGGTTGCTGCAGGCCCGGGGGTCGGGGGGAGGGGGAGTGGGCGGCCCCCCGACACACCAGGAGGGGGGAGCCGTACCGCTTGGGCATGGCGTTGGGCACGTACTGCATGGGCTGGGCATTGCAGTCCCCGATCACCGGGCACCTGCACAAAACAAAGGGGGTTAACTCATTGCGGGCGGCCAGTCGTCTCCCTTCCTTTCTTTCTGTCTTTTTTTTTTTTATAATTTTTTTATATTTTTTATTGTTGTTGTTGTTGTTGTTGACTTTTTGAGTCTATGTCATTTTTATTAGATCAAATTATGAAACCTGTCAGACCAGGAATAATGAGATAACAAGCAAAATCTAGTACCTCTGTGCTAATCATAAGCAAACCAGCAAAAATGAATGAAATACTTCCACTACAAATGATACTGATAATCATAGAAGCAAAAACAATATTGATGACAGCAAAAGCAGGTAAACATTATTAGCACCAATGACATTTCAATACACCACAGTGAAAAGAAAATGAAATGCGCAGATGAACTGACTGGCATCTTTCATAAATGTTGTACATTTCTTTTAGATTGTTGCAAGGCGTTCGTATAGAACCACTCAGTCTCCCTTTCTTTACCCTTCGGAGATCCAATCTCTACCAGTGAGCGTCTGAATGACCCCAGCCTATGATAAGCTTTCATCGACATTCTTTGTCTTCATCCACCTCTCCAATGTGAGAGCTTCCGCTAGCAGCATGTAAATGATGTCAGCAGCGGTAAAAAAAAAACAAAAAAACAAAAACAAAAAAACGTTGTCAAAGTCACCCTCTTTTGTCGTTCGCACGGGATGGGTTAAACAAGAGAAAGGCAAAGCCTTCAAGACACTTGTGAAACACACTTTTTTTTAAAATCGAAGTTAAAATGTGTTATGTATCTAATAATATAAAGCTTCAGGGGGAAAAATAATAGTATGTTAGCAGGTTGGAACCGAGCACATTCGGTTCGAGAATAATAATGATAATAATGGTATTTATATAGCGCTGGATCTTGTGCAGAGACAAATCAAAGCGCTTTCGCACCAGTCATTCACACGCATGCATAACTCTAAAACTGTAGAAACTAAAGACAAGGAAGGGCAGGCAAGGGAGGCTATTTTGGGAAGAGGTGGGTTTAAAGGCCAGACTTGAAAGAGCTGAGTGTAGAGACTTGACGAAGCGAAAGAGGAAGTTCATTCCAATCGCAAGGTCCAGAGACAGAGAAAGAACGGCGGCCAACAGTCGAGTGTTTGAATCTGGGTATGCGTAAACAGAGTGGATCCGAAGCCGATCGTAGTGAGCGAGATGGAGTGTAGAGGTGAAGGCAGCCACCGAGACAGGAAGGGACAGTTTTGTGAATACATTTATATCATAGAGTGCTGATCTTGCACTTTATTCTGTGTGAGACAGGGAGCCAGTGGAGATGTTGCAAAAGAGGAGTGATGTGCTCAGATACTTTTCTTTCTGAGGACGAGTCGGGCAGCAGAGTTTACGGTGTTCGAGGTGATAACGCCGTTTAAATCATATTATTCTGGTATATCTCGATTAAGAAATTCGCGGTAAAGGACACGTTGCTATCGCCTCAGGCACAGTAACATGTAGCCGTTTTCTCCCGATGTGCATGTTCGCCGGACAGGCCGACAGAAACTACAACACGGCTCTGGCTCTGGCTCTGGATCTGGATGCATACGTCGCAGGAGCCAATCAACGGCTATAAATGCCACGGTTCATTCAGTTTCTCTTTCATGTTCATTCTGGTTAATTCAGTATCCACTTAAAAAACATTCATATGCAGCACAAACACGTTGACGGTGTCATTAGTGTTACTGTATGTGTTCTGTCCGGAATTTGTATTTCTTTTCTTTTAATTGCGAACAGGGGAAACAAGGTCACGCCGCCTCCAAGCCAAGCCATGAATTAATTGTTTTTTTGTTGTTGTTTTTTGTGTTTTTTTTAGGGAGGGGTGGGGGGGGGGGAGTATTAGCAGACAAAGTAATTCCAGGGAAAATGACAATGTTAAAGTTTAACACGGACACACAGACAGACATACAGACACCCCCCCACCCCCCCAACACACACACACACACACACACACAACCCCCCGCGCCGCCCCCCACACACACCACCCACCCACACACACACCCACACACACCTGAGCTGCACCCCAGTGCCGGCAGTCCCCGCAGCGCCAGGCCGTCCCCCCGAAGAAGAAGAAGCAGCAGCAGCACCACCACCACTACCAGCAGTCCCCTGGCCCCCGAACACATCGAAGGACGTGGCAGGCCGAGCAGCCACGGTCCACCCAACCCCTCCTCCTCTCCCTCTCCTCGTCATCATCAGCAAAGGCGTCACGGAAGAGGAGGAGGTCGACGAAGACACGGACGATGTCGTGGCAGTTCCTTTAACCAGGCGCTGCGGGTTGGGCGGGGCGGGGCCGCCTCCGTTGAGCGGCCTCCTGGGGGCGTCCCCTGCCCCTCCTGCGTGACGGTTGCGGGCCACCAGGTTGTCGAGGCGGTCCTCCAGGCGGAGCAGCGCCGTCTTGGTGGCCTGGGGCAGGAAGGAATGTCGGGACACCACCTGTAGGGGGTTGGGGGTGAAGGGGGCGGTGAAGGGATGGGGAAGGGGGAAGGGGGAGGTGGGGAGGGGGTTGGGGGATTAGGGGGGGGCGGGGGCAGGCAGAGACAAGACAAGACAAAAAAATCTGTATTTCGAGGATAACAGATAAGCATTGGTGTGCTTTTTCTTTTTCTCTTTTTCTTTATTTTTTTTTATTTTTTAATTTTTTTATGCATCCAGTCCACGCCCGGAACAGGGTCTACACAACACAATACTTTAAAAAAAAAATTCATAAGCATGGTGTTAATAAAAATAAATTATGAAAAAAAGACCACATAGGAAAAAAACTGAATATACACGCACATACAGAGAGAGAGAGAGAGAGAGAGAGAGAGAGAGAGAGAGAGAGAGAGAGGAAACAACTAACGCAAAGACAGCCTCGTGTCACAAATTAACAAAAGTAACAAGCATTATCGTCAGAGAGAGAGAGAGAGAGTGGGAGAGAGAGAGAGAGGGAGAGGGAGAGAGAGAGACCCATCCCCCCTCACACACACACACACACACACACACACACACACACGCACGGACCGCGCGTTGCCTCTAATTATTGGGCAAAGATTGCAAACAGTAAGCACACTCTCACACACAGCCACATTCCCCCTCAACACACACACACACACACACACACACACCCAACAAAAGTTAGAACGGTGTTATGTGCAGTGCTGAGTTCAACATAATTATTGTGGCCAGAGCCATCACCCACTCCGTCAAACAGTGTGTGCCATTTTGTGTGCCTCACTCCAAATTTCCACAGTGTTCCTTGTTGCAGCTTGCGTGCTTGTTTGTTTGTTTTCCAGTGAAGTCTTTTTTTTTTTCTTTTTTTTTTTTCGGTTAGAGTTGACTTCATCAAGATTTTGCGCCATATAAATAGTAGTAGCAGTAGTAGTAGTATTTTTATGTATTTTTCTTTTTTTTCTTTTTTTGTTATTTTATTCAATTTTATTTTTATTTATTTTTTATATTATTATTTTTATTTATTTATTTTATTTTATTTTTCTCAAGGCCTGACGAAGCGCGTTGGGTTACGCTGCTGGTCAGGGCATCTGCTTGGCAGATGTCGTGTATAGCGTATATGGATTTGACCGAACGCAGTGAAGCCTCCTTGAGCTACTGATACTGATACAGTGAAGTCAAAGCTGTGAGATAATAATCTCTGTTCCGGTCACATCATCATTTCCGCATCACTTGTTGCTGAGTATAATGGCGATGAGGTACGACTCAGACGTTACAGACAATCAATATCGTTTCCAGTATCGTGACATACTGCATTATTGAGGCTTTTTCCTGTGGTATGTACGATGAGTGTGTATGACGTTCTGTGATTGTGTGTGTGCGTGTTCGTGCGTGCGTGCGTGCGCGCGCGCGCGCGTGTGTCTATGTGTGTGTGTACACGATTGACGATTGACGATTTTCTCCACACTCAGCTCTTTCAAGTCTGGCCTTAAAACCCACCTCTTCCCAAAATGGCCTCCCTTCTCTCCCTCTTCCTTGTCTTCAGTTTCCCCAGTTTTAGAGTTATGCATGCGTGTGAATGACTGATGCGAAAGCGCTTTGATTTGTCTCTGCACAAGGTTCAGCCCTATATAAATACCATTATAATTATGATTACATAAATTTGTGCTTGGATGCTTGCTTGGTTGACTGCAAAGGGTTATGCACGTAGGTGTTTTTTTTGTGGTTTTTTTAAAATTTTTTAGCGTATTTAATGCATGTTTTAAATGTCAGTGTTTACATTGTACAGCGCAACTGAGCATGCTTTTCATGGAAAGACGCTTTATGAATCAGACTATTATCATTATTGTTATTATTATCATCGTTATTTCATCACAGACTGACATAAGCTTACTGTTGGACCAACAGCAAATTGAGAGCTGTATGATCAATGGGTTTTTTTCCCCACTGCAATGGGAAGTGAGTCACAGCTGTCATTTGTAAAGGACCATGACCAAGATTGCACTGGTTCTTAGTGCTGCAGTCTTGGGGACAAGTTGGCCTTTGGGAACCATCCCAACGCCGACTGTCCTAAAACCCTCTTGGCCGTGAGAGCGGGGATGTAACTTGGGTAAGGCACTCTCCGCCATAATCAAATTCTAGACCAAAAATTAATAGTCAGGACGGCAGATCCCTCCTCTGCTGTTCTGGTGGTCGTAGTCGGACACGACAAACTGTCACACATCATATCATTATCATCACCATCATCATTATTATTATTATTGGTCACCAATCAGTAGAATGGTGTTCTCCACACACGCAGACAGCTAGCTCAAAGCCTCACTCTGACCTCGTTGCCTTCACCTCTGACCCGACCTTTGGTTGCGCGCGCCCGGATTGTTTTCATCTGATGGTGCTACAGCAGAAGCGAGTGGTTGTTAGGACAAGCAGGTTAATTAAATATCTCATGGAAAAAGAGAAGAAAAGCCGATTTTAGTTCGGATTATAGTGTAATTGTACTGTCTCGTATTACCACTTTTTGTGTCACAACAGATTTCCCTGTGTGAAAATCGGGCTGCCCTCTCCCACGGGAGAGCGCGTCGCCACATTGCAGCGCCACGTTTTCTTTTTTTTCCTGTCTACAAACAGAACTTTGCCAGGGACAACACAACTCTCTTGTTGCAACGAGCTCTTTTACGTGCGCAAAGTGCGAGCTACACGCAGGGCCTCAGTCTATCGACTCATCCGAATGACTAGCGTCCAGACCACCACTCAAAGGTCTAATCGAAGGGGGCCGGGGGTTCAGGGGGGGTTCAGGGGGGGTAGGAGGGGGGGGGGGCGGGAGAAGAGAAAGGTCTGACTGGCCAGTGTGGGATCATGTTCAACCCACTCACGCTCACATTCTTTTGAACGCGTTATCATTAGGCCACTACTAACAAAAACAAAAAACAAAAAAAAGTTATAAGATAGAAAAATAAATAAATAAATAAATAAATAAACGGGACAAGCTTCAGACTAAACATCGTTTATATCTTGCCGCAGATTACTTTACTCGCGGATAATAAACCGCTTCTTCTTCGTGTTATGCGAGCGAGTATCTGGGTGAATCGGACACACACACACACACACACACACACAGAGAGAGAGAGAGAGAGAGAGAGAGAGAGAGAGAGAGCGCTGCCTGCAAAAAACAATCCTGCATTTCCCCAGTCAGTCCGCGTCCTGATAGCAAGCTGTTGTGTGGGATCTAGCTGACAGTGGTGGTGAGTCATCATGATGTTCGCCGCTCTTCCCAATTTCCACGGACAGGAATAATACCATATGCGCTCGGTTTTACTATTGAGGATTCCAGACAAATATTCCCCCCCCTTCCGTCCACCTCCCCCACTCCTCACTGGAGTGTAGACCGCCACCACATCTTTCTAATGACAATCCCACGGATCTGCCGACAATGAAGACTTTGGACAGGAACACGACACAGGCAAGGAAGTAGCGGGAAATTCTTAACTGAGGTCAGCATGGTGTGTGAAAGACCATAGTGAGGTCACCATGACAGCATGAACTGAAAGACCACAGTATGATAAACTGAGGTCACCATGGCGGCATGTTGTGAAGGACCATAGTATATGGGGCTTTTAAAAACTGAAGATAAACTGAGGTCACCATGACGGCATGTTGTGAAGGACCATAGTATATAGGACTTTTAAAATTGAAGATAAACTGAGGTCACCATGACAGCGTGTTGTGAAGGACCATAGTATATAGGGCTTTTAAAAACTGAAGATAAACTGAGGTCACCATGACGGCATAGTGTGAAAGACCATAGTATATATGACTTTTAAAAACTGAAGATAAACTGACAGCGTGGTATGAAAGACCACACCATATGAGACTTCACAGAAACTGATGATGGGGATGACGATACCAGAAGCTATGGAGGTCCCCACTGCACTCCCTTTCATAATAATTATATCCCGGCGACAACCAGACCCGAGGAATACAAACACCTGCAGAGTTCGTCAGGAAATTGGAACAGCACCCCCCAAAACAACAACAACAACAGCACATTCGCGAGGTGGATGACCGCGGACTGTGTGTTCCTAGTGTTCCCATTGAGCACACGGCACCGTGGGCAGGAGCCAGGCCCCCCAAAATCCCGCAAAGGTGTACCCTCAGTGGGTCCTGAACCAACAGTCTCCTTCACTGGCAGCCCAGTACGCCAGCAGGTCCACTTCGCCACGGCGGCTGGTCATCCGCGTTCGGTTTATTTCCCACAGGGAAAAAAGTATGATATTATAACTGGCAATAGTCAGACGCAAAGCAATCAAGAAAAAAAAAAAGCAAGCGAAACGTGAACGGAACTATCGCAGACTGAGGACTCAACAAAGCACACCTGTGTTAACAAATGGAAGCGTGCGATCAACGTTACAGGTCTGGACTGTACTAGCCATCTTTGCAGCATTGAGTTAAGAACGTTCCTAAATCTGTGGAATTTGCGCAGACTCAGGAAAACTCTTAACGCTAACAGGTATTGCTTTTTTTTCTCTTCTTTTTTTCTGTTTTCAGATATAAATAGTTCATATACAAGTAACATTTTCAAAGATGTGGCAATGTAAAAATAGTTCGTATACAAGTAACATTTTCAAAGATGTGGCAATTTAAACTGATGCTATCTCTTTGAATACTTGAAAATGTACACGTCTTCTTACAACTGTAAATCGTTCTTAAATAAGTACAATTTTCAAAGATATGACAATGTAAACTGATGTTATCTCTTTGATTACTGGAAATTGTACACATCTTTACGGTGATATTGTTGTTGTTGTTGTTTTGAAACTCTATCTTTTCCAATGTAAATGTTCTAAGATGTGCCATTGCAATCTTATGTCATTTCTTTAAACAGTTAAACATGCATGTCTCTTACAGTTGTTTTTACTTTTCAATGTTTTTTTTTCCCTTAAAGATCTAAAATGTTCTTAGAAGTGCCAATTCGGTTTTATGTGATATCTTTTCGCACTTTAACGTCCGCAAGTCTCTTATGGCTTTTCAAAATGTTGCTGGTTCTTATAAATAAGTGAAAATAGTGGTCTTTCATAAGACAATGTGATTTAACTGATTTCTTATCAATAAGTAGAATGGTCTTAGATTTGAACATGTACTTTTACGCGATTTTTTTTTTTTTTTTTTTTTTTAATGAGTGGAATGTCACAATGTCATTTGACGTGATTCCTTATCCGTAATATGTGGAATGGACTTAGGAATGTGACAAGTGTAATTTCACGTTGATTTCTTCCCAGTACTGCAAAACATGTCCACGATCACGCAATGCTACAATTCATTAATATTCCCACTGTGGGCCACGCGACAACAAAGTGAATTTCTCTCCGGAAACGATCCCTGCTGGCTGGACTCAGCGCCGCACAGACGCCCCAGACAAGCAGGCCCTGCACTGCCAAGCCACACACACACACACACGGCAGGCACAGTGATAGTTACCGCACAGCCCTTGCTGTTAGCTGGAAGGGGTAGAGGGGGAGGGGGCGGAGGCCGCAACCCATGAGCCAGCAACTTTCTCATTTCAAGCGACAGCGCCTGCCCGTCCGTTAATCATCACCACCACCACCACAGTCATCATCATCATCGTCGTCACCATCATCATCATCATCATAACCACCATCATCATCATCATCATCACCACCATCATCATCGTCGTCACCACCATCATCGTCATCATCGTTTGTCACCACCATCATCATCCTCGTCATCACCGTCATCATTGTCATCGTCAACACCATAATCGTCACCCCCCCCCACCACCACCACCACAACCATAATCATCATCACCACCACCACCACAACCATCATAGTCATCGTCACCACCACCACAACCATCATTACCACCACCACCACCACCATCACCATCGTCATTAAACAGTGTAATCAGAGGGACTTAGCAAGATATAAAATTCAACACACCAACGACAACCTCCCATACTGAAACCCCAAGTGCAAATAACTTTTCTCGTTTTTTTTCGTTTTTTTTTTTTTTCGCGCAATCACAGCACGGTACCCACACATTGTTCCCACCACCATCCTCACCATAACCACACACACCAACACCCTCCACCCTCAGTGAATTCCCACCACTCCCATCGCCACATCCACTCCCGAACAGCCTATCCCCCAAAACAGCAAACAAATACACAAATAATAAACGAAAAAAAAATGAACAAACATATAAAGGCATAAGCAAAACAAAAAACAAAAAAAAACCCACAAAACAAACAAACAAACAAAAACAAAACAAAAAAACCAACACAAAACAAACCCCCCCCCCCCCCCAAAAAAAAAGAACAAAAAACAAAAAAAAACAAAAATAAATCGATAAACGAAAAACCGAACAAAAACAAACAAATGAGTAAACCAATACATAAACTGAACAAATAAACAAAACAACAACGAAAATCAACACAAAGTAAAATAACAACCAAATCAAACCAAATACCACCACCACTAACTACACCAGGACCCACACCACCATCACCTACATCATTACCAACACACCACCGAAACCATGAAAACCACCACCAACACCACCAACCACCACCACACCAACACCCACCACCACCACAATCATCACCACCACCCACACCAAACCAGCACGACCAAGACCAAGAAAACCAACACCCACAACACAGCCACCACCACCACCACCCACACCACCACCACCATCAACAACACCACCACCACCCACACCACCACCACAACACCACCACCAACACTCACACCACTACCACCACCACCCACACCACCACCACCACCACCAAACACACCGCCATCACCAAACCACCCACAACACCACCACCCACACCACCACCACCACCACCACCACCAAACACACCGCCATCACCAAACCACCCACAACACCACCACCCACCTTCCTTCCCTTTTTGCTGCGTCTCTTCTTGCCGCCGCGGCCCGTGACGTCCTGCCTGGCCAGGCTGACTGAGGAAGGCGGAGTGCCGCTGCCTCTTCCCCCCACTCCGCTCCGCCCCGTGCCCACCATCCCTTTGTCGCCGTCCCCGCCCTTGTCGTTGTCGTTGTCGTCGTCATCATCGTCGTCTCCGGCCTTCTGGTCCTGCAGCGAGAGGTTCAGCTGCTCGGGGAGGAAGACCGGAGACTTCTTGTTGCGCTGGTGGTAGGACGACACGCCCCACTTATGCTTGTCGCAGTAGCTGTTTTTTTTTGGGGGGGAAAGGGTTGGAAAGGGTGAGGAAGGGGGTAAGTCATTTTGATCACTAGGGGTAGCAACAGTGGCAGTTAGCAGTAGTAGTAGCAGCAATAGCCGAGTGGTTAAAGCGTTGGACTTTCAATCTGAGGGTCCCGGGTTCGAATCTCGGTCACGGCGCCTGGTGGGTATAAAGGATGGAGATTTTTTTTTTTTTTTTTTCGATCTCCCAGGTCAACATAATGTGTGCAGACCTGCTAGTGCCTTGAACCTCCTTCGTGTGTAACGGCAAGCAGAAGATCAAATACGCACGTTAAAGATCATGTAATCCACGTCAGCGTTCGGTGGGTTATGGAAACAAGACCATACCCAGCTTGCACACCCCCGAAAACGGAGTATGGCTGCCTACATGGCGGGGGTAAATAAACAAAACGGTCATACACGTAAAATGTTAAATGTTACATGTTTGTTTTCTTCAGTTTAACGTCTATTCACTATAAGTGTTTTTAGACGGAAAGGAGTAAAGTAGTGTATAAAGGAAAGGGAATACATGTGAATATTAGTGTATAAAAAAAAGGGTTCATGTTATGTATCAGAGGAAAAGTATATTATAAGAAAAAGTCTAAAGAGGTTGTGGTGTGTATTGAATGAGTTGTCATGGGAAGGAGAATATGTATATGCATATCAACAAGTATTAACCTACAACAATGTAAATATAAATAACAGTATTAATATAATACATCAAAGGAGGATACCAACTGGACTGGAGTTCAAAATTTCTGTAAACATTCTAAGCAATGAATAATCATTCAAAATCTTTTCAGTGGCTAATGAAATATTGGAAGAAAAGTCATCAACTACGTCTTTTTGAAGTAACTGTCTTATTACATGTTTGTCTGAATGTGTATGTGTGCGTGCCTGAAATCCGACTGAATGACACAGGAAACGGATGATGAGCGCCCAATGGCAGCCGTCAGTCGGCTCTACCCAGGTAGGCAGCCTGTTGTGCAAATGACCCCGTGTATGTAAAGCGCTTAGAGCTTTGAAAGGGGAGTAAGTCATTAGACTACCAGGGGTAGCAGCAGTGGCAGCAGCAGCAGCATTACTCATCTGTGTATTACTCATTTTCTCACAACAGATCTCTCTGTGTGAAATTCGGGCTATTGAAAGCGCCACCCTTTTTCTTTCTTTTTTTTTTTCCAGTTTTATTTGTTTTCCTATCGAAGTGGATTCTTCTACAGAATTCTGCCAGGGACAACAACCCTTTTGCTGCCGTGGGTTCTTTTACATGCGCTAAGTGCAGGCTGCACACGAGTACTCGGCTTATCGTCTCATCCGGATGACTAGCGTCCAGACCACCACTCAAGGACTAGTGGAGGGGGAGAAAAAATACTGGCGACCGTGGGATTCGAACCTGTGCGCTCAGATTCTCTCGCTTCCCAGGTTGACGCTTTACAACTAGGCCAACACTCCACTGGTTAAAGTAGTAGTAGTTGTAGTCGTAGTATGAGTAGTCGTGGTGGTGGTGGTTGTCTTGGTGTGGTGATAGTTGTAGTAATAGTAGAAGTAGAAGAAGCAGCAGTAGTAGTAGTAGTAATAGTAGCAGTAGTAGACAACACACACACACACACACACACACACACAAAAAAAACACCACGCACCCACCCACACACAGTCACCCTAATCCACACACACACACACACACACCATCCACTACACACACATCCCCAACCCCCCCCCCCCACCAACACCCCCCCCGCCCCCCCACTACACACAACACACACATCCCCAACCCCATACACCTACCTCCACCGCCCGCCTCTCCTCCCCCACCCCCACCACCACACACACACTTCAACCCACGCCCACCCACCCCCACCCCCACCTTTTACAGATGCCCATGAGCCAGGTGTCGATGGACCTGAAGAGGTACTGCTCGTTGGTGAAGGACGTGGGCTGGAAGCGGTACGAGTCGAACACCTGCACCTTGCCCTTGTTCCAGCGGGCCCCGATCGTCTTGCCGCCCTCCCCCAGCCACACCTCCACGTGCAGCATGTTGTGCCGCTGCTTCTTGTCTGTTGGCGGGGGGGGGAGGGGGGGGGGGGAGTGTGGGGGTAGGGGTGTGGGGGTGTAATAATGATGATTATTTGTATTTGTATTTTTTTTTTTATCACAACTTATTTTTCTGTGTGTGAAATTCGGGCTGCTCTCCTACAGGGAGAGTGCGTCGCTATACTACAGCGCCACCCTTTTTTTTTTCTTTTTTTTTTCCTGCGTGCAGTTTTATCTGGGTTTTTTTCCTATCGAAGTGGATTTTTCTACAGAATTTTGCCAGGAACAACCCTTTTTGTTGCCATGGGTCCTTTTACGTGCGCTAAGTGCATGCTGCACTCGGGGCCTCGGTTTATCGTCTCATCCGAATGACTAGCGTCCAGACCACCACTCAAGTTCTACTGTAGGGGGAGAAAATATCGGCAGTTGAGCCGTGATTCGAACCAGCGCGCTCAGATTCTCTCGCTTCCTATGCGGACGCGTTACCTCTAGGCTATCACTCCACATGATGATGCTATACTATACTAATGATGATACTACTACCACTACAAAGTTTTTTGTTTTTTTTTTTTTTATAACGGGCAGATCGTTCACCTGCAATTGTTTTGTTGTTGCTGTTGTTGTTATTGTTGTTTGTTCTGTTTTTTCCTCCACTACCATGCTATATCACACACACACACACACACACACACACACACACACACACACACACACACACACACACACACACACAGCGAGCGAGCGCGTGCACACACACACACACACACGCGCGAGCACACACACACACACACACACACACACACACACACACACACACACACACACACACACACACACACTGTATCCACAAAATAGATATCAACAAACTACAATAACTGTTGCTCTCAGAAAGGCAAGCTGCACAGCGCTGACCATGAAAAACAAAACAAATGAATAAATAAACGATAAAACAACAACAACAACAATCACCGAAGATAATCATTTTATCGTTACAAAGACATGAAGCTGCCAAAACCACTGTTGTTCTGTCGCTCGCAGAAAGATCAAGGCCGGCAACTTAAAAAACCTTTGCGGCTTATTGTGTTTACGTGCTTTGGCCTCGGGTTGTGTGCCTTTGTCCTTCTGAAGAAATCCATTGTGTTTCGTACACAACCAGTCAAAAACAAATGAACGAAAAAAAAATAAAATAAAATAAATAAATAAATAAATAAACACATGAGGGACAAAACCTTCACGGCTCGCGTGTGATTCCTACTGGTAAGTAAAAACAACAACAACAACAACACACACACACACACACACACACACACACAGAGTATGCATACATACATTTAAACATACATGTGTACCTAACAGCTACACTCAACACATACGCACGCATAGGCACGCACAAACATACATAAACACACGTGCGCGTGCACACACACACGCACACACACACACACATTATACTTTGTGTTGTGCTGTGCATTCAACTTACTGCATTGCATTATATTGTTATGTGTTGTTACATTGTATTGTGTTGCACTCTATTGTGTTGTGCTGAATGCTATCGTGTGGTGTTGTGTTGTGTTGCATAGTACTGTATTGTATCGTATCGTATCGCACTGTACTGTGTTTTATTGCATTGCATTGTATCACATTGTATTGTATTGTATTGCATTTTATTGTACTGCGTTGCACACACACGACGTACGCTTTCCGATGGAGTAGGTGCCTGTCATGAACACGAGGTGTCCGGGCTTCATCTGGTATTGTAATGTTATTTGTATTTGTACTTCTTTTTATCACAACAGATTTCTCTGTGTGAAAGTCGGGTTGCTCTCCCCCAGGGATAGCGCGTCGCTACACTAGAGGGCCACCCTTTTTTCTGGCGTGCAGTTTTCATTTGTTTTTCCTGTCGAAGTGGATTTTTCTACAGAATTTTGCCAGGAACAACCCTTTTGTTGCCGTGGGATCTTTTACGTGCGCTAAGTGCATACTACACACGGGACCTCGGTTTATCGTCTCATCCGAATGACTAGCGTCCAGACCACCACGCTCAGATTCTCTCGCTTCCAAGGCGGACGTATTACCTCTAGGCCATCACTCCACATTGCATCGTTTCGTATTACATTGTATTGCATCGTATCCGTATTCTATTGTATTGTATTCGTGTGTATGTACGTGCCTAAGTGTGTGTTGCAGGGATGCGATGCGTTTTCTGTAAAGCGCTTGTGAGCAGTATTTCTGGTGAAACACGCTATGTAAATGTCCATTATATTATTATCGTTATTATCATTATTGTTATTGCGTTGTGTGCTATATTATAGTGTTGTGTTGTGTTGTGTTGCGTTGTGTTACAATGCATCGCTATTTTTGTACTGGCATCATATCACACTGCACCACACACACACAACAACAACAACAACAACAAAAACAACAACACACACAACAACAACAACAAAAGACACACACACACACACAACACAACACAACACACATGCGCCTCCCACCACCCCATCCCCTTAAACCCCTCAAAACAGCACAGCACACCCACCCACCCACTGACCACACACACACACACACATCAACAACAACAACAAACACACACAACAGAACACAACACACACGCACACCCCCCTTCCCCCCCTCCCCCCGCAAACACACACACACACACACACACTTCCGCTCCCCCTCCCGCCAACTCCCTCCCAACAACACAACACACCCACCCCACCTACACACCCACCAACCCACCCACTCACCACACACACACAACCCACCACACACACACACACACACACATCCATCAACCCACCCACTCACCACACACACACACACACACACAACCACCAACCCACCCCCTCACCACACACACACACCAACCCACCCACCCACTCACCACACACACACCCACCAACCCATCCACTCACCACACACACACACACCCATCCACTCACCACATACACACACACACCAACCCACCCACTCACCACACACCCACCACCCACCCACCACCACACACACACACACACACACACACACACACACACACCCACTCACCCACACACACACACACACCCACCAACCCACCCACTCACCACACACACACACACCCACCAACCCACCCACTCACCACACACACACACACCCACCAACCCACCCACTCACCACACACACACACACACACACACCAACCCACCCACTCACCACACACACACACACACACACACACACACACCAACCCACCCACTCACCACACACACACAAACACACACACACCAACCCACCCACTCACCACACACACACACACACACCAACCCACCCACTCACCACACACACACACCCACCAACCCACCCACTCACCACACACACACACACACACACACACACACACACACCAACCCACCCACTCACCACACACACAACAACAACAACACGACCTTACACCATCACCAACACCAACACACACAAACATACGCTTCCCGTTGGTGTAGGTCCCGGTCATAAACACCAGGTCCCCGGGCCTCATCTGACTCTCGGTGAGGACGATGGGCAGCGTGTCAAACATGTAGGCCTGGTTCCAGGGCCCGATCCGGAAGCCGAAGTCCCTCTCCAGGTCCCTCATCACCTGCCTCACCAGACCACAGCAGTCCAGGAACAGCGGGGCCTTGTGCTCGGGGGCTGCGCCGGGGGGGTGGTAGGGGAGGGTGGCGGGGGGGGAGGAGTGAGGGAAGGAAAGGAGGATAATGAGGAGTGATGCACGCATGTACACGTTCACATACACGCCCAAACACACACACACACACACACACACACACACACACACACATACAGACACACAAACGCAAGCACGCACACGCACGCATACATTTTACACACATTCACACACACACAAACACAGACACGCATTCTCTCTCTCTCTCTCTCTCTCTCTCTCTCTCTCACACACACACACACACACACACTCGCACGCACACACACAAACACACACACACGCACACACACTTACACACGCACAACACACATGCACACAAACACACACGTATGCACACACACACACTTACACGCACACACACACACACACACACACACACACAAACACAAAAACAAGACACTCCCACGCGCACACACGCACACACACTCACCCATCCACACACACACACACACACCATCACCCATCCACACACACACACACATACACACACACCCTCACCCATACATACACACACACACACACACACACACATCCACACTAACACACACACACACACACTCACTCATACATACACACACACCCTCACCCATCCACACACACACACACACACACACACACACACACACACACATCCACATCCCCCCCCCCACACACACACACAACCTCACACACACCCACACCCACCCACCCCCCACACCCACACTTACTGCCTTTGGCCCAGTACTTTCGGGCATAGGGCACGCCGAAGTATCGCTTGCACTGCTCCACGAACTTGTGACGTAACTTCTGCATGCGCTGCGGGTCCCTCTTCCATTGACGCTGAAGACGTAACTGCCGCTTGGTCAGTCTGACGTCATCCTGCACGTCACACACACACACACACACACACACACACACACACACACACAAGATGATGTCATCAGTTACGTTCTGTGGCCATTATCGATTTCGAGAATAGGACTGTGTTTGGATGATGCTGATGCTGATGCTGATGACGATGATGATGATGATGACGACGACGATAATTGCATGATGGTAACGATGAGAAACCAAGTACAGAAAGCCACTGTTCGACATGTAGAAACATCAGAATAAATTGTGTAAGTATACTAAAGCTGGGTTTGTTGGGGGTTTTTTGTGGGTTTTTTTTTCTATTTTTTACTTTATATATTTTATTTCATTTTATTTTATTTTATTATTATCATTTTTTTAAATATATTTTTTCCCTCAAGGCCTGACTAAGCGCGTTGGGTTACGCTGCTAGTCAGGCATCTGCTTGGCAGATGTGGTGTAGCGCATATGGATTTGACCGAACGCAGTGACGCCTCCTTGAGCTACTGATACTGATACTGAGTAAGTAAGGATCAGTTAAAAAAGAAAATAAAAGTATGTGCTATGAAATATAATCACAGAGAGAGAGAGAGAGAGAGAGAGAGAGAGACACACACACTAAGACACACACACAGACACAGACACACACACACACACACAACCATATCAACTACAAAAGAAGTGCAACGGGCGGAAATGAAGTGTGGAAGGACAGAGAGAGAGAGAGGGGAGGGGGGGACGAGAGAAAGGGGGAGGGGGGGTAGAGTGGCAATAGGCTAGCGGAAGGGGATAGGGAGGGGGGGACAGGGGGGAGGGGGAGATGAGATGGTATGGTGGTGGTGGTGACAAGTGAAGATCGATGAATGGCTGTCGTTCACAGCTCCAATGGACAGGAAATCAGACTGCTACCATCACCCCCCCCCCACCACCAGCTCCCCCAACCCACTCCTTCCAAAATAGCATGTGGGACATGGCCTTCAAACATTATGCACGGCTTCTGACAAAAATAAAATAAAATAAATAAATAAATAAATAAATAAATTTAAGTGCACAAAAACAAGCGTCCTTGACTCTTTAAAATGGATAAGACGCATAACACGTCTATAAAGCATGTTCCTGTGTTGTTATATAAAAACAATTCTGGAACGAACGCTATCAATTAATAAAAAATAAAAAATAAAAAGAAAGAAAAGAAAAAAAAGAAAAGAAAGAACGAAGAAAAGAAAAGTGAAAATCGTGCATCGGAAGCTTCAGTCTCAAAACCAAGGTCGTCTGCTATGAAGATGGGTTGTTTCCCTTTACCACGTCTTGGCCAAGAAAGCAACAGGATCATGACAAGAATGTTGCACGTGAACTGCCTGTGTAAGGGAGCAAGCAGTGCAGAGGGTTCTGTATGCAGCAGAAAGAGAGACAGAGACAGAGAGAACGACACAGAGAGAGAGAAAGAAAGAGAGAGACAGACAGACAGACTGACAGACACAGAGAGTGAGAGAGACAGAGAGAACGACAAAGAGAGAGAGAGAGAGAGAGAGAGAGAGAGAGAGAGAGAGAGAGAGAACGACAGAGAGACAGACACAGAGACGCAGAGAGAGAACGACAGAGAGACAGAGAGACAGAGACAGAGAGAACGACACAGAGAGAGAGAGAGAGAGAGAGAGAGAGAGAGAGAGAGAGAGACTGAGAGAACGACAGAGAGGGAGACAGACAGACAGACACAGACAGAGAGAGACAGAGACAGAGAGAACGATAGAGAGGGAGAGACACAGAGACGGAAACAAAAAGAAAGAGGAAACGGAAAATAATTCCCGAGACACAGACAAGGCAAAGAGATACAAAAAAGAAAAAAAAACAAGAGAGAGAGAGAGAGAGAGAGAGAGAGAGAGAGAGAGAGAGAGAGAGAGAGAGAGAGAGAGAGAAATACAGATTCCAATCACCAATGGCAACAACAGTCGCTGACAGCCACATCTTATCTTCGGGATCTCTCCTCGTACAATGCATGCCATACGGGTCATTGACAACACACACACACACACACACACACACACACACACACAAGGTCTGTCATGGATCCAGTTTCACTTCCCAGTTTCGTGGAGGTGTCGAAGCGTGCATGATGATTCATTTTCTCCACACCACATCAGCTTAAAAACAATTAAACAAATGAAGGGGGGTGGGGGGAGGGGGAGCGGGGGCAGGGGGTGGGGGGGTGTGGGGGGGGGGGAGGAAAAGCATATGCCTGACCATCGCATGCATAAACCTGACGTACTGGTGAAGCCTTGAGTGTTGTCCCCCCCCCCCCCCCGCGGACCCCCCTCCTCCCCCCCCCCCCACACACACACGCTCCCCCCCCCCTATTCCCCTCCTCCTCTCGAAAAAAAATAAAAAATTACCAGACATGATTGACAAATTGTCACGTATTCATACTTCACCCCTGCATGACCCATTCACAGTGTGAGGAAGAGGAGGAGGAGGGGAAGGAGGAGGAGGGGAAGGAGGAGGAGGAGGAATATTCAACACAAAATAATGTTAATAACAGTCAGAAAGAAGAAAAAGGAGGAGGAATTTTTTCCACACACAAAATAATGATAATGATAATAGAAGAACAAGAACAACAAGAACAAGAATCACAGCCACATGGAGAAGAAGAAGAAGAAGAAGAAGAAGAAGAAGAAGAAGAAGAAGAAGAAGAAGAAGAAGAAGACCAACAACACAACAAAAACAAGAACAAGAACAACAAAAACAAGCAGCAGCAGCAGCAGCAGCAGCAGAAGAAGAAGAAGAAGAAGAAGAAGAAGAGCAACAATAACAACAACAAATAATACGCAGCAGCAGCAGCAGAAGAAGAAGAAGAAGAGCAACAAT